>NC_139830.1:8607026-9197470 GCF_963691815.1 Echiichthys vipera | reverse complement strand
CTCTCTCCCTCTCCGCCTCGCTGTCTGGGTGGCTGTGGCTGGGTGGGAGGCTGGCAGGCTGGGACTCGGGTCCTCACTCTGGGAACGGGAGCTGTCATGGGAGAAACAGAGAGGGTGCAGTTCCAATTAGAATCACAATAGGAGCGACTTGGCCTCTATAGGTACAAATAACACAGACATCCACTAAACAAAAAGTGTAGTTTCATCCCCCCTCCCATTTTAAACCCCCTGCCTTTTTTGCATTCTATGGACAGCATTGGAGTTTTGGAAACCGTGAGCCACATTCCCTGAGAATGGGTAAAAACCACATTAGCATGCCTGACCAAAGCTATAGTATTCATTAGTATCCACTTTTTTTCATGGGTGAATTAGATTCATAGTCATTCACTCAAGGAGCCATGATGCAATACGTCATAAAATACCCAAGTGCACTGCATGCTTACTAACAAGCTTTCCTGGTTATGGCTGTTAAATATTTAAAAAGGGGCACTGCTATGTTCTAGGCCACTCCACATATAAAAGAGCACCCTACAAGCTCAATTAAAACACTGTGCTCCACTGTAGTATATATTAATGAAACAATATGTAAATATACATAAATTATTTGAAACTCAAAAAAAAAGTTTGTACCATTAACTTGATGTTTGTACCCTCAAATAATTCGTTTTTTTTTCCTAGATGAAAATGAAATTATTGTAGCATTAGTAAATTATGTCTCAGGTTGTTACATTTTGGCTACAGGTGGAACTCTCTTTTTTTGTGCCTACTGTGTGAATTGTATAGTTGAGTGGTAATACACTATACATCACAAGTTTGCTGCTTCATAAGAAACTTTTGAGAATGATGGATTGTGGGCTGCTGTTTTTATACTGTTATTATTGTTCTATAAACATTTGGGGAAATGATCTCCAATGCCTCATGTGATGTTTTATCCAAGCTGGCTGGATGGCTCTAGGCATTGCAATGTCGGTAAATCGGTGGATCCACAACTTTGGTTCAGATATAATATATCAACAATAGATGGATTGTGATGACATTTTCTTCAGAAATTCATATTCCCCAGAGGATAATTCCAACTGACTTTGGTGAGCCCCTAGATTTTTCCTTAGCACCACCATGAGGTTGAGCAAACATCTAATAATTAGCACTAAGCAAAAAGTGCAGCTGATGATGGATATATCAATAGTTTTTCAAATCTTTGGCATAAACAAACAAGCTGAAAAAAAGGATTTGGGCGATAATGACGATGACGTTAAGTTGTGTATGTTATGTATATATCACCAAAGGTATCACAATTAAATTGTTTTGTGAATTGAAACTTGATGGAAGGTTAACATTTCCCTTTCAACAAAAATCCCTTCTATTTGTTATTATTATTGACTGTATTTGTTTTTTTCATATTTGTATTTTCCCCTTTTTTATCCTTTAAAAATATTTTATGCAAAAAAATACCTGACTTTCTTTCTTTTAATAATTTGGAAAAGATAAAGTATCTTAAATTGCTGGCAATGTATCCAAAAGAGCAAATAATACAGTCTCCCTTTGCTTTTCCCCTCCTAGAAATCCTAGGACATAGATGACTTTATTAATATATCAAGAATCTAAATATATAATTCTCCATATCTTATGAATAAAGATTGGCATTCAAATCTGGACTAGAGGGACATACCCTCTATTAATATAAGATGCACAATAATGCACACAACCTCTAGATCAGAGCACCGATAATGACACAGTAAGCACTGCATGGGGGCCTAGTCTACGTCATATCAATTTAATCCATCCCTTTGACTTCCTAATCTAATCAAAGGGCCAGAGAATGACAGGTGGTCTTTTCATCAGTGCAACTAACAGCTACACACAAAAACAACCCCACTACGGCTGAACCAGAGGATAAGAGATTTGCATTCTGCCTAAGAACATGATGAGTAGGGGCAAAGAATAACAATGGAGCTTATGTGCTGAAAGGTTGAGCAATGAGGGTAAATGAGGTAAACAGCCAAACAAATGTGTATGCCCACAACCCACAATCCTCTACGTGGTACAATAAACCCTTAGTTTGGATTATTTTTTTCTTTAATATCTGAAATATGTGGACACATTTGAGGATGGTGAGCTGAACTGAAGTCCTCTTGTTTGTCTATTGTCAAAATCCTACAATAGAGAGATCAACTTTGCTCCGGACTAATTTTGAGGTGTAATATCAAGGACGAGTTCACATAAAAGGTCTACTCTTTGTTAGCTGAAGCCTGCTGTTTATTCAAGTATAATTTACACATAACAGATAGCTGTAATAGCACCAGTGTTTTACTATGTTTATAGCCCGAAGTGCCATATTCCTCAGCCAGCCGAACAAACAGAACACACAGAACAATCACACACAAAAAAATAAACAATGTGTTGTGTATTTTATTGTGAAGTCTAGAAAATGGCTCAATGTTAAACCCCCAGTGTACCCACAGGGGGTATAATCTTAAATACTGTACATCAGGAAACAGGGAACTCTTCTTCTCAGACTTTAAGAGCCTCTTTATACAAACTATGACCATATCCACTGTCAACAATGAAACAGGTGAAAGTGATCTTAAACATGATCAAATTAAATGGGTCAGTGCTGCTTGTGAATTTTACTCTCAACTGGTCAATCCACCTTTAACTGATTTCGCTTTTTAATTTTTTTATTTTATTTAAATGAATAAATAAAACCAAAAATAAAAAAGAACATTCAAATTATGTCTGCTTGAGTATTCCATTGTGTCATCAATATTTAGTTTTGATACAAAATGTATATCTTCCTTCCCACATATACTTCCCCCTTGGCATTAATGGGGAAACGTAATCCACAACTGACATTTATTGGCGGACTGCCTGAATGCATCTTGAATGCATTTGAGCAAAGCTTCACTAACGGATTTGTTTAAATTTGAATTAAATAATCAAAAATAAATTAAACTCATTACAAACATACATTCTTTTGTCATTAGCAATATAGCAGAAGCATAGAGATGAGGTGTGGGCTAGAGGTCTGCTAAGATTACTTCTTTCTAACCAAAACCAGATTTTTTTTCCACAACAAACGCTGACTCACGAAAGTCACTTAAGGCAATTTTTCCGATTTCCTGCATCTCCCCTTTTGTGTTGCAAAACCTTATTTTTTACACATGTATTAGTACTACCCAAACACTGTTAGCATACTTTGGTATATATATATAAGTTCCCTTTTACTGTTTCAGGGCCCCTTTGTCAACCTGTAAACTTACAACCAAAATTCAAGAGAAACAACTGAACAAACAACAGGAAATCAATACATTGAATGTGAAATGCATGGCCTTTGCCCAGTGCTAGCTAGGATGGCTCCAGTCCCCCATGACCCTGTCTGGGATAAGCTATTATACTGTAGATAATGGATCGATGGCCGAAAAAGAAATATATGTGGGCCTGTTTCACTTCTGCTTGCCCTCCACTAATACTGAACAGTACCAGAAAGTCCTATGCAGATACCCATGTTGTATAACTGTGGTTTTTAAAGGGTTTAGCATGGCTCAAAGCCACAAGTCTATTAACCTACATGTGATGCCTTCAAGCCAGGCCTTATCATTTAATGTAACTGTTCAGAAGATGAATAAAGAAAAAGCTATTTAAATACTGTATGCCAGGGGGTGATTAATGCTTCTATAATGTTTGGCATGGAGATAAATAAACAAACTAAAATATTTCATTAAATGACAGTATATTGTAACTTTTTATGGCTGCCATTGGCTTGTCTTTTTTGTTTAATGCCACCCATGAAATATTTTGCCTCCTCGCCATTCCTTCAGCAGATGAAATACAAAGTCTCATCCTCATACTCAAAAAGTGCCACATTAAGATGATGGACAGGCACTCTGTTTTTGAGCTAAATAGAAAGTGACATGTCTGTTTATTTCTCTTGGGCCTGCATATCCGCTGTTGAGACACCGAAAGGTCTGAAACACTGCTATCCATGGACGTGTGTGTCCCAGTGTGCATGTGTATGTTCAGTGTGTGTTACCATCAATTTGTATTTTGAAATTAGCAAATCAGCCAGTTGTCTTTCAAGGAAGGACATCCACTCAATCTTTGTCAGTCAGATGATTCCCCAGAGATGTTACATATCTAGCCCTGATGCCTCAGATTCTCATTCTAATCAAGTCTGTGAAGTGGCACAGCAGAGGATCCAAATGAATGGAATTAAACAGAATGGCAAGGTATTGAAAGGAGGCAGGAAGAGGGACGACATCTCATATTCACCCAGAGCACTTTTTTAAGACAAGAACCCTTGTTGGGCAAAACAGGATGCCGGTTGCTTTTTATTTAGTATTAAATGGAAAACAATATGAATGTGTTTGTTGTTATTTTGTAATCTTAATTAAATCATTACTGTATAGCAGAGATGAACATTTATATAGAACATTAATATAGCAGCAAACAACTGTTTGCCATGTAAAGATATTGTGTTAGAGGCGTTCTGAGAAGAGAATGAAGTCACACTATGTCTGTGTGTGTAATCTGAGCTTCTCTGTCCGTTGTTTTGATGGCCAGTCCAGCCACGCATGCATACGAGTCCATCCCTTTGGCCTCTGTATTTGACGATCTGGGAATGAAAACGGGTTGTTTGGAGGTTAACCCACTGATAACGTTGGCATCCTGGTTTCAATGGTTAACGCTACCGCTGATATATACCTTTTACGCACAGAAGCCAGGTCGCCCCGGTGAGTGTGAGCTAACATAATGCGAACTAATGTCACTAAAGCCACTGGCATCACAACCACCACTCATCATTTCTTCCACCTACTCTCTCTCTTTGTGATCCGCTGATCAGTACCCAACTGTTTGGGCATCTTGCTTGGGTAGTTCAACAGCAGCACTCAGCTAGCCAATGGGAGCACTATATGCCGCTTCATAGGTTGAGCCACCTCTACGTTTGCCTCTAATATCAGAAAGGAAAGCAGTGTGCAGCCATTCTTGGCTCAGACATTGAATGCCAATCAAACTTTGGTGAAGGCTGTGTAGAGGCAATCCCATCCCAGACAGAATTTTGTTTAGTGTTTCAGTATAGCACATTTAACAGCCCTTGTCTCAACACTTTGGCTTTACTGATGTCTCACTGCTTTTTTCACATAATAAAGGTTATTGTCGAAGTGCCTTGGTTATTTAAAATAACATTCTAGTACAGCAGTGGTATAGCCACTGCTGATATGCTATCAAATTCTGAACAATAAGATTATTTCAGAAAAAAATCAAGAATAATACTTTGTTCTCTAATTTTGATCTCCAGTGTACATGCAAGATCACCTGCTCTCCTTGGGATGGCACTCTGCTGACGCTGCTGATATACCAGTAATAACAGTAAGATATAATTATGCTTTGAAATGGAGTGAACTTAAGCTGCACAGCAAGACCTAAAAGAGGAAATCTGCAGCGCTAAAAAACAAGAGTGAGAGCACCACTAAAGAAGCCGTGCCTACAGACTACCCCAACCATACATCAAATTAATGTGGCTGCTGAATAAAAAAACGATATATACAATTTGCCATTTTAGATCCATCAATCAGCCTCGTAATTCGTCAGAACTGCCATGCACTAAAGCTTCTTTTGTCTCTTCTTTCTAAGCCATTTGTCTATGAGAAATCTGTCATAGAAGTTTTTTTTCAAAAGAAGTTTTTGTTTACATTGTTTGTTGATTATAACAGCAGGTAACACTATTATTGGTATGCTTAAACTTAAAATATCCCAACTAGACTATACAAATAGTCCAACTAAGGGAATTTAGAAGCCTTCCTACAGACAGAGCCAAAAATGGAATATTTAGGACTACATGTTGACTACATTTTGATCATAAACTTGGAGCTAGTATGCTAAGCGCCCCATTATGTTACAATTGGCAAGCATGTTCACATCCAAGTCAATATAGCATTTCTTTGCAAACATGTCCTTTTGTACATGAGCAAACTGAGCAAATTGAGTTTGCAATGCAAGTATACAGACTACTTAAGCCCAAAACTCTTCTCTGACTGCCCCAACCATTTGACTCTTATACATTTGAATTCAATCTTCATAAGGCCGTGGAGTTTTTTTTTTTACGTGGTGTGCAAAATAGTGGCAAAGATTTGTTTGCCATGCCATGATCATGTGGGATAGGTAAAGAGCAATGGTCAGCAGTGTCACCTTAAGAAAGCTTGTCAGGGGTCAGAGGGCTTTGCATAAATTAAGCTAGATTTCTTTCTTCAGAGGGAAATGGGTACATGTTGTTTTACATCTGACACATCGGCCATTGACATTCATTGCATGCATTACCCCTGCTGCTTTACTTCCCTGACATAATGAGCTGTAAATAAAAGCAGTGTGTTGAACTATGGATTTGCCCTCAGGCTTGAAGAGGACTCTCCGTATGTCAATGAAAGAGAAGTGAATACATCAGCTAAATGGAAAATATCAGCGAAAGAACAATATATATATGTATGCTATTCAATCAATTTTTTCAGATCAAGTAAAGTGTGTGTATGAAATGAGGTTGTTGAGGTGCCTGACGTGACATCTGGAGTGCATTCCAGTCCCAATTCAGGGATTAACAGGTCACATATGGGAAAGTAAATATCTTCGAAATAGGAAAAATGGATTTGAATAAAATAAAATAAAATACAATCAACGATAATCAAATGAATCTTTACATTCTATAAAGAATTGTTCCTTAATATTTTGTCAAAATTTCTGTTTCTTTGAACAGTTAAAAATGTCAGTGCTAGTTTTTTCACATTCTAACTTACAAAATAAGTGATTTTCCTTTTTTTTAAATTATAGACAGACATTTAATGTGATTTGGGGTAAATATCCAAGGGAAGCATCCCCGTGGAGGTCACACTGTGCTGAACTGAGATATCATAAACATGGAAATGGATTTCTTCAAAAAAGTAAAATGCTGATGTTATACAGGGTAAAAAAGACAAGATGCCGATTCAGCCCATTACTACCCTACACTAATAATATTCAGTTAACCTGTAAGTGTTTTGCCAGTGGTCTTAACTAAAAATGCAGAATGAGCCACTAAAACTGAGCATCCTAGATGCCTAAAGCCAAGCCTTTACCATCATGCATAAATTACATTACTCTTGAGAAAATGTGAAAATCATAAACACAGGAAATGCAGAGAATATTGCTTTAAAATTATGTTTTCAAAAAGCCATCCAACAATCTGAGATGGTAATTGCTACTGTGGTGTTGTCTTACATGGACTGTTATTCAGGATGCACACCGTTGTGCCGAAAAGAGAGCTGAGCCGGAAGGCAAAGCTCTCGATCTACCGGTCAATCTTCGTTCCTACCCTCACCTATGGTCATGAAAGCTGGGTCATGACCGAAAGAACAAGGGTACAAGCGGCTGAAATGGGTTTTCTCAGGAGGGTGGCTGGAGTCTCCCTTAGAGATAGGGAGAGAAGTTCAGCCATCCGTGAGGAACTCGGAGTAGAGCCAGTTGACGTGGTTCGGGCATCTAGTAAGGTGAGGTGTTCCAGGCACGTCCAGCTGGGAGGAGGCCTCAGGGAAGACCCAGGACTAGGTGGAGAGATTATATCTCCACACTGGCCTGGGAACGCCTCAGTTAGAGCTAGTTACTGTGGCCCGGGAAAGGGAAGTTTGGGGTCCGCTGCTAAAGCTGCTGCCCTCGCGACCCGGCCCCGGATAAGCGGTTGAAGATGAGATGAGATGAGATGAGATGATACACTGAACTTACGATTCGACACGAATCAAAACACAGAGTTCACCATGCAAATTTTTTCCACGATTAAAAATAAATAAAAGAATAGATTGACATCAAATTATGAGTTAAAAAAATTGGCAGAGATATGGAGGATATTATAGCATATCTTCTTTCAAGAATAGCTCAGTACGTAGTCTGTGTGCATGTGAAGAGAGAGACAGTGGATGATGTCAGAGGAGACAACTGTAGTTGGTGATCAGAGCATATAAGCATAAAGCATATAATTAGCAGTAATGCTGTGAAGTGGTAGTAAAATTACAGCACTTTGTTGGACGGAATTCAGGAAGAAAGTTAATTCAATTTTGTGAAAGTTGCATATTCAAAGATTGTTTTTTCAATGCAAAGTTATTTATTGATGTAATGCAATTAATAATTTATATTTTGTTCAGGCTAGATAGGTTGTTTGAATGTGGTCCAAAAATGCCTGCCTCAGCAGATCAATAGGTCTGCAGAAAAATTACTACAGGACACTATATTATAGTGCTTAACTTTGAAAGGCTTCAGCTCCTCAAAAGTATATTTGTTTTTAAACTTAAATGCTCTTATTATTTTGGGATTAATCACATTTTAAAGGCACTTTACTCGATATTTAGAAAATTTGCAGCAAACAAATATTTGTAAAGATATAGTGGTAATGGCGTTCTGAGCAGAAAATTAAGTCACTCTCCCTCTGTGTGTTCTAATCTGAGCTTCCCTGTTGTTTGTTGTGATGGACGCTCCAGCTACGTGTGTATGTTAGTGCATGTGACCGTGAAAAAACATCAGTATTACACAGATATACACTTTCTCTTGCACTTTCACTTACGCTGAACATGACGGTACTGGTTACTGTTTTTTCTGTACATATTGTCTATATAATAACGTAAATATTATTGCAAGAAAAGTGTTGAATGTAGCAGCAAACAGTCTAGACAGTATGTAAACTGTATGCAGGAGCAACACTCAACAGAAAGAACAGAACATTAGTGCACAAAAGCACAACTACTGCAACCAGTTGCAATAAAGCATCCCAAAACACTAATGTAATGCTTGAACGATGTTATAAAATATGCAAGTAAAAAGGCAACACTGGAATTGCTGGTCTTTAGCCAGGTACTAAGCAGCACTGAAGGGAGGAAGCTAGCACAGAGAGAAGGCAGTGGCCTAAATTGTTAATAGTATATCAATTTCTGCTAATGCGTTAAATGTAATTGTTTTTTGATGTTTGGACCCTGGTCCATAGTAAGCTATTTTTGCAATAGCCATACAAGAAAAAAACAACATCATGACATTCATAAAAGATTTTTCTAGCATTTCAGCTTGTGGCAAAGATTATCATCCTGAATAATAGGCAACCACTTGTCATAGAGAGGATAACTGGTGTTTCGGTAAAAGTTATAATTTCATCAATTTTTCAATGTATTCTGTAAGACAGCACTACTTATTTTATAGCTCCGGGTATAACAAATGATGTAAACGAATGAATGGGCAGTAGAATTCATGCTTTTTTATTATCATCATCCATATTACTACAGCAGCGTTAGCATTTAGTTTGTATCTGTTGCTTTTTCTTCATACAAATCCTAAGTGTCTTAATGGGGCTATTTTTGTTGAATGAGAGCTTTATGTGGGTCAGACTGTGTTTTCCTTTGGCAACCTCTGAACACTGCTGTTCTGCTACAGCCTTGATTAATGGCCCAGGGAGTGTCACACTGACCTGAGATGGAAGGTGTTCAGCAGAGAGATAGAACAAAACGGCACAATCCATTGTTGTTGTTTTTTTCTACTGCTAAGTTCATTGTCTCATATTAAAAATAATAATAAGCAGTAATTAAGAAAGTGCTGGCTTTGTTGTTTGATTAACGAAATTATGTTTACAGAATTTACTACAGGTATGTTAATATACAGTATATTGCACAATATTGGTGAACGCTCTGCAAGCTCAGTAATCTCTGTGAAAACAACAAGGATGCAAAGCATTAATATATCTTTGGGTGGACATATGCACAATACATCTATGTTACCAATGATGAAACACTCTTTGTACCAGTGACTTGTTTCTGTTCAGTATGTGGGATTTATTGACATTTATCTGTGAATTTGCAGATCAAATTTTGTAATTGCAACCCATTAAAACTACTTCATGATATTATATTCCATCCTTGTCAATAGATCACTACACTGGACCATAAAACCTTCTTTTTGAAGGCAGCAGCTACTGTTGCTACATTTTGAACTGCATCTTAAGCTAAATTAATTACAAGAAACATATTGCTTTTTCACTTATATGCATAATGGTTGTTCCCTCTGTTCTGTATTTTTTTTGCTATTAATAATCAACAGCCATCACTGCATTTCAAGTGCTGATGACTTATTCAAATAGATGATTCTCCTCTCTTGGCACAAAATGTGAAAAAGAAATACACTTTAGCGCTGAGTGACACTTCAATTAGCCTCTTGTCCTCCACTACTAATAATCAGATTGTGAGCCGTGTAAAGGACAAGGCAGGTCATTAAAAAATCCTCAAAAACCCACAAGATTTACTGTAGGCTGTAGATTTTGCTTGTATTCACTGACATCCGTATAGTGCTGTACCCCCCCCCCCCCCAGATAAAATAAAAGCTATCTTGCTGTAATTGCTGAGGAAAACGGATTCACCAGTATCTGCAACACTTTATGTGGCCTCTTATTTCGTTCAGCTCGTTCTTCAATTTCCAGTCATCTATTCCATTCAGTGCTCTTCAGTGTGATGTCGCTGCGGACCCAGATAACCTAATTACGTAGGTACAGTGACAGTGTTATGACAGTGTAATCAGACAACCAGAGATTTGTCAAATTATGTCGACACCAGAAGAAGGAAAAAAGCCCCATGATTAGCTTGTGGTCTTCATGCTGGAGTACCATTGTAGGATCAAACTTTGCTTAAAAGACGTATTGAAATAGTAGTAATGGACAAACTAGCATCTATTGGATTAAATAAACAGCTAATTCAAGATGAAATTTTGCCATGTACTAGCACTCCTGTGAGTAAGAGCACCATTCATAATCGGTAAAGTAAAGTAATTGGTGCTTTAGAGTTCAGGCTCAATGTTTGGTGTAGCCTGTTATGCTGTTGTGTGATTCTACTCAAGGCTATTTACTCAAAGCTGCTTGGTCGAGCATAGCTTTTTTAAACGTGTGAGTTTGTTGGGTCAAGTAATGTAGTTTGAAGTAGTTCTACGCTGAAAACTATGAGTGACACTTGCAACAATCAATGGCAATTTAACTCCAGGGGTAAGATGAAAGCAATAAACCAGAAGAGAAGTGACCTTTAACAACAATGTCCACTAAAACAGATAGCTTACATCAGCAGGAATTCCAGTTTCCCTCGCCTTACTCTTAGGGGCTGCTACTGTACACAGGTTCACTTAGACCAATACATATGAAAGCTTGTATAAATCCTGTGAACAATCCTGATAATGACACTTTAAAATATTTCTGAAGGGTAACGCGAATGTTTGTGTGAATGCGCAGCAACAATGAAGCTTTATATTGTACTGGACAGTGAACTGCTTTGGAACAATGAGAGAGTTATTTTGAGTGACAGAATTGGGTTGTGTATAATCCCTCATCCTCATTTGTGATGCCTGTCTTTGTCCTGTTGACTGGTGTGAACAGCAGAGTAACTGTTTAGTCTGAGGATACATCAAGGCTACTACATTTTCATTGAAAACGTCATTTTTAGACAAAAACAATCTCCGTCCTCACAAACGTTTGAGCACCATTTCAGAGCTAATCTCCTTAACATGGCTGAAAATGTATATCATAGACCATTTACGTACACTGGACATGTGTGTGTCGGTGTTAACACAGTGTAAGGCTGATACAGGATCTGTGGCATATCGTCTAAATAATAGATTGCCTCTTGAACAAGTAAACAGTAGTAGCATTATAAAATGCAGGATTTAACTGCACAACAGCTGCTAGCATAGACAAGGAGATCATAAACAGCTGTAATTCATGATGAATTAACCATCTATAGTCATGACTTACAGTATGTCGTTTGTTTTCTCACGTGATTGGAGCGAGACGAATCAGGGTAGGACAGAATTGATCAGACCCAATAGGAGGCAAACATGGGTGTCTGCGTCATAATTTCCAAAGGTCTCTGTTTCTGCCTGTCCAAGCTAATATGTAACCTCAGAAATTTAACCTAAAACAGGACCAGCAGCATTTCCAAATGCCACAGTTTTAGGGGCCCAAAAACAACAGAGTAGCATGGGCACTAGTCATAAACACAGTAAAAGTTATGCATTTTAAAACAAAAACATATTAGTGTGGATGTAGCCTGAGCTGCCAACATTGTGCAGTTTTTGACCAGCTTCCAAGTAATTTCTTACTACTCTTACTCTTTTACTGCTCTTACTAGTCGCTGTCTGTGTATCATCTTGGAAAAACATGTGTCTAAGAAAGTAGTGATAGCTTAACATATTTTTTATCATTGTGTTTTTGAATGTAATAATAGATATTAGTGCATTAAGTTATGTCAAATTGTGGTGACTTTGAATACCCAATACTTATTTCCTTAGAAGAGATTTAGGAACACCTGTGTCAAGCCCGTAAGAAAATGGCCTGAGCATGTGTAACTGTTATTTTAAGCGGCAAAGGGGCAAGTATGGTAGTTTTATCCTTTAAACTAAAAGTATATAGTAGTATACGTAATAGCGATATGGAAATATGATTAACAATATGAAATATGATGTGACAATGTGTAAATTATCATCACTATAATTAAGAAAAAAATAAAAGCTTAGATACATTAGTAAACAAACATCTGCTAACATAAAATTACAATATATTAACAATATATAATATAATTACAGACTAACTTTATACCGGGCCACAGATGTCATGCGCTTAATCAGTTGAACTCAATCATATAGGGTCATTACAATATATGTGCACTTTTACATGATGTGATAATGCGTGCTGTATTAGAATGTCTCAATTCAATTGGACGTGATCACATTAATATGGATTCATGTTTAAATCATTCTGAAGAAATATGTTTGCTACATCCGAACCTAATACCTTATATTGCTGGTATGCAAGGTGCAATCTGGGGACTCACTGGATGCAGCCTGGCTTGATAATGTGTTTGTGTAAACACTGGGTAAGTTGCATGTTCATGCTTTATCTGTAATATGGCTGGACCATCAATGAGCAGCAGGGAGTCAAGTAGTGTAAACTCAACTGAGATTAAACTGGGGCAATTATGTTTCATTGACTCACTGGGAAGTCAGCAATGTGGTACCAAGTGTTTATATGAGTTTGACTGAAATTGCAGGTGAATCCTACAGTAAATCTGCTTATTTTTGGACCTTTTACATCACTGAACACTTTGACTCCTGACAGATGCTCCGGTATGTATAATGGTCACCACATTTCAAGCAGGCTCTGCTTTGCTGAGGGCAATTCAGCGATTACATCTGCTGTCAGAATTGGTCATCACAAAAGTAGAGCCGCGCAGGATGCTCACAAGAAGTACCTCTGAAAAATATTCTCTTATCTTGTGATAACAGAACTGATTTATGAAACATAAATACACATTCATTAATGATTAATCACTATATCCACCTGACTTTATAAGAGCTTGTTGGTGTATCAAACTAAAAAAAGAACTAAAAGAAATCAGAAGAAAAGTCTGATTTATTAGCATCAGTACAAGTTGTCAATGAATGCCCCACATGATGCTCTACAGACTTAATTTCCAGGGGTCTTTTCTAAGTTTGAGACCTATCAATTCTTGCTCTCACACCTAAAATTATGCAGCACAATAATAATTGAATAGGGAGACTGATTTACATTTAAATCGAAACTCACTTTCTTTCTCATAATGATTCACACTAATCCACCTTCAACTAGTATACAAGGAGGTTCAATTTTGAAATATTACATGCAGTAGTCAGAAGATCCCATTCTTTGAGGGTCTCCTGGGACGTAAACCCTGTTCTTGGAGGTTTCTTTCCCTCTTTGAAGATATGGAAGGAGGAGGAATAGAATTGGGAGGTGTGGCAGGGAGTTCACACAATTTATTTTAGGTTCGCCTTCATGTTGCAAGACACAGTGAATTTAATACCTTCTTTTATCTGTTGTGTGTGCAGCAGTGAAAAGGAGGAGTTGCAAATGTCAAGTCTTTATACTCCAGTAGTATTCACTGTGGTGTCGTTAGGCGCCTGGGTGATTTAATTCCAAGTGGATTGATGTGGGTGCTAATTATAGGGAGGTCTTTTTTCAATTTGGATGGATTAACACATTTAAGTGACATTGATTTCTGCTACAGTAATTGGTTAATGGCTAACAATAACAACATCAAAAATGAACAAGAAAAATGTTAAATAGTATGTTGTAATATACTATTTGTATGAAGAAAGGGAATGTGGTTCATTTTAAACTATATCCTTATTTAAGTCAATATATTCTAAAAGTGCTTATGGCTGTGTTTCCTAGACTACAGTATTATTTAAGCAGTAAATGTTAAGATGTTGTGGATACGCTGCATAAACAGGAGGGTGCACAAGAATAATTCTTGTCCTGTGTTTCTATGTTTGCTTTGTTATATTTTTGTATCACAGATTTAGCACTTTTCCACTTGCTCTTTATCAGTTTGCCACCTGCTGATTCAAGTGAAGCTTAGGAAATGTAAAACAACCCAATGTGCCATCAAATTGTTATTACCACTTATGGCCACAGTGGCCGCTGTTGAGCAGATGTCACGAAGGGTTGCTTTCAGAATGGTTACTTAAAATTGAGAACTCTATGGTGTCTGCTTAGATGGTAAAGAACCTGAGTGTGGAGATGGATGATCTGCAAAACTGCATGCCAAAGTGTTTGACTAAAAGAGCAGTCCCAAAAAAGATAGTGTGTTTCATATGTGATGTAACGAAAGGAGCAGAGATGATCAACATTTAACAAATATCTTGCAATAACAGAAATAACAGAATAACATCTGTGCAAACATTTCAGAGACACATATTACAGAAAAAATGTCCTGGGTAATAACCTCGTTTTTACCCATTCTATATCAAAATACCAATTACTTATTAAAAATATAGAAGCAGGTTTACTAATTGTGCATCTTTGTATTAATTGCCTTATACTATATTATATATATTATTAATTTTATACTCAAAAAAGTATAAAACTAATTATAGTGACATTCTCCGTAGAGGGGAAAATGTCACTCTTGTCTGTTTTCAAAACTTGAGAGCCCTGATGCTTTACAACATCAGGAGGATAGTTTGTCACCCAGAAGGCTATGCAAGTTTTGGCTATTGCCATGATGTGTCTACTGCACCTCTTTCTCTGGTCTTCAACTTACCCAAGTTCTCACACACTCCTCCGCTCCTACGTGCCCTGCAATGGGATACTGAAGGTGGCTTGAATCTGATTTAAGTCGCAGGCTCTTGCCTACCTTGCTGCAAATGGCTCCGACCCAACCTACATCTACATGGTCAAACCCATCTACTCCACTCTGCTACTGCCGAACAGCTTGATAGTCCCTCACTATGAGGGCCCAGCTACCACTCAACAGAATTCTGACTGTTTGCTGTTATGGCTCCACAATGGTAGAACAAGCTTCCCACCAGGACATTAGGACAACACAAACCCTACACACTTTTCATCACAGACTGAAACACCCATGTTCAGTTTTGTAACTTAGTTCTTTTAAATCAAGACTGAAAACTTTTCTATCTGCTTTTCAGTGAACTATGCTGTAGCTTTTGTAACTGTAACCATATTTTATATGTTTTAAATTACCTTTTATGTGTTTTGAATTTATATGTTGTATGTGTTATTTTCCCCAATGCTTTTAATGTTTTATGTAAAGCACTTTGAATTACCTTGTTGTTGAATTGTGCTTTACACAAAATGTACCTTGTCTTGTGCTATACAAATTTTTTTTGCCTTACCCCAACATATTTTGCAGAAGTGGTGAAAAGGCGTTGCAATAAATATTGCTTGCAAAATGTGGTCATCAATCAATATTTTGTTGGCAATCTTATATAATCCTGAGATGAAGCAAACGCAATTTATTTCATTTTTTCACCTCAGTAAACTTAAAAATGATCAATATAAAGTTACACTGGCCACATTTATTTGCATTTCAATCAGTGGCAAAAAACGCACAGCCTGTAAGGACCTGTTTAGACAGAGACAATCTGGACAGGAAACATAAAAGTGGCGTTGCATTCTCAATTTTTAGTCTGTGTTTAGACAAGCATTTTTGGGGGGAATTCTGCAAGCATACGGTGACACAAAAGTGTGTGAAATTCATTGTACTATGCACACCAGGTGGCTAAGTCGTACTGTAAAGCATCTGTAAAGCACTGCCACACAACACCCCCAAGAGCTTGCACATGTGTAGAAACGTCCTTCTACTTCTCTCCCTAGTAGCAGAGAAGGGAGAAGCAGGAAGCCATTCAGTGTGACAGGGATCTACAGCATGGTCTGCAGCCTCCCACTTAGGCAACTTGAATGTTCGACTTATGGAAATAGCCCGACATTTTTGTTGTGGTTTGCCTGTACTGCACATGGATGTTACGTAAACGCACACGCGAGGAGAGCTAGATTGAGCAGATCAGAGCACACTTTAGACAGAAATGCAGCAGTGGAGCGTTATTCAAAATTTCCATTCTGGAAGGGGTTTCACTTTTTTACACTATTAAGCTCCAAAAACGCCATCGGCCTCAAAACAAAAGGCATATCTGCTAAAATACTTTGTCTTTTTCAATCGTGAGTCGTGTAAACAGGGCCTAGGAATGTGGGCCTCAACAGTTTGCTTCCAAGCACATTTGTTCTAATTAATACAAAGTTTGATTCAAGATGAGTGTGCTGTTGCTTCCTTCATACCATCTGACTATATACCATTATATATTTTAGAACATAATTAATTAAATAATTAATTAATAGTGTATTCAACCCTGCATATAGCCTCTAAATCTGCATAAGATCATCAAAACAAAAACAACTTACTGACTGACTGACTGAATGAACAGTGATTCAAATCATAGTTTCTGCTAAAGTAAGGTTTGAACTCTCAAATATAGACAGCTGTTTTTGTGGTGCAGGGTAGGGAGACACTAGGGTAAGAGGAACCTTCTTAACCTACCAGGGGAAACACAAATAGGTCCAAACTTTGGATTATCCAGCATACCACATGATGCGTTCTCTGCGCCCACTTATGCACCAAGAGGATTACCACATACAAACAGAAACAGACTTCAACAAAAAAAAGCAATTATTCAAGTTATAGAATCCTCTCTTGTTATTCTAACCGTTGACTTTGCAGGCTTTATTAGGCATAGAGTTCCATTCTGCTGCGGGCACGCGCGCGCGCGCGCGCACACACACACACACACACACACACACACACACACACACACACACACACACACACACACACACACACACACACACACACACACACACACACACACACACACACACACACACACACACACACACACACACACACACACACACACACACACACACACACACACACACACACACACACACTAGAGTCTGACAGCCTAATTGCAATTTCAACTAATGCTGTACACTACACTAGGCAAAAACATGTTTGTGATCATTAATATCATAGTTAAAGTTTTGCATAGCATGAAGACTTTATTGAATATTGTAAATCCCTTGAGAGCCAATAGAAAATACACATTATAGGGTTTCATGAGTATACAATGCAGTTTTAGGACAGTAATATGTTTTTCATTGTTTTGGCTCTCTTCCACCACGCTGGATTTCAAATGAAACAATACCTATGAGCGCAATGTGCTGACTTTTAGCAGGTGTTCACATCAATTGTGGGTGAACAGTGTAGGATTCTCAGCCTGTTTTACCCTTGGGGAGTACGTATAAAGGATTTTAGTACTTGGTTCATTTAATGTGGATGTAAACACCCTCAAATGAAACCTTAAAGTCAACAATGCCTTTTCTGTGGCATTCTGGATGGCTGTTGCCATGATCAGCCATGTTAAGAGCACCTGTACATCTTCATTTAACCACTTTATTTTTCTGCTCACAAACCATTACTGAAACTTTAAATGTAAAGAAAAAAAGAGTAGTTCCTGGTCACATGCTCCAAAAAAGGGGGCAGCATTTCACTTCGTCCAACAATCGTATGATTTACTAATTGCAGCAATTACAATGTTCAAGACTCTGTATATTTAAGACATTTGCACATGCAGCCCATATTTCTTGTATGCAATTGTTTAATACATCATGCAATACACAATTGTAATAGAAACCTTGCACAGAGTCCAGTGTGTTTTATTATCCTCCATAGTTTGTAAATAAAGATTTCAACAACATGTTCTCCCTTTTCTTCTCTCCACTGGAAATACACAGCTCTGAACTGAAAGTTGGTTCTGTGAGGTATGAAGTTATTTGAGCTGGGAGACTAAGTGATTCAATCAGTTTATCAGATCATTTGGATGATGACATTTGCATATACGGTGGCTCTGAGTGGGCTTTTGATGAAAGACAAAGGAAATCAAACCTATTCTTGAAACTAGAATAGTAATTACTTTGGTGATTCCTTAACTTTTCATCTTGTGCTATCCTCAGATTAATAATCCTTTGGTTAATGGCTAAATACCTGCAAAACATGTTACATTCCCAAAAGCCTCAGCTGTACTTACGGATAATGCTAATTAGCAATCACTAGCTTGCTAACCAGGGTTCTAAGGTCGCACTCACTCTGTCCTTCTGTACCGTGCCCCAGGACGTTTCATGGCTAAAGTCTAGTTCGTTTGACCAATGTGAGTGCAACCGTACACTTGCCGTCCAGTTCGTTTGGGAGAGCTGGGCTTTTGTAAAGCACGTTTGCATATGTACGAGCATGCACACGTGTACGAGCACGGTTCTGACGTCATTTGATGTGCACCTGTTCGGACATAAAAAAAAAAAAAAAGACGGACCATGCGCAGACATTTAAAACAATGGCGGCGGAAGGTTCACGTTTGTGTGATGCGGAGGTGGAGTGTTTACTGCAGATTTGGTCGGATGAAAATATTCAAAAACAGTCGGAAAAGACGCACAAAAACTTGGAGGTCTATGGAAAGATTTGTAAACAAAGCGACGCATCACGATGACGTCAATTAATGCGTGTGATGTTTTACGGTGTGATGACTAATAGACAGGCAAGAAGCATTTGCACGAGGCCCAGGCAGTATGAGTACAAATGGGCCTGGGACGTGGGGGAGAGGGAGGGGGGGACAAGTACCCTAAAGCACGGGGCACCGTACAGACGGACAGTGCGAGTGCGCCCTAAATTAACTTTTCTGATCACCAGCCAATAAAAATTTCCATGAGCCAAAAAGTTTCCACTGAAAATATGAGAAATAATGACTGCCACTGAATGTATTTGATCATTTTATTAACATTGCTGGCATGAAAAACAAATATCACGTGCAATACATACAGAACAACAAATACACACAGAAAGTGCAAAGATTTCATTTCAAGCTCGGGATCAACTTTCTATCTATACCTATAATTCTATCTATCTTTCTATAATCCCATATATCTATCTACAATATATACAACAAAATATACATAGAAAGTGCAAACATTTAATTTGAAACTTGGGATCTATCTAAAAAAATTCAAAACAAGCTTTATTGACATGAAAGTTTTAGAAAAAAAAAATGTTTTACTTTATTTTATTACTACTAACGTTAGCTAACCCCCCTCCCTTCCTTCAGTCTATTTTCTTGCTTTGGCGTCTTTCATTCTTCTTCTTCCTTGTGTTTTCTGTTGTACACTTCATTTTTTTCCAGGGTTTCTCACGCTGGTTTCACTCATAGATAAAAAATGGACGTAGCATACCTTTTACCAAAAAAGGGCATTGATGTGACGTTGGGGGGAGGGAGATACGTCCATCATCTGGCTGACGTATTCCTCCGAGGAGAAGTGAGGGCCAGCAGCTAAGTGTCACATAAGAGGCTTTGCCCCTCAATATTCATAAACTTTAACCTCCAATAAATAAAAACTAGCCTGGTACAAAAAAATTCACGCCCCTCAGTGTTGTCATGGAGATATGACCTAAACATACAGAGTAGAATGTTTTTTTTGTACCACACCTTAAATTGGTTTAATTATGCTGTGAAAATGGCCTGTTTAATAGGGGGTCAATGAGAAATTGCTCTTTTGTGCAAACTACTCCTAGTTGACACTCGAATTGCAGTTATTGCACATTGTTCAAGGGAAATGTAGGAAGTACTGCCACGGGGATAAATGACCGAGAACAGAGCCTTGTATCATGCATGTAATGCCTCATATTGTTCATCACCGGCCAAACTGGCTAGTAAGTTATTATTAACATTATTAACACACAAATTTTAACACACATTTGGCAGGTGTTAATTTAGAACCCTGTTGCTAACACACTAAACAAAGATAGGTAAAATACTCATTAATATATTGTTTTCTTAGCATCAGAATGTTTGCATTGTCTGTGAGCATGTTAGCCTTAAGCTAATGTATATAAGCAATTTTTTGTTTTTGTTTATTTATTCATTTTTATCCATAGGTAAATTCCAGTTAACTGCTATTCATGTTAAAACAGTCTATTTTCTGCTCGCTTTAATTGTTCTTTGTCATATATTTCTGGAATTCACCCCCCCCCCCCAAAAAAAAATAAAAAAAATAAATAAATAATAATAATACTGAGTAACATAATTCCTAAATGCTCATCCACAGGAAAGCTAGTTTTGATGATTTATTTCCATGTTTCATCATAGTCCCATTCATTGTCACTGTAAACAAAGAAGACTAGAGGGGCACCAGACTCAATGAACATACACTCCTAACACTGCTTGTTCCTCATAAATCAAAAGAAATCAATGCCAGATTGAGGATTGTGGCCTCTGTTGTGCAAATGAAGCCTGGCTCCTGAATAAGATAATAAATCCCTGCCACATTATTTCTGCTTTTGATAAATGGAGCAACATGAGTGGGGGGCTGCAAGAGGGAGCAGGGGGCATACAGCTGACTGTGAACACCTAATAAAACATGAGGAAGTCCTTTGATACACCAATACAACACTTCATTTCCCTGTCCAGTAATGTTTGTCAATTTCTGATAGATTAACTTCAAAACTATATCATTGTTTAATCCCATTAAGTATTTATAGAGCATACTCACAATCATGTCAACTCATAATTTGATAGAGGTGACTGATAGAGTCATGTCTTTAATGTTGCTCCGATATGCTGACCCAGATGGTCAGAGTTTCAGTCAGGAGTAGGCCACAGAGTGTGAGAGGTTTGCTATCAAAAGCCAGGCGGGTTTTAGCCTCTGACAGATGTGGGAACAGTGTCAGATGCGAGCTATGCCAAAGGGCTGGTTTGGTGCAGATGGAGGAAATGACTTGACTCTCCTGGCCTCAGTATATCTTTATACCCCAGCCCCTAGGCCAAGTGATGGTAGGAATACAGAAATAAAAACTCTACTCTAGTACATGCCAGCAACCACCCATGAATCCATTCCACCCTTAGACTCTCTGCACCTCTTGATTGCTACCTAAGACCATTAGATCACCTTTAGTTCCATCCGCGCTGTTGCCTGGCATGTCATCTCCTTCACCTAACACCACCGATGCACTTGGCCAGAGGAAAGTAACGAATCAGAACCTTATTTCGTTTTCATTTGCAAGATCAAGACTACTTTCACATATTTGAATTTAAGATTAAACAACACATTTCCAGGGTGACATTGTGCATATATTAACAATTCAGAGGGATCATGCATTTGTGTGTTTGTGTGGCCTATGTCTGAAAGCAGTGCATGTCTTATGGTCATTGTTGTGCATTAATGTGTTCAAAGATAACCATGCAGTAATTGAATATATCTGTTTGCAACTAATAAATATCAGCGTTAGTCACTTTCATTCACAGAGTTAATGATTTCATACACTTTGTTTTACGGCACCCAAGGGTTTATGGCACCCTTCACCCCGGTGTTGTGTAGAAGGCTGTTCCTTGTCGATATGTACCTGAACCAAACCTTACACCGAGCACTTAACACAGAGTTACATATTTTAACAGGAGGGGAACACTATTTACATACTTTGACAAAACACCAGTCAGTGCTTCCCCTCGAATGGGGTTGTAGCAGCGGAGGTTAAACTTGCGTGCCAGAAAAACAAACATGGGCCTGCAAAGCACGCCCTATCGGTAAGGGCTCTTTGGACAACATTCATCATACATTACTTTTCTGCACAGTGACTCATGTGGAAATTAAAATGTGATTTGACAAACTAGCAATCATCAGTGACCCATACCACCCAGGGTTCATTTTAAATTTAGTCAAATGACAACTCATTTAACACACATTTATTTTAGTCCTGTTTTTCTCAACATTAGTTCAGAATATTTTAAATTAACTAAATGTCTGGTTACCATATTAAGACACAATATAATACAATACAATACAATATATTTATCAAATATATGAAAGGTATCTCCATGAATAACACAACAAAGTCCCTTTATGTTAACATCAGATCACTGAATGACATTTTACAGAGCACGTCAGCTTTTGGATGCTTGTAGGGGAAACACTGCCAGTGTTAAAAGTACAACTGGCAATTCAAACGCAGCTATCGGTACTGCTGAAGCCAGTATGAATATCGGAAGACATTTTCTCACAAATCGGGGCACAATCCAACAGATAAACTCTCATATTTGTATACTAATTGTGCCAGCTGGGTCTGAAAAAAACAACAGTGGCAATTTTGGTTTGCAAATTCTGGTGGGGCCACATAGTTTTCATGCAAGATAATTGGATGACGCAATCCAAACATGTCATAGTGTATTACATTAGTATTAGTATTACATAGTGTATTACATTGAACCATACTAACAACAAATACGAGTGAGAGAAGGGGGACTCTGTCAGTCAATACCAATGATTAAATAAATAAGTCAGAGAGTGTGGTCTGGAGCTACATTATATCTAAAGTGTCTTGAGATAACTTTTGGTTTTATTTGGCACTATGAATAAATAGAATTTAATTAAAAAATATCAGCCAATTAATGCCAACATAAGTCACAAAAATAATGAAGATCTTGTCATAGGTGACTAACCTTAGGACCAGCAAGGACATGTGTTGAAGATCTCTCAACATCTAATAGACTTCTCAGGATAGACACAACACCAGCATGAGGACAATAAAAATGTAAAGTGATACTCAAGCAATAAATGAATGGTGTACTGCCAGTACATGTCAGTCAATACCTTAAGAATAATATAATAATACATTTCGCTCAGTGATGAAGTTCACTTTTTGAAGAGGAATGTGGTGTGGTGGTCCTTACTAAAGTACTAAATCATACTCGTAGTTAAATAACCCACAACATTAGTAATTATTGTTGTAAAGTTAATGTATAATATCAGTCCCTCTAGCCAGCTAGCAAGCAGTGGCGGCTGCTGGTCTTTCAAGGAGGGGAAGCTAATTTTTCTGGCCTACATCATAAATGTGTTTGTTTATTTATATGTAAATTCTTCCCTTCGTTCATTTTTAAACAAATGATCTGTGACCTTGTCGTACCAACGCAGCGTATTTTCCACGGACTTGACCAGTGTCCTCTCAATGGCCAATAGAGCTAGACTGCTAAAATGGCTTTGGCCCAGCTGGAGCGTCTGCGCCAGGCTACTGTGAAGTGTGACCACCTGTGAGTGTGAGTGTGAGTGTGAGTGAAGGGGGGAGAAGCTCTGCAGCTGCCACTACTAGTTGGGCAAAGAAACCGCTGAGTGACAGAACAAAGTCGCAAAACACAACGCTATTCGTTTTTAACAAAGTCGCTGGGGATCGGTAAAGTCTCCGGATCATTTCAGAACAACAGAATGAAAAACTTGGAAAATGCTCCGCTGGATGTTTATTCTTTAAGATTGCTGATTCGCTCATTTATCTGTCAATCAAAAAATGATTCCGCCTCAGACAGCTCATCACATCATCATGCAAAAGCAGAGAGTCTGGGCCTGCCCACTGTCCCATAGTCCTGCGCATATTTAGCAGCAGTAGTTCACAGCAGTATATATTTCAAAACTTTTTTTTTTTTGATGACATTTTAGGGGAAGCTGAGCTTCCCTTGCAGTCTCAGAGCAATCGCCACTGCTAGCAAGATGTGCAGGCCCTTGCATGAAGATCAACAAATGGGATGGCCTTTGGAGCTATGGCCATCAGGTCCTGCTTGCAATAATAAAAGTTCACATTAAACACACGCATATCAGTCCTAAGCGGAAAAAGGCTAGCAGCAACAAAGACAAATTTACACTCACTACAAAGCAATATTTTTCAATCAGAAAATGATGACAGATTGCAAACATTTTATGTAGTAGACAAAGCTGAGTTTGCTACTATCTTTAAGCTCAACATAATGTGTCTGACATAGACTTCTCCTGTAAAAGGGTTATTGTTGTATTAGGGACCCGTGAGGAATGGCACCATCATGGCACCCATGATGGTGCCATTCCTCACGGGTCCCTAATACAACAATGCCATCGAAAATTAAGTCTGAATGCCGGGCCACGTCAGCAACAAATTTGACGATAGATCAAGTTAAAGCACCTAGGAGGAGGTTCTACTGAAAAAAAATAGCTCAGAGGAGCTCATTAATAAAAAACCCAGGAAGAAATCAATGTGACCTGGTTTATGTTTTGCTATTGTGAACTCACAGTTGCTCAAAATTCAAAATTGTGAACGGTGAAGGGTTAAGGATGAACAGTGAACGTAAACAAGTCCATGTCAATCTGTGTGAACTGAACTTTGAGCTAGATCTTGTAAAGCCTGGCCATGCACAACACTGTTATAGTTGCTCTGATTAGGACTTGAATTTGAAAAGACATGGCTGTATATATTTGCAAAGATATTTTTAAAGAAGTTCAATTTCTTTCATGTGGTGTCCATCAATCCACTTTCTCTTATTGGTGATTCTTGCATTGTGCTAGATAACAGACATCTGTTATTGTGGATAAATCTAATATAATCCACTTCAGAGAAAAGTCATTTTCCATAGTGTTTATTGTCTTTTGCCTGCACTCTGTATAGCTGACATTTGTGAGCACACTGAAATTAATTCTAAATAAATTGTGTATCCTCTACATCCAGCCCCCAGTAAGGCAGATGTAACACAGTGTCTGCAGGCTGACTTAGTATGCAGGGTTAACACTGCTGAGTTTTGTTGTTCACTCAAAGCCCCCACCACTGTTATCAGCAGTCACTCAATGGTGCTGCCACTGTCAAATTCCAAGAACTGTGAAATCACTGGAAGTTCACAACAGAAGCAGCTGCCATGTTTATTCCATTGTATGCCTTCACTCCAACCATCCCTACCCATCTATTCTACACAGAAATGTTTGGCTCAGAGGCATCACTGTTGAAAAGTCTCCTGTTTCAGCTGTCTCTCACTTCGATTGGGGCACTTAGCATTCAGCGAAATGCAAGGCAAGGGGGGATTGTTCTACCTGGCACAAATATTGACAAGTGCTATTGTAGTTCTATAAGCCTCATGATTTGCATGCACATGGGAGGATATATTACACACTGAGCACAAAGGCATGGATGCCAAAATGAATTCATTTCAGGGAGACGGTGACAAAAGTGATTTAAAGTGTCCTGTTTTTTCTTTGAGACGTTAAGAAGAACTGGAATTTTACTACATAGGTTATGACCTTTTATTTCAATGTTTTGAAATTGTACGAGAACTAGAACAAGATGTGGTATTTTGATATATTCATGATTTTATTTTTTTCTAATTGCACCAACTTCAGCTACTGTATAAATATCAATATCAGTGGTGCAAAAGCCAAGCTAGCACTTTTGTATCATCTTTGTGCCCTTAATATTACTGCCAAGTCGGGGCTTAAAATGAAAAGGTCTATACTGAACTACCATCATCAAAGTATAGCTATGTTAACATCTTTTGAATTCTAAAGAGCTTCCCCCCATCATTTTCATTTGCTGTTCCCCCTCCCTCCTCTCATTCCTTGACATCCACCCCCAAATCATATTCATCCACCACACAATCTGCCACCCTTATTCCCTTTGCCTGTCTCCTCCTTCCATCCAACTACTAATGGGCCCAAATAGAGAATGACAACTCTTCCTGTTCCTCTACAAAATTCATGATTAATGTTTCATTAATCATGGATTTTTTAAAACATTCTGCTCCCCGGGGCTTTCTTCTATACTGAAATTAATAAATAAATCAGCCAAGTGCACACAACCACTGAGAGACATTGCTTTTTCCATGCCATCCTTTCTTATCGCTCAAATAATGGTCATTGTTTATGGCACCACTGCACTCAAAGGTGCTTTCAGGGGAAGACTATAAAGCGGGCCAGTGTTCTACTGAGTTTTATGTGTTGTCTAAATGTTGTATCTTGTCTTGTCAAGGACTAGGGGACTTATGTTTTATTAGGGATATTTAGATTACAAGATCATAGTCTGAATATAATCAAAATATTGGGATATAATTAGTTAAACTATGGTACATTGATGTCAAACAAAGATGTATGGTAGGCTCAGTATATTTGTGAAGCATTATCTTACATCAGTATGGTGAAAGGTTTCCTGAAATAAAGTAGAAGAAAACCCATGGAGGCAGATAAATAAAGCAGATATTATAAAGGAAACCCTTACAGTTTTAAATTAAGGCTTTACAATATAGGTTCATAAGTAACACTGGCGAAAAAAATGTAGAGGAGTTGGTTTGAAGCTCATCTTCAATCTGACTCCTTGACTTCAATCTGTCAATATGTCTCACCGGGTTACTGTGCTGCAAGAATTGACTTTCAAGACTCTGTAAGGGATATTTATAACTGATGGCCAGACTTGAAGTAAAAGAGCCAAACAGCATTGTCTCATGTCTTCACTTGGTAAACAAACAAGTCTGGAGTCCAACAATACATCCACACAAATAAATTGGAGGAAGATTTCAGAGACTGTCAGTGTTTGTGTTCATTTGATTGTTAAAAAAGAAGTTTTTAAGCTTCCATGATGGGCCTGTAAATTGTCTAATATATGTAACATATTTATCTACAGCTGCAGACGCCAACCGTAAAGTCATGATCAACTGAACTGTCTCAACTGCTTTAAGCCAATGACCTGTGGCCTGATCTTGAGAATTATTGTCTCTACTGGAGTTTGCCAGGTCTGTAATTAACTGTGCAGAACAGGGTGACTTTAAAGGTCAGTCTCAAAATATATCCACTGAATTTGATTGATGTATAACTTCCTCATTTAGAAAGGGCTTTCAGTTTTCCTGTTGTAATGGGAAAAAAAGTTAAAGAGGTCATAAAACCTGTGTCTTATTAACACTAACTGTGACTCCACATCTGTTACGCTCACACTCTTGCCTATAAATGTGTAGGGCAAATATAAGTGAATGAATGAATAAGTGGTAACTTATTTGTAGCATGCAAAATTTAATTAGCTGGGGAGATTGTTTTCATCAAGTGTTAGATTATGGTGGTGGTTAGCACTGCCGCCTCATCGCAAGAGGCTTCCTGGTTAGAATCCAGCCTGGGACCCTTCTGTTTGGAGTTTGCATGTTCTCCGCGTGTCTGCGTGGGTTCTCTCCAGGTTCTCTGGCTTCCTCCCAGAGTCCAAATACATGCATGTGTTAGGTTAATCGATGACTCTAAATTGCCCAAAGGTGTGAATGTGAGTGTGAATGGTTGTCTGTCTCTCGTGCCTTTCCAGGGTGTACCCCGCCTCACGGCCAATGTCTGCTGGGATTTGCTCCAGCCCCCCGCAACCCCATCAGGGACAATTGGTTGCAGATGATGGATGGATAAAAAGGAAAATGACTTGATTTATATATAATCCCCATTTTATGATGTCATAAAGGAGAAAACCTGTGTTGCACATTAACAACTTGCATGTGTCCACTCATTTATTTCTGGCATCTTCTTTTTAGATCAATGCAATTTGCCAAGGGGGTCAATCTTATTAGAATTTGAAGTTTTGATCAACACCATCTTATCTGTAGGGTTGCATCTGCTTTTCTCCCTTTTGTGCTTACAGCTCCCGCTTTTTGTCTTGTGCTCACAAAGCCTGTAATGAGAAAAATCCCATATTAGTTACCGCAGGAAGATTCAGCATGTGCTGGTCGTGCAATAAAGGCAGCCATAAGGTGGAGGGGGATTCTGTGCATGCGCTCTGCAACACAATACTGCCATGATAATATTGATTTTCACTTCCTTTTTCTCCCTGTTGGCAGGACTGGTGGATATAAAGATGATTGCAAAAAAAAACTCAAGAAGAAGTTGTCATTTCACATTTGGTTAAGGATTACAATGCAACCTGAGCTGGATAGATGATCAGCATTTTGTTGTATGTATTGTGTCCTCATTTTGGTGAATTGAAGTGTGATGCTACTTTTAGCTAAGATTGGCCTTTTGTAATAAAGTAAAATAAAAGAATGAATCAAATGTAGAGACGCTAGCATGTAACACTTCTCAGAAACATATTTACCCTGGAGACTCCATTAGAAGCTATGAAGCATTGTTAATGTTTGAAAGCAGCTGTCTTACAATGGCAGAGTGTCTCTTGGTGCTCTGGCTGTGCTGAGATATTGGAGTGGGTCATGGACAAAGAATCTCTGTTTGGCAGCTGTTAACTGTGTTTAATAAAGGGCGACACAACGAGCATCGTGGAAAAGTATCACACTTAATGGACCCTGCCTGCGTCCACAAGCAGTTTCTTCAATGAACCAATGAAAGTTGAAAGTGCGTCATCACCCTGCACAAATGAGTGGATGAATGTTAACAATGTTTCTACATTTATTCCCCCTCTATTTGAGAAGTACACATCTGCTTATCTTTCATACTTGACTCCCATGCTGCTCTTTGGAGTTAGTATCAGCAGTTCATAAAGAAGGCAATAAAGCTTGTTGGTTGCACTGATTATCTGAATGATAGCAAAAATAATATTCAAATGCTTTGTGGTTATCAAATAATGAAATGTCACATTGACACGATCTTCTGAATAACTTTAGCAGCATCAATAATGCAAGTGCACAGAAGTTGAAACAGTGGCATGCAGCAATAATAAGGAAACTCATTAGGCCTCTTTGAGTAATTTGGGTGATATGCATCATCTTTTGTCAGTACTACTGCTATATAATTCTATTTGAAATCAACTCCCCCACTATATTATCTGCAGTAACAATTATGTGGTAATATTATTTTTGTCTGTGTGACTGACATTTAATTATATTTCTGTGTTAATATTTTCCTTCTCTCTTTCTATGCCCTTACATTCAATCTGAATTTATTGTGCTGCTCTGATAATTGGAAATAGCAGTGCAATGTCTTCTTGTGATAATCTGGTGAGACGGCCAATTTATTTGGATAATGAATTGACAAATGAAATATTAACACTGTGTGTCAGGTTTGGTTCATATTCAGAAATACATATGTGATAACAATGCTGACTCTGCAATGACTATATTGTACAGTCCATCAAGAAAGAGAAAATAGAAATGCCAGCAGCACTTTGTGTAAGGTCTAGGACATACAGTAAATGCAGAATTGATTCGAATGCTAAAAGTAGATCCTGTAGATTAGTGTAAATTCAGTACAGCAGTGTATGAAATTGGTGCAAATTGGATTTTGTGCGGCGAACAATGGGATTAAGGGTTTGGTCTACTAAAAGAAGCATGAAATAGCATACATTTGCAGAGATATGCTAACAATAGTGAATGCTTATTGCTAGGCACGATAACCATCCGTCTCAATACTCCCTTGTCTGATGTAATATAAAAATATGATTGAAAAAATGTATAAAACCACTTAAAGGCAGTCAAATAAGATGCTAGTGAATAGTTTAAGAGGAAAAAAATCTGAAGCAAGAAAAAACAGATAAAACATTAAAGGCCCTCATATTTTGTGGAAAGTTAAGTGTCTGTGGAAATGCTGACTTTGTATAAAACAATGATTTCTAATTACATAGGTGGTGAACTTGTCATCAGCTCCTACACATCCTCAGCACTCAGTCAATCTGAGTGATGTAGATGTACATATATACCTCCATACAGTAAGATGAGAAGTGGCAAATTAAAGCCAAACCCTGTAGCAACATACACTATCTCCACTACAATTGTCTCCCAATCTGCCTGCAATTTTCATGCAAGACAATGTCCCGTCACACTGCAAAACAGGTTAAGTTATTTGAAGCTAAGAATATTAAAACAATTAAAACATAGAGAATCTCTGGAAAATCCTTGGCAACAAAGTCATGGCTAAGAAACCCACTACAGCTGAACTGTGAAGAGACTTCAAGAAGAATGGACCAAGATCAAACCAGAGCAGTGTGAGAAACTAGCAATGTCATGTGTCCAATTCAAGAGCTTTAGCTTGCAAGAGTCAATATTTGCCACTTTATTTATAATATTGGCTTACTTTGCAATTCATTTGAAAAAGCTCTGTTGTTCCTGACTGGATCTTGATTTTCTCACCAAAATCGATGTTGCAGAGCTAAGTTTGATAAGATTTGTAAAGAATCTTGGTTCTTCATATTTCTGGCCACTTCCAAATAAAAGATCATTCTGTGTTTGTATGACCCCCTAAGGTTCAGTAAATGTTTGATTGCTTCAACCAAAATATAACTCTTGTTTACATCGTCAGGTTTGCATTTTGCAAGCCATATACTAAACAATGAACTGTTTATTTCCAACATGATCTGATCCAGGCAACTGAATTGGTTGATCTTCAATAAATATACTGTATACTGAAGATCAAAATTAGAGAACAAAGTATTAAAACTTGTTTTATTCTGATATATTTTTATCTTTTTAGTGTTCAGAATGTAATAGATTATCCGCTGTGGCTATACCACTGCTGTACTAGGATGTTTTTTTTTAAGTAACCAAGGCACAAACACCTGTATTTTGTGACAAAAACAGTGAGAGATATTAGAGAACAGTAACCATTGTGTCAGAGGGGAATATTTAAACAATTATAAGTGTAGATGTCCTTGCTTTGAATGACTTCAGCACATCTGCGCCCACAGGACATCACTAGTTTCTTACACTGTTCTGGTTTGATCTTGGTCCATTCTTCTTGCAGTCTCTTCCACAGTTTGGTAAGTGTGGGATTCTTAGCCATTATTTTGTTGCAAATGATTTCCCAGAGATTCTTTATGAGAATTCTGAACAGTAAAAAAAGACAATATTTTACAATAAATCAAGAATGAATTATGTGTTCTCTAATATTGATACCCCTGTGTATAGGGATCTCTCGATTGCATTCAAATATATGTTGATGCAACTAACTTCAGTTTGGACTGCACATGGGTTGACGTGTAAATTCATGCATAAACAATACATTTTCAATGATCACATAAAGCACAGTATGAACAGAACATTTAAGTCACAGCTGAAAACAGTACATTGATATAGTCACACTGGCTACAGAAGAACAATAAGTACTTCAACATATAGATCAGTTCCCATTGGGAATGTGACATTTCGAATGATATTGGCTTTGATTCAATCTATTTTTACACTACTACTACTGAGATTTACACAAAGTGTGGGGTGGGCTGGTGGTATGTGCTGTATGTAATCATTGGAAGAGGGTTTTTCTTTGTGAAAGAGGGGCAAGAAAAAAATCTTAACAATATTATCCCCTAGTGATATGCCATTTCTAAATCTCCATGTCATTTCAATTAAACTATATTTATGTGGACTCAAGGTATACATTTGTCAACATATTATATAGGTTTCTGTTGTTTGAACATTTGTCCAGCTGTTTTAAATCCATCTAACAAGGTAGACTTTTGAATTGTTTTCACCACTAGTTTAAAATGTTCTTCATGTGATTCAATGGCTTCTATAATTAACTTCCACTATAAGTTGAATTACTAACTGCACATCCTTTCCTTTCCATTTTAATTAACCAAGGCTTAAAGAGAGAGGGGAAGTGAGGGAGGGGGAAATTGAAAGTGCAAGAATGAAAGAGATCAGATCTTAAGTAACTGGCAGCTGCTTTGACAGAAAATTAAATTCATTTTCTTTTGAGAGCAATCACTGTGATTTGAACTGATTAGTTCTAGGAAGATTTCTGAGGAAGCATCAGTTGGCTTCAAAAGTACTTTGTGTGTACAGTAAGATGCAGCACCCACATTTACCCAGCCAAATCAAACAGATGCTTTCCCATGTTTAGCATCTGTCATGTTTTCAGATTTTCTGTGTAGAACAGTCATTGCTTCTCTAAATCGCCCCTGCATCTTACATTTTGTTGAGTGATTAAAAATAATTCTGTTGCTGCTCTTGTAAATGTCTGTACACTTGTTGGAGACAGCCAATCGAAGTCTTTGTGGACAGGACTAATGTTATTTCTACCTAACGTCTGTACAAGTCAGACAGAAAGTATTAATGGCCAAACAACTGAATAACTGCTCCAAATTAGTGATCATAAACTTTGTTTGATCATTCAACTAATACAAATGAAAATGTATCATAAACTCTTGATTGTTTAAGAAAGGTGAGTTTATCATGGATAGGGCTCCCAAGGTGCCACTCATCGGCCAGCCTGTACGGGAACAACACACTCCAGCTCCCCCTGAAATGTGGCACAAAGGCCTGCTGCTCACAACATTTGACTGCACTCAGTCCAACACAGGGAGGCTGAGAAAATTCCTAAATTAAACTGTTTATGTTGAATTAAGCGAAATAGCAGCTAAGAAGGTCGCACCATAATAACAAACTATATGGTTATTATCTCACCGAATTATGAAAACTAGCTTGTTGACTAGGTCGCGTTGGCCTGCTGCCAGATGCTTACAGATTTTCAGCACTTGTTGCAGTTCAAATTTGGCAATTACTGTTAATACTCTTTTAACTGTCCTATAATGAAAGTTGTCAAACTCTGACAGGGTTGTTGATTTTGTATTACAGATGCCACCGAACGCTGGGACAAATCAGCTGATGACAACATCATAAATGCTTTTGTAGCGGACTATTTGAAACACGCCCTAGGAAGGTCTAGTGGAGGGGGTACAATAAACAAAACTGTGCAAACAAGGTGGCGTTTGAAACCCCTTAAATGGTGTTACTTTCTACCCTCTCCTCTCCCCATAATTCAGTGAAAGTTAAGTTTTGTAATGTTTAAGTGTTTTTTTAAATAATTATTTCTATTGCCTTAAATTAGATAATGATAGTCTTTGCAAAATGAAAAATTTGATTCGGCACTTTTCTCTCTTCTGGATGCTTTAATATGATGCGAACATTAAACGTTTAGGAATGGGCCAGATAACAGCTGAATAGGGGGACATTTGAATGTCATTTTCAGGACGTGGTCATCAGGACAGTCCTTTCAACGGGTCATTAAAAAACCATCGAGGTGACGTCTTGGTGAGGACTTCCTGGAAATGACGTTTAAAACATCACCAATTTGGCCTGGTCCAGAACGTCACCGAATGACGAATGATGAACGTTTCCTCTTATATGTGTGTACAGTAATACTTTAAAAGTGCACATAAATAATGTTCTAAAACTTGTTATCGAGTACAGCCACAGAACATGAATAAATAAATAAATCACATTATAAGAATCTCCTGTAAGAGGCATGCATTGCAATTATCAACCCATATCACAATTTAATGAGTACCACTGACAAACAATAATAGGTTCCTAATGAACTTCAAATAATGGAATATTGATTCAAACCAGTACAGCAATTAAACTAGAAGTTGTGACATGAGAGATTATATGCCAATTGGCACACTATCTCAATCATAACAACAATTTAACAAGAGAAAAACAAAAAAGCAAACAAAAAATGTCACAAAATGTCAAAACAAAGTCATTAGGCACATACTGATAATAACACTTTGCCTATCATCCGTGTTCTGCACAAACAACACCCATTAACAGAGTGTTGTAACTAATCAATAATTAGCTGGGAGATTTGTATCCCTTGTACCAGAGGCCCCACAGACATTCTTTGATCAGCTGTGTATTGAATGATTACACTCAAAAATAATTGCATATAGATTAAAGACATGGATTGAAATGAAGAAGACAACACATTTACACAAATAGTGTTTTCATTTATATTCCAATTAACTGTTTTAATTATTTAATTATGAATTAGTTTATTTATCCTTAAGTTTTCTGGCATTATCATTTTTATTTCAAATAATCGTGCATGATTCTTTATCTAATAAACTAGATTTGAATCGCAAATTATATTCTGCACATAAATTATGTGAACATATGGATTGGAAAATAAACTGGATTATGTGACAATATAAATGATGAGTGATAAAACTGGCAACAGAACTGAGTGGACACAACATTTTCTCATTCGTCACGTCGGACCGCTAGTTATTCATCAGATATATTGTAGTCAAGTAACACCGTTTTGTTTAAGGTTACGACAGATTTAAGAAACAAATGAAAAAGCTAAACTGCTTTGTATTAAAATGCTGCAGTAGGAAAAACCTTTAAAGAATTACAGGGAATCTTCTTCTTCGTAAGCTCTTCTGCATGTAATGGTTGAGTTCACTTTATATAATTAATATATATATATATATTAAATATGCTCATTTAAAGGGGGTATACTAAAAAAGTCTTGAGGGTTTGTCTCCACATGACTGTTACCCAATTTGTCAAATCACGGCCAATGATGTCTGATACGGATGCAAAACGCACTCACATGCAAGCACGGCCGGACCAGGAGTTAATAGTCTGCTCAGAACGCAGAATATCTTTACATAACAAATATTTGTTCGCTGCTAGCGTAAACTGTGAAAAACAATAGCCACCATGATGTCACCCATTTTTGTCGACCTCCATTTTGAAGCAAGGATATTGGCATTTGACAGTTGCCATCTTGGTATCATCTTGGAGCCACAAGTGCCATATTATGACAAGAGGGCAGAACTAGGGAAGGTGCTGCTACATAAATAATATTGCAATGGCGCTGCACTAAGCTAAATGCTAAAGAGGGAAACTGACACGAATAGTGGGCTCAGTTGGTTAAAAACTAGCAGTTTTACTGATGTTATCAGCTTATGCTAGGACTAGATAGCTGGTTTGGTTAGCAAGGTGAAACCACTGACCAAAACGTTACAATCAACTCACACACTGTGAGAGGTTAAAGTCCTAAAATGATAACACCCAAAAACAAGTTTACAGCCAATTTAATGAACACAGTGCCATGGATATGTCCTGCTAAGCCTGACTGAACGGTGGTCAAGTAGCCCCACCCACATGCCCTGCTTTATCAGCTATTTTGATTTGAATTGGACCATAATGTATTAAATAAACATCATGCTGCACTGAATACCACTTTAAACTATAAACTCATTAGAAACATATATTATACTGAGGCATTACATGAATTAGGGTCATTTTCCCATTGACTTCTTTTTGGAGCCAGTGGAGTCGCCCCCTGTCTGATATTAAAGATAATGCAGGTTTAAAGCACTTTCACATTGGCTTAACTTTTTAGACCCAGAAGCTACATCCATATTTTTTTTTACAGTCTATGGCTATATTGATGTTATAAATGTTAGTGTTCTGAAGTACTGACACTTTAAGTTTTTATTTGTGTGTGTGTGTGTAAATATGTGCCATTTTATGCTATTTTTAATAAATCAGGTTACTTTAGAAATAATAAACTAAGGACATGTAGCATGGATCAGAATAACAATTTATTTCATGCTACAGTACAAATATTAAGGTGATTGACAGTCCTGGCAGATCTGGGTTAGGACCAGCTAAGTCATTATACACACTTTACACTATACACCTTTTCATAGCCTAAGAATAGATTGATGTAAATAAAATTATACTTGTATTAGTTTTGATTGACATATCCAGTGGCTAGTCCTTTGTCTCTGCAAACACATGATTAAGGGACCAGATCACTGAGAATCAGAAAGTTAAAACAACTGTTTTCACTGAATTAATTAATTAGGTTTGTTAGTCATCACCACTTAACTGTGAAGAGGACGGATTTTTCATACATCTGAAAATTACAACTGCAGGCTGAAATGATCAGAGGAGAAAGAGACAAAAAGAGTTAGATAGATAGATATATAGTGACACAGAGAGGCAGAGAGAGAGAGAGAGAGAATATTCTACTGTATTGATCTCTTTGAATACTATAGTTGGTATATTGATATTCCCTTAAGTGTAGCATATAGGACAGCCTGCATTTGAGAAAATGAAAGCACAGGCTGCAGTGGAAAGCTTGTACACAGACAGATATTGAATTTGGTCTCAGTGGGTTTGTATATGTATGTGTGTGTGTGTGTGTGTGTGTGTGTGTGTGTTCGTGTGTGTATTTTTGTGTCAGGAGTGCAAGTCTATGTGTACATCTGTATTTTGATTCATGTGCCTCTAGCATGCACTCATGTGTGAAGAGCCGGGAAGGATCGTTCGCCTAACAAAATTAATTAGAAACAAGATATTAAAGATAAATGCAAGGTAATAAAAAAAAATAAAATGTACATCTCAAGATTTTAAGTAGCCTTTAAATGGGAAACAAGTAAAAGATTAATGCAATTAAACTTCAATGTTTTAAAATCAAGCTAAGAGATTGCATTGCATGTCATTTACACTTTATTTTAGTAATTAATATTGATTTTGTGCTTTTGTTCTTGCATTGCCTATAGCTATGAGACTTTCCTTATCAGAAAAACAACAGTTTTCACTTTTTACTCTTTAAATATGTGACTTAAACACCAGCCTCTAGTAATTGTGCTTTCTTCCATCAACAGTTAATGTTGATTTGTTCAGCCATGAGAGAGACCTTTCCCTGACCTCAACCAAATAGAGTTTTAGTGGCTTATAGGAATAGTTGTGAAATACGCTGATTCACTTTCTTGATATGGCGGGGACATGAAGATTGATACTGCAGTTATGTCTGTAAGAACAACTGGTTAACTTTGCATAAAGGCTTGAATCAAGATATGTCTGACACTTCACCTGTAACATCACAGCTTTTTACATTCCAGTTATTTTTATTGTTGGATAGACCCGTTTCCCCTTGTTTCCAGTCTTTGACTTTAGCTAACCAAATATTGGTGCTAGCTTCCTATTGGCAGCATGCAGTATATACAGTATATTCCCAGGGCCCAATGTTCCACTCACCTGCAAACAGTAGTGGGGGAGACAAATATTTTGCATCAAAAATATTCACACCGGCAGCAATGTAAAGTTTAAACCCTGGGGACGCTGCTGAAGCGAGGGGGGAGGGTGACAATAGATGTGCTGTGTCTGATCCGTAGATGTATTAAGAGGTATGGTAGCTGACTACAGAGCTTCTGTGATGTTGTTTTCTAATCCTCATAGGTCACCCTTGACCTGAAAAAATAACACCGCTTTTTCACTGTGTAATATTTGTGTTCCGTTAGAAGGCACTCAGGACAAAAATCAACAGCTTTAAAAAACATTTTGAGGTGAATTAATTGCACAAAAAAAAAACCTATCCCGGTGTGTAAAGGCTTTAACTCTCTCAGAAAGCAAATATGAATATTTCCAAAAAGTCAAACTTTCTTGGCAGTTCAAAAAATTACTAATTTTCAGAATTGTCCTATGGATTGTTTTTTGGGGTCACGGCAAACAGCCTTTGTGTTGTTAAGATAAGAGGACTTGTTAGGCTATTGAGCTCCCTGTGTTGTCAAATTTAGTAAATTATCTGAAATGACAGATAATGGACATTGTAAAAGTTGCAATCGATTCAGTCGGACAACTTCAACCTTCTCTAGTGGAAACACTTTATCCTTGAAGGCACATTGATTTTGTACCAGCTGGCAGTGGTCCAGATAAACAGGCTGTGTGTATGCATGACAGAGCATGCATACATATATCTGATGCAAGAAAAAAAAAAATGTTCTTATGGATTTCCAATGTAAAGATTTTGTGTTTTGTTTAATAGTTGTTTCCCTGAATTGTATTTATTTTATTCTTCCGTGGTGCGAAACCTTTTAACATTTCACCTACCCTTTCTACTCTAATTGTGCCCCTTTCACCCACCCCTAAGTCTCAACCTCACCCTCTCTCTGTTTTTCTCACAGTGTCAGTGACAGGGTCTGTTACATGAGCAGACTGCCAGCATTCTCAGTGCCAACTTCTCTCAGCTCTGGGGATGTGGTGAGCAGCCCTTTATCTCCGGGAAACAGACGTGTCCGATCACCTCCTCGGGGTGCTGGTGTGGGCAGGGAGGGCGAGAAACGGGAGGAGACCAGCAGGTTTTTTTTCCTCCTCCTTCTCTTCCAAAGTAAGAATCATCCAAAAATCGGTGCATACATGCACACACATACACATGTACGGACACATATTGGTACACACACTCATTCTGAAGCTCTTGTTCCCCAGTCACCAAGGAATGGTGATAATTTATGATATATGTATCAATTAACACACCTGACCAAATCCCTATGGGCAAGGTTGCAGATACTATTAGAAACACATCTTTCCTTTCTTTTTCTACGTATTCTTTCCCTCCTTGGCAACAATTGGAATGTAAGTCGCAACCACACTGACCTGTAAGATATATTTTCAGAAGAAAATTGTATTTGTTTCAAAATATGTCTCCTTTCATTCGTGCCCAGTCATTCATGCGCCTGAAATAGGCTCTCCATCCCAGAAGCTCAGAAGATGATAAAAATGTATCTTCACAGTGGATGACTCCAGTTTGCTCTAGGCCAATCTCTGTTTGTGTTGTTTTACCAAGTGAGATAAAGCTGTAGTGCATCTACCAACTACCAACACACTGGTCAAAGGTAAAGATACTGGCATGTTTACTTACATAATTTACTAGGATGTCTTTAAAGTCTGTTTCTGTTAGGTTACAGCAATCATCACATACACATGCATTAAGTCTTACAAATCCTCAGTATTTATCTGTTCTAACCTGAACCCTGTTGGGAAGTAACAGATGCTTCCAGAGCTGCCTGGCATTTGTTGATCACTATGCAACATGCATTTGCAGCAGTGAGCTTCATACAACAGTCCGCTTAATCATGACCTGAGGCTTTTACTACCTGCATTTCATTCCCCTATTGCCATCTGGAAGCAGTGGATCTGCTTACAGCATCAATTTCTCCTGTTTAAATGTTTTCAGTGGTATCCAAAGACTTGTCTGGTGTGGTTGTCTGCAAAAAGCTACCAGGTTCTGCATTTCCTCAGCCAGTAAGGTAATGAATGCATCAAACACATCTGTTAATCTCCAGAAATGACAGTACAGAGAGAAGTTCTATTAAGAGACCAACTAAAACCTCTCTTTCAGTGGCAAAGTAGAAATATGGAGGTAATTAAGTTGCACCTCTGAATATGGTGTATTCCAAAGGGGTGATATAAGAGGAATGTGCTCAAAATAAAGTTAATAAAATGTCTGCAGGTACTAGTCCAGTGGGGGATACTACTGATTAATAACCCATTAAGTTTTATGAGTGTGTTCTATACTGTATGAGTTATTATTGTAATTTGGTGAGGTTGGGATAGAGGTCTTCCCTTTTACACAGGTTGCCCTTTTAGATCAAGATAGTTTCTGAAAGGGCATTGTTGTTTACCTCAGGAGCTATCAGCTAAAAGAGGCTTATACAGTAAACTGCCTGAAGAGCAATGTCTCCACTGTGTATTAATTTATTTTCAGTCATGGCACTTATGTCATATTTGGGAGAAGGAGATGAGAAGACTGATAAATGCCCATGTTTGTATAGAAAATACAAAGCTACAGCCAGCAAAAATATGCTAGCTTATCCTAATATAAAGACTAGAAATGGGGAAACAGCCCCCACTGTTTTGTCCAAAGGTAACAAAATCCCCCAGAAACAAGAGTGCTTATCTGCAGGTTTATGTTCCAGACTTTCTTGGATGGGCCTAATTCTTTCCTGGACATTTTCTTCTGAAATATCATTGAAGGAAGATTGTCAGCATCTGTAACCCCTGCAAACAATGCATGTTTTGTTTGTTTTCCTTATTATTAACAAATATGTTTGCCAAACAATATTCTAGTGTATTTGAATAGTTTGGGCGGCTGTGACTCAGTGAGAGAGTGGGTCGTCTTCCATTCGAGAGATTGGCGGTTCGATCCCCAGCTCCCCCAGACCACATGTCAATGCGTCCTTGGGCAAGACACTGAACCCCGAATTGCTCCTCGTGCTGCGCATGTGTGTGTAAATGTGGTGTGAATGATTAGATTAGATTAGATGGTATGTAGATGTCCACTGCCAACTGTGTGAATGTCTGTGTGAATGGGTGAATGTGACAAGAAGTGTGAAAGCGTCTTGAGTAGTCAGAAGACTGGAAAGGTGCTTATAAGTACAAGTCAATTTACCAAGTCCATTTAGTTTCTCTTTAATTACGTTATTGTCATTATTACTAGTAGAAGAAGTAGTAGTATTGTTGTTGTTTCTTTATTAATTACAATTTATAATGCAACCGAGTAAAGCTACTTATTCTTCTGTTGGTTTTGCATCAGGACAGGTCTGACTTTATGTGTTCATTGCAATTAGGAGATTGATATAGATTCCATGAAGGATTCATTTACAGTATATGTCAAATAGTTTGGATACAATACTATTACATGCAGTATGTAGCCTCTTGGCATTTCTGCTGTGAGCAGCTCATCTTAATGTACCTGTTTCATTTGGCTTTACATTTGTCTATGTCTCGTTATTGAATGCCTTGAACATGTAACCGGAAGCCATATGAAGAATGACCTTGCTTTCCAATTAATTTTTGCCTTGTTAAAACATGCCTCCAACATTTTTCTATTTTCTATAACATTAGACTCTGCAATTATTCCTCCCTTGATTCTCCCAGCACAAAACAGACCATTCTAAGTAATAAGCAGCAAAAAATATTAACGCATATGTTACATACAGTACTCACTGACCTCTTACAGTACATTCTGATTCTTAGTGATCTCTCATCGGGAGACGAAAAAAAAAAATCTTAAAAGAGTCCCTAGTTTTGTGTAAATTGTGTAAACTGCCTGATATAGCACATTAACATTTGAAACATAGAGGGCATGGAGGGTACATCTTCAAGGATCCTTAGTCAGCACAGATGAAGTACAAATGATAGAGAGCCATATCCCACTATGCCTTAGAATACTGCGGCTTGACATCCCTGTTGAGAATTGTCTCTTTTACATGTCAATGCAAAAGGTGGCTCAGGTGACCAGACTTTAAATAAAAAACGTCATCTTCCAATGTAATGTCAACATATGTTTTTCTGGGCAATCATGCCATTAGAATGTGTTGCTACAAAGACTGACATCCAAGCTGCATGGTTTGTTCATATAAACTTTCTCCCAGAGGAGAACAGAGTAACTCCATAATGCCGTGCTAGGGTAGGTGTGTGTTCAGAGGCTCTCTAAGCACTGTAAGACTTGACATACAATATCTGAGTGTAGTATGATTCCTCTATGGACCTACAACTTATTTTCTTCTACAGTATAACTGACTGAAAACCTTGTTGCAATACAGTGATAGCTGAACATATACTGTATTTTGCACCTCGCTCAAGTTTATTGTGGGTTTAAAAATAGAGAGGATACAATCATATTGTCTCAAATACTGTGCTTAAAGTGTAATTCTGACGCAAAATCATCCCATGGTCTTTTTTGGCACACTATATCAAATAAGCCATTGAGACAGTTAAAGCATTTCTTACCTTGCTGGCATTTGGCTCAACACTTATTACAAATTCAAACATGAACAACTCCCTAAAAAGAAGGTCCAAGAAGAGCTCATTTTGCATTTGGCTGTCCTTGGATTTACAACTCAAGAGCTCAAATGTTTGTATTGAACTTGTTAAACAGGCTGAATGTCAGGATCCATACAGTGTTGGACAAAAGCAGTTGACATTGCAGTGAAGTTTTCTATACCAAGTGAAAATGTTTTATTAAAGTGAAATAAAATTTTATTTATTACAACCTTAAGTTATTGTCTAGGAGAACACAATAAATAACATAAAACGTTTACCCAAACCTTTGACTAAGAAGAACCAAAACATTAACAAATATCTTCTGAGGCAAGTGTTAAGTGTAAAAATGAGTGATCCGTTTTACAACAAAAATAGTGTAACACTGGTAAATTAACTAAAACTACAAGAATGGAGGGAAATCGAAGGTGTCAGGGTCCTCAAGGCCAAGTTGCAAAAGATGGTTAAATACTGATAAACTCTATGATACACACGATCAGAATATTTGCCGTCTCTCCTTTACATACTTGATGTGATGACAGCTGACATGTCACAGTACATAGGGCTGAAGTCCAAGAGGGCTCAGTCTGCAAGTTCCAAGTGTGGACATTTGGATTCAGCCAGAGAGAGGCAGCTCTCTTCCAAAAAGAGGCCAAGTCAGTGGATGTCACAGTATATATGCACAGTGCTTTTGGCTGTAAAGAAGGATGTTGTTCTATTTCAGTGTCTCTGTGAGCTGTAATGAGTTTGTGATTGTCTTTTTAAAGATACCATTGCTGCCAAGAGGTGCTGACACGCTGGAAATAGAAATAGTTACTGTACAGCACATTTATATGGACACCTGAATTACTATGGCAGTATGTAGCTTCAACAATTACTGGCAAAATTAGCATAAGAAATAGCTCACATGTGCCCTGCTGGGTGCAGAGTTAAGAATAGTTTGGGCCCAGAAACTCAGTTAATACTCTTGAGAAAGGGAAAGCAACACATTTACTACTCATAAAGAACATTATTGCACTGCTATAATGCATTACAGAGAGTTACAAGACTACATAAACACCATTGTGGTGAAGACTGTTATTAAACAGGGACTCATGAAGTGTACAGTGCAAAAAGAAAACCCTGAGGACATAATGTCCGATCGCTGTGATTAAGCACTCAGTGCCATATGTCCAGAGCCTCCTGACCTGTCATCACTTTATTATCACTGTCCTCAAACTGCACTAGAGATCAAATACACAACAAGTTACCAAATGACTATGGTGCAGCTTTAATACAATACATTTTATAACTCTAATAATGTCAACAGAAACCACACAAACATTCTTGTGAACACTGTATTTGACTTATAACTGGACATTGAGGAAATAACAAATAGAAACCATTTTAGAGAAAGTAATATCGTACATCAATAATAACAATGCCTTTAAAGATGTCTGGAGGTATAAATCCTTTATCTGTAAGCTTGCAATCCAAACTGCAGATGGAAGTACTGATATATCTGTATTGGAGTCCCCATAGAAACAATATGCTTCCCAATAACCTGTGTAACTTGAGTAAGGTTGTGTTAGAATTGATGAGGAAGAGAAGGGGGTCACTTGGTGAAGGGGTATTGCAAAGACCAATGTTTTCACCATGGGCAATCAGAGTCACAATGGCAGAGAGTGATGCGATGTAGAGGAGTAGGAAGTCTATTAACAAACCATAGAAAATAATTTTCAAACAGTCATAAAGGGAACCAAAGTGGCTAAGGAGACTGAGGACCTGCATGCTCGGAGCCCTTGGGGGATGATGAGTCGACTGGGTCTGAAAGAGAGAAAACATTGGCTGGCAGTACAAAGAGAAGACTGTTTGGAAAAGGCAGGAGGGAAGAGCAAGCGTGGGGTGGAAAAGAGGGAGATATGGAGAGATAAATGAAATAAATGAAGAAAAAAGAGAAAAAGTAGAGAAGAGAACGGGTTCACTGTGAGAGGAGGGGAAAATAGCTTTAACTAATTTTCATATCATACATTTTCATGCATTCATTATTTTGGAGCTGCTATTAAATCTGGGATTGTTAGCAAACTTTATCACTATGGTATCTTCCCAGAACAAAAAAGATCCCCAATCACAATGTTACATCAGGGGAAAAAATAATTTGCAATTATCACCAAATTGTTTCTGCTCGCTACTCTCGTGGTCCCTTAAAATGTGCAATACATTTTCTTAGCTTCGTAGGGATTCATTTATTTTAATTTTGTCTACATCTTGTTTCTGTCAAAGGGATGTTGCTGCAAAACTATTGAAATCTAAGTTCAGCCTGGACACAAAGAAACAAGATATGGATGATTGAAAACACGTGCACTGCTCCTCCATTATTTCCATAATCAACGTATTGGTGACTTTGGCACCTCAAGAAATGCCTTAATTAATGGATGTTTACAGGCTGAATGTTTACATGGAATGGCTTTAAGGCTTTCTCTCTCATTTGCCTGTGGTTAATGAGTCACCATCTGCTTTGGGGTCTTTATATCTTTCATATACATGAACCCCCTCTACACCAATACTCGTACAATCAATAGTTGAGCTACCAAGATGATTCACCCTTGAGATGACACTTCCAGAATTTCAAATCCCAGTGCAATACAATGCACTGAGGAAGAATATAGTCATAGATCTACCATACCAGGAGAGAAAGTCAATGTAATAGCTCTCTTACGGCTCCCTTATAAGAATTCAAGGAGGTTGCTTCCCCCTCTTTTTCTTTGCTTAATGTGATCTCCTCTGAGCTATCCTGTCAAGTCCTGCAATGATAACCCAAAAAGGTTTACAAGCACTTTGCAAGAGAGGGCCTGTTTTATAGTTTGTGCATGCTGTTTTTTCGGCCATTGATTTTACCTCTTGGATTACTCCCCATGGAAGATGATGTTATAAATCCAAGTATGCTTTAATAATGTACACCTCAAGGTGTCCCTGCAGTTTAAACCCGGAGGACTGGCAGACTGAGAGCAGTACATTGACACAATTCAATGTTGTCACCAGCACTTAGATTCAGATCTGTTAAATGAGGATGTTATTTTTCTATTTTATTATTTTCTGCAAGTCAGATGTTTTATTTAACATAGTCGGGTCATCCCACATTATCTGAGAGCGACCAGCATGTATGTGAAAAGGGCAATTCATACCGATGTGTAAAATTCGCCCACACACCCATGGGTATGCTAAGGGTTGAATATCGATAGGATGGCAAGTATAAAGGAACTGTAAGCGCTGTTAATAATTCATGTAGGCGCACTCCATTAACTATGCCACAGTATAGGCCTAAGGGCCATTTTAGAGTGGGATGGAGGAGAGAGGTTAGCTCACTCCCAGATGAGCTAAGTGCTGTGATCCCATAAATCTCTTGGGTTAAAACATACCTGTAATTATGAGAATAGAAATCTAGAAAATCTGTCAATAACAGCATATTATTGTATTCATTGCAGGGAAATATACTTCCATTTGAATTTTTATTAAATTCAATGGTCATTGTTATGTCTTTTGATCTAAAAGAACTGGAAGCAACTGCACCCACAGCATGAGATGCATGTCTGATTGATTTTGATTTACTCAATTGATTTATCATATACCTGTTAATTAATTAAGTGCAGCCCAGCCGGCAGGAAAAAAAATGTTTCAACTGGGAGACAGTGGTTAGTGTCCCATTTGTGACCCGGCCCATATGAAGGCGAAACCTGCCTACGTAATACCTACCTAATTTAAACCCAAACCCCTTCGTTTTCAAATCTAACCATGTTACATGTTGTTGCCTACACCTTACCATGTAGTTTAGATGCCTTAACCTAAGTAATATTTTTTGTTTGAATTCACAGTGTAAACCACACAGTGACACCAAGAAGTCTGAAATGACGAGTAGATAATGAGAATGTGTTGCAGTGGTTTAAAAACATACATTTGGTTTGCAGAAATGTGCAATGTTGACATTTTATTCTGGCAACTGAGTTGTTAAGTGATAAAGATTGCTCCCTAGATTAATGAGGATTTAGGGGAAAATGGGTATTTGATTGTTGTTTTCAATTGTCTCTCGAATTTGTACTTAGTGTTTATTATTCTGTCAGTGTTTCAAACAAGGTAAATCAAGGTCACAGCCCTACTTTCGTTACTACAAAAACTGCAGAAGAAAAGGCATGAAAGCCTTAATAATAAAAGTATTGCAATTTCCATTAGATGCCATCAAATATAGCACAATCACCAATAACACCATCCTCCATGCAGTACCACCCATACCTTCATATTATTTGTCAAAAGCCCACAGTTGGCCTAATTGGCTGGGCTGTCATAAATCTAGCCAGCTTTATTGATTCATGCCTCCAGCTTCTACTGCACCTAATCATTTAGAAATTCAAATTTTCAGCATCTAATATGCTGCTTTTCTGAGCATGTCTCACTGTAGTGATACAGGGACCTAAAGGCCTGAAAAGCCCTCAGTCAGTGGAAGTGTTGTCTTAGCTTCAGAACACTACAAGCCCCAGAGTGAATATCAAGAAAATAGCCAGCAGAGACCTCCAGCTCTCCCAAGCTGGAAGTCATTGCCCCCTACACCCTTGGTTGGGTGAGTTCTCATGGAACAAAGCTAGTTTCTGGCCGCCCTCAACGAGTACTCTATTTCCAGATCTACTGGCCCAGATGATGGCTTTTTCCACATCAATGGGCACAGTCACAAATATAGCAATCCAAAAGGTGGAAGCAGCAGTAGTGGTAGCAGTGGCAGTTAGGGTAGGTGGAGTGGAGAGGAAAGGAAAAGTCGAAAGATGCAAGTAGTGGAAGTAGGAGTCGCGCAGAGGAGGAGTGAGTCACCCTCAGCAAAGGCTCTCCATCTGGTCAGTCAGCTGACTTGCATCCATTACATTTCATCTTTCCCTGCTGTAAATATCCATGCCACTGTGCATTGTACACTTCAGCAAACATTTTTTTTCTATTAATCTTACAGAAAGAGAATAGAGACTATATGTATAATATGCTTACACTGTACTGATCTCTGTGACCCTGCTGAGATAGCAAACTTTGTGTCACTAAAAATTATGTCCACTGGGACATTTTGTGTAGCTTTTTACCATAAAGTTTTCAGGGAAAACATATGGTCTGACTGCTACTTGCAAAGTAAAAACTGTGGATCCGTTACAGTAAATGGATTGTGGACATGGAAATAAATGGACACAGCATGAGGAAGAAAATCCAGCCACTTGACTCAAATTACATTTGGCAGAACAATGAACCCTATGATGGAATAAAACAACAACTTAACTAGCCTATGCAGGACCATCCTGGAAAAGACCATAATCTCGATGGCTGCCACCTAGACAGCTTTTGGTCGCTTCATTGAGTTAAACATGTCTTTCTAAACACATCCTTATTTTCATTTGCAGTGTGTATGACTTATATCATTGTAAGCATACAGGTAATTGTGCAAATTCAGCACAGTACCCATAATTGAACGCTTGCCTAGACAGATATGGATCAGATATTAATGCATTTTTACTGTATTATTTACAGTAATATAGCATGACGCTTATTCTCTGCATCTTTTGGTCATTCATCATTGTACACACTTGAAAAAGTTTGTTTCAACTTACAAGGAAGCACACTTTCCGGGGAAAGCATAGGCCAAGGGGCTGGCCAGTTAAGAGTTATGAGATCCAGGAAGACCAATGCCAATTGTGCAGGACAAAAGGCTAAGCTCCAAAGCAAACAACATTTAAATGGTATCAGACATTAGCTGTGTGGTTCTGTCAAATATTTATGTATTACAGACAAAGTGTACTATATCTATTTCCTATTTTTAAAATAAAGGGTCTGAGCATTCCTTCTCCTGCTCCTGGTCAGTGAATAATGGTGACAACAGTGTTTAGCCGTAGCAGTACCTTAAATTGAGTTAATTTCCCTGCCTGAGCCTACGCTATGAACTTCATATGCAAGTCCCTTTGGAGAGGTAAGGGCATGGGCATCTCCCAGCTACCCAGAGAACTGCTAAGATAGACACTTCAAGGATTTTGCTGGGGAAAGGGTAAACCTAAAATAATCGACAAAACAATTAAATCTGGTACTCGCACATCTGGTATTATTTCATTATTTCATGGTGTCTCTCGACTAGTCTTAAGAATCCATCTGACAGAGGAAAGACAGACTGAATATAGTCCATGCAGAAGTTATTTTAAGTGTAGTAATGAATCAGATAAGCATCATGTAAATTGGCTTGAAATAAAAGCAAACGTGAAGCGAAGGAAATTAAAATGATTAAAAACATAACTTTCTGATTTAAATCCAGCTGTGTGTCATGGCAGTGTGTATCCTTTTTAATGGAACAAGTTGATACGAAGTGTCAAAGCAAAGTATATGTCACATTTGTCTAAAAAACGTATCTTCGGGAATTATATTGCTCTCATATTTGAATCATTGTTTTATAGAATCAACTATTTTAAGTTTTTCACCATGACATCAAAAGCTGCTGTATTGATTTGGCACAATGACCTTTACTTTAAATAGTTAGTATGTCAATGTTGTACATTTTTCTATTTGAATGTCATGAAATTTAGCAACACCACTTATGTAACACAAAATAATATAATTGCACTATATCACATTACATAGAAAGTCAGGAAATCATATATATTTGAGGCAGCATTCTAAACACCCATGTGAATGAATATCTGCCAAACATCTGTCATCATAAAATATTTTTTTTATGAAAAAATATTGATTTACTGTAGTAGCATGTTTAATTAGGGCTAAAGCAACATATATACTTATTGTTTGTTCAATAACTGGCAGTCAGTGATTCTAGTTTAGTGTTTCCATTACTTTGGAATCACCTGTTATATTGATGTCTATGGCTATTTTAACACAGTATCATTCAGATGTCAAATGTATCGGTTTACATTTGAAGAGTTCATTCCTCGATCAACATTGAACCACAACGGTGAAACTGGGTTCTTTTTGGGATGCTACTCAGTGGTTAGATTGAATAGGTGTAAACACTGATCAGTCAGCATATACTGTAGCATGCTTAGCTGTTCTTCACTGTGCAAAGACTTTTACGGCTGTGTTACTGTTAAGCTTCATTGTGTCGCCTTACATGATTTTGTGATATCATACCTAGATTAGATGCAAATTGTGGTCCAATATGCAAATCATTGAAGTGCAGTCGGGAGTATGGACTTTTCAGTGAGGAGACATCTTGTGTTTTTATTTAATCTTATGGAAACTGATAATGATGATGGATGGAATTTGTACTTTTTTATAATTTTTCTATTTTGCTGATAAGGTGAAAAAGTAGGGGACTCACAACATACCTAAAAATATATACCATTTCATGTCTGGATACACTATATATGTAACCTAAAGCAAAGTTGCTAGAGTAAAACTTATTATATGGAAGCCCACACACATTCTCAATGTATATGCACACAAATATTAATGTATGGAAATATTGGTATGCGGCTACTGAACCAAAACCATATCTGAGTGTCTGGTGTGGAAATGCAAATCAAGACCTAGAGGGGATGGAGAAAATATTTTTGTGATTTTCTATATTTGAGAGTCTGAGCAAAGTGTATACAGTGGATAGTATGGAAATGATTCATGTGACATACATAAACACAAGTCTTGTCAACTACACTGCTCTGTTGTCTTTTCATGAACATCTAATGTTATTGTGATTGAAAAGTAAATGAATTCAATTAAACAGCATTTATTAGCCACTTCTGCAGATCATCCTCTAATTAATTTAACTGCTGTGTAATAAAGGTAAGAATAAATGGAGCAGGTATCATTTTCATTAATTATTGCAAGTGCAATGTTATGTGGGAGCAGTGAGTAAAGTCAGTAGCTTAAACTAATTTATCAGTCACATATCCAGAAGACAGGGTGATATAAGAAAGCATATGTCCTCATTACGTAGACATAAGGTACCTAATTGGACCATAATTGTGTATGACCAATAAAGCTTTTGTTACTTTGCTTCCAGTGGGCTGATGACGTACCAACAAAGGCTTGAAAAAGTAAATAAACCAAGTGTCCTCTTCTAATTTTAGATTATGCACATCATTAAAGTTGACATTTTTTCTTAAACTATTCTTAGATCACTGCAATCCTTCTCTACTCCATGGTGGATTCGATTGCTGTTGTTTGGCTAAGGCACAGTCTTTCAAACACTTAAAATTGATACAATAACTCCATCATTGTCTTCCAAGAGAAAATATGATTTTACAGTCACAATTTAATAATATATTACTAAAGGGCAGTGATAGAATAACAGAGACATGTATGGTCTACATATTGGACTGATTCTGGGTGTGTCAGGCAAGTTGAAATACAGTAAAGAGCTTAAGTCCTGCTTATGGATGATAGTTTCTGTTACACAAGGTCTTGTTTTGGGACATTTGCATTGAGTGTTTTGCCTTCATTAAATCATAATATATTACACAAAGTTACCAGTTAATTAGATACACGTGTACCTAAAGGTCTGGAAAGGTGTTTTAGAGACTATATGTAGCAATTGTACAGTATACCAGTGATTTTAAATATCAATATTGTAGAACAAACAGCCTAAATTGATTTCTGATTTATTTGTGCTCAAGTGACACACTACAATGCTTATCGGTATGTATCCAAAGAAGGGACACAACGTGAGAAGAACGGGTTGAATCATCCTGCCAAATGCAGAGAAGGGACTTTATAGGAAGGGAAAAGAGAAGATGAATCACTTGACAAGGAGTAAAGACTATTTGAAAAGACACTGTTTCTCTACTGAGATCTGGCTCTGAGCATTAATATTTTCTGTTTTACATTAATCCCTACTTGGCAGTCACCTTTATGGGGCAAGCCTATTTGTTAGCATCTCCAAAAACAGCACTGGCACTCCTTACATCGATACTTTCCAAGGTTCGCATTAAGAGGTATAAATGAAACAGTGAAAAGAGAGTGAGAGAGAGAGAAAAGAAGCGAGAGAGGGCTAGACAATCAAAGGCGGGGAGACAGAAAAACAGGCCTACACTGAAAAATAACTCCAAAACCAACACATCGAGAGCCTTGGCAATCACAGGCATGGTTTTGCCGGCATCACAGACAACAGATTCGCAAACAACCTCCCTGGTCTGGAATAGTGTCACCCCATGATTGATTCCCCCAAGCCGACTGATAAGTTTTCTGGGGTAGGCAATCTGTGAAGAAAAGAATCAGTTGAGGTGAAAGAAAAACAATGTTTGAACCTGATGCATGGCAGCCAATACTTTGACTAGTAACATTTGCTCAGGGGTCAGTCACCTTGGAAAGGCAATCTGCGGGGAACAGTGCTGACTATACTGTAAAGTAACTGCTCTTACCTCAGGGCTTTTTTCTTTGGATTTCCCAATAAGTTCCCCTTGACAGATGTCTTTGTTTGTTTGTATTTCAATGCCTTTTTGGAATATCACCATCATGGCATAGAGCCTGATTTTTACCAGCAATTTATTATTTACTTGTTTGTTGATTTCACAACCAAGAAATGTATTAGATTATTAAGTAAGGATTACCACCATGTCTGAGGACAAATACTTTTATATACTTTTTTCCCCATTTAAATGTAATTCCCAACATGTTCTATGAGTCAGGCATCACCTTTTATAAAGCAACCTGTGTCGTGTACCAACCAAACTAGGATCAGCGTAATAGGGCATGCAAGAGGTACTTTCGTTTCTTTATTTATCGCTGTAAAATCAGAAGACATAACCAAAAAGAAAGAAACTGCAAACAGCTTAAGAATTGCTTAGATTTCAGAACACACAGACTCAATTTCAACAATCACACGAGAAGAGATTTGGATATCACAGTGTTCAAAGATGAGAAGGACATACCGTCTCACAAACAAATACTCACAATTAGGAGACAGGGCGTGTTGGAAGGGGATGTAAGGTGGTCTTGAGGGCTCATTACGTGGGCATGGTGACAAGGTCAGGTGACGGGTACAAGTGGAGAAAGACATGGGGGGATAAGTGAATCAGAAAGGCATAGAGGATGGACCAGGGGATAGAAGGGGGCACCAACACTGATTTATTCAGAAGCTCATTAGTGGAGACAGGCCGGGGCACAGGGGAACAGGGAGTTCACCATCATTGGGGCTCATTACACACTGGCAGGAAACTGACCCAGCATGGGTCAAAGTGGCACTCATCAGGGTAACGTTGACTACTTTTACCCAGTCAGAATGAGTCTGAGTCTCTCGGTCTCTCTCAGTCACACTGTGTGTGTGTGTAGCACTATGATCTTCCTATGTAAACATCACTCAGGATGAACTTAAGCACATGAAGCAGTTCTGGCACAGCTGCTGGTATGGGGTCCTAGATCATGTGGTGGCACTGCAGAGTTTGAATAAATTACCTTTTACCAAAAAGGCACTAGGGTATTGGATTGAAGGGAGAGACATTTTTAAAGTGCATTGTGGTTGTTGTTGGCAGAAATATAGCTGCAGTGGGGGAAACTGACAGCCCATGGGCTTTTTGTCCTAGAATTCATGTCTGAGTGATCATTGCATCCATAGCTACACACTGTGTACCTGAACAATAGCATTGGCTGGATGGCTAAAATGGAGCCAATTACGATGGGGTTGGGGTATCTTGCTGATGGGAGGCGAGCCAATTAGGCTGACAGAGCTGAGAGTGCTGTATATGGAGAGAAACTGGTAGGGTGTTCTAGCCTTGGGAGGAACACAGAACCAAAGAGGGGGGTTTACACTCACTTTAGCCCACTCACTAGCCCACTCACTAGCCCTGCTGGGGTGTGAAGTGACATCACATGGCACCAAAAGAGGACTCTTTTAGCACTGGGGTAAAGAAAAAAAAAACAGTTGTTATGCAGTTGCGAGTCTTGCTTCACTCTCTCTGCTTTATATCTGTCAGCTGTCCTTCAGATTGACTCAAGATTCACCATGCGCCATTAATTAGGTGGAAATAGAGTCCTTAAATAAAAGCACCTTGTCTCTTCCCCCTCATCTCACCAGCACAGTCATATGAGATGTTTTCAGGAATGTCTCACCGTCAGATCTATTATTCATCTGGGTTTTTTCTCTCTTTCCTAATGACATGATAAGACTCCAATGAAATAGAAAAATGCTCATTAAACTATCATCAATTGAAAGTAGATCACACCTTACAGAGATGGCTAGAAAGAAAGTGGAGTGGGAGTGAGAGTGATTTTGAGCAAGGGAGATGGAAGTGATTGTGGGAGGACAGAGGGGATTTTGTGCGATGTGTGTGTGTGTGTGTGTGTGTGTGTGTGTGTGTGTGTGTGTGTGTGTGTGTGTGTGTGTGTGTGTGTGTTTCAAGGATGGGCAGTAGAGATTTTAGGAAGTCAAGAAGGGAGAGCTAGGTGCTAACCAAGACAGCATTACCAGTTATTTTGCACTGGTCATAAATCATGAAGCTGGATTTAAAAGGTACAGCTTTGAAGATTACTATTCAGTTTCAGTCATACATCCTTTAATTAATAAGAACCACTAAAAGGAGGTATATGGGGTTAACAATGATGCACACATGCTTGGCCAGGCTTTCCTTCTTCTTCATCTTAGCATTTCATGCATCTAATCCTTGACGTCAGAATTCACAGATCGATCTACATTAACTTTTGCCTCATGAATGATTTATTCTTCTTCATGAGTTTGTCAACAGGAAATATTGAATCCACCCTGCATCCCTCATTTTCTTTTCAAATGTTTTCATGCTTTCCATAGTTTCTAACCTTAATGTTAGATTAAATGATGAGTGAGAGCACATTTTATATTTTTTTCAAATAGCATATGTATAAAATCTATAAGATGAATTGAGCAAGCTAGACTTGCAAGTTTGAAGCTCAAGGTCAGACAAATTGCTGACTGGTGACTGAAATTAATGAGAAGTAATTTGCAGAGTCTGACATCAGATCTCTTGGAAGCTTGGAGGGATATGTTTCAAATGAGAATGTGTGTGAAATAAACTGATTCCTTCCAATGTCCATGAGGTGAAGATGAAGGGTAAAAAGTAGTTAGACATGTATGTTTTATATTTCATCCTACACTGCCATTTATTCATCCTCCAGTATTTCTTCAGTGATTAAATAGCAGACACCTGGCAAGCTTTGGATCAGTTTTGGCTTACTCTGGCTTTTCCGGATGTACAGTTATGGGATAAAGCTTTACATCCGGACTGTAAGAGATGTGCTTTTTTCTCCTCCCCTTCTGCTATGGCCAATGTTAAAAAAATACAAAGAAGCTAGAGTGTTTTTTCCCCTATTTCAGAAATTATAAGTGGTGTAGCCACGCCATACTCCAGTGCTCCCACAGCACTGTGGAGGTCTGGCATTGCGAGACTAGTGTTGGCTACATAGATGAGTTGGCTTTTCAGTATCAGTTTGGCAGCTAGTCATGTGTTGGCCCTACCTCCACTCTGGTGAACTGTCTCCTCACACATCTGCACAACACTAAACAGAAAGATTGATGAATATTAGGTTGTCCCAAATCAAGACAATGCTTCTGAATATGCTGCTTTTACTCCATATCATGGAGAATTGAGGTAGTATAGCCTCAAAGCACACGCCAACCAGCTGCAAGACAAGGCCATGAACACCTTGGCACCTTTGGCCTAAGCACTCTAGCCACTCTAGTAACTACATGGGGAGGGACTTTTATGTGAGTCTATCCACTCTAAAGAAGAAAGCACAAATCCAGCCTCAACAGCCTACTGACCCCACTTGACTGAAGACCTGGAGATACAGCAAGGTGGGCTTCCCATTCTTAACTGGCTTATTGACTTGGAAAAGGTCCTGCTGCATCAACATTGGGGACACTTTGAATGGCAAAGATGCTCAGTTCTGCTAGAGTGTCATCCTTGCTGATGTACCACGTATGGAATTGCCACCTTATTACAGTATCATTGGATTGATTGTGAAAAAGATATTTTGAAACTAGGCTGCCACTTGTCATTGGCCCTCAGAGCTGCATGTTCAGTGTAAGGAATATAGAGCACCGCCAGTGTCGGTCGATCATGGCAACTAATCTGGGTTAGGAAGATATAGATTTGTGGTCTCATGATAAAGCCATCCTTGGCTAGCTTGCTGAATGCTGTCCCTGAATCAATATGTTTGAATATTGGACTGAGCACCCTCCTTGCATAGTGACAGTACCAATTGGGTTAAATAGGGTAAGCAAATGTACAGTACGTGGATTTGTACATAAGTGTGGTCAAGCATATGCAGTTCTATGTAGAGGCAAAGCCTGTGTGAAATAGAACCTCTAATCATGCAGGAAGGTTTACTGAGCATGCATGAGCGTATAGTAACGTCCTGCTCCACTTTAATACTACTGAGAAGCCTGCAACAGCTCAGTGCATCCACAAACTCCTTGTGTTCGCAATGTTTGCTGCTGAGCAACTGCACAGCAACATCTGAGATTTAAGTGTCTTACTTAGGAAGGCCACACATGAGTGATTCATTTCACTGGCAATAGTTTCCTGTTATGTTTGGATTCTAAGTAACAATGATCCAGCTCTAGTCACAAACTATCTCAACTTTTTTTTGTTAGTTGGTTTTGTTTTTTTGAATGAATTATTATAATTTTGCCCGCAGTAGAGGTCCACCTCGCTAAACATATGTGTACCCGGAGAGCTTAGAATATCTCAGTCTCCCAAATTACAAGCTGTTGTATCCAACACAGAGCTTGATCGGTTTGTTTTTGTTTTTTAATCAGCCTTGGAATGCAATTCTTTTTTACCTTTGATATAAACAGACCTGTCAAAACACATACTTTCTAGGTTGTCATTCAAAAATAAAACCATAAATGAAATCCATCTTTAATTATAAGTAAAATAAGAAATGTCACCTTAAAACCATCATATATCAATTTCATTTTCACAATTTCATTGAATTGCCTGAAAACAACACCAGTTTGCCATTTTAAGCACACACTCCACTACACATACCAGACGGCTCAGTTATAATGTGACTCCGACAAAAGTGTCCCCATGTCTCAGACATGCAAAAACTGCAGTGTTTCAGTGGAATTCATAAATTATAATTACTGGTAATTACTCGAAACTCTGCGGTTAATTTCAGTTGCCCACTTAAGAATAATATGACTTGCACCTATCTCCATAGGTGATAGAGAGTTGCCTGAAAAGGAAAAGTATACTGTAATAAGTGCCATTCATCTTAATCATTTTTAATTTTACTGGCATTAAATCACCTGGAAACAATAAAATAGTCATGCTGGTGCTAGTTGACAGGCAAGCTGATAGCCGATATTACTGCTTGCTGTTACTAGTAGGGAATCTTAATCACTTTAACTAGTTGCTGGAAATTTTTTGCCAAAGCACAATTGTGTTTGGCTATTTTATTTCTTTTGAAGACTTTGGGGGTGTGGATGATGAAGTGGTGCAAGTGTGGGATCGGTGTATGTGCTTGCCAAGGCCAGTCAACCCAGTCCCATTGTAATTGTGGGGGCTAGAGTAATTTCTTAGAGAGCATTCTAAAATAAAATCAAACCAATTACTCAAAAAAAGACCACCATTCAAGCAAAGTGTCCTCCACAACCAGGCTCTGAAACTACACGTTCAGAACAATGAAAATAAAAAGAATAGAGGTTATTGAGGCCAAAATAATGATAATAGTAATGATAAGAAAAGAAAAGTTTTTAGAATTATTTTACACAAATTTATCCAAGCACACCTTGGAGGGGGGGCTGGAGCTGATCCCAGCTGACATAGGGCATGAGGGGGGTACACCATGGACAGGACTCCGGTCTATCACAGGGCACATAGAGACGAACAGAGACAGACAACCATTCACAATCACATTCACACATTTATAACATTTCCCTCAATTGCAGGAGGGCTGAACACGATTAAATTGAAAGCTAATAAGACATGATTCAGTGTGCTGCCATTAAATTCCCAACTATTCATTGTCAAGTCAATTTGGCATCTGCAGTTTGTGTGGCAATTTCTGTCTCACATCCATCACTGGCTCAACCTGATCCTAGGCAACCATCAAGGGCAGTTCTAATTCGCTGGTCTAATTAAAAGATAATGCATGCCAGCATTCACAGATGTCAATGGAGTTCATGTGCACACCTTAATCACAAGATGACTACTTTGATGCAGTGGGAGACATTGACAGAGCTACTTCTTGTTCATTCTCTGACTGCCTACTGGCCATTAAGGAGCTAAAAATGTGCCTGCTCTGATGAACAGTGGCATATTCAAGGACAAAAATCGGGACTCCACTCACTTGGCTGATTGCTGTTACACTGAACAAAGAGAAAAAATGATACAGACTGAACAGTGTTAGTAACAGTATGCAATAGAGCGGTAAACAACATCAAGCTTTTCAGTGTACCAAAGGTGAAATAGCAGCCACTTTACCATGGCAACTATTAGCCTGATGCAAAAAAAGTTTGACTTTGTTCTCTGAACAGTAAATTAACTGGTGCAGCTGCCTATACTCTGCTTGACTATGCTGCCAATCACCATGACCGACTTATTTTAAAAAGTACATACTATTTATACCTATTAATTGCACAACCATACTTTACACAGATGAACTATACAGTTGGAATTAAGTACCTGTCTGCAAGAGAAAAGATGGAGGTTTATACAACCTCCTTTTTTTCATCATACTTGAGTCTTGAATTGTTCTTGACTTAATTTTGAGGACCAAGAGAGGTGACCATTAGCCTAAGGCTGCCTCTCAGATTTCTGTTGCATGAACTTTGCTCAGCCACAGGAAATTGCTTGGAAATGTCACCTATCTGCAGCACCTTGCTTCAGAAAGAAAGTTAGACAAAGGCTTTGTGCCATTTCAGGCATGTCACGGACATCAAACCTCACCTCCGGCAGACTTTTAATAAGCGATCATGCTGTTTCTCCTGGCAGGTGTGTTTTATTATTTTTTGTTTCTCTGATAACTCTGTCAGTCATGCAGCCACCATAAAGATAGATTATTTTCCACATGCTTTTCCCTATTGAGTCAAATGGAAGGAGGGGAAAACAATGCGGTCCATATTAATGTGAGAAAAGGAAATGTATACATTTTAAACGTTAGACTGGCAGGAGGTAGACCTTAACTCAAATTACCTTCATATATTATCATAGACATACTTTATGTGATGAATGCTTATAAATTTACATATGATATATGTGTGAAATAATGCAAGGTCTTTCAACTACATATTTCATCATAACAAAACGATTCAGATTTCTGAAACCAAATAATTTTGTTTTGAAGCACTCACTTGCAGAAATTTTAATAACTGTGTTTTTGGTCGTATTGTCATTCTGAGGATGTGTTAGTCATACAGTATTACAGCAGGGAAAGATTATGTACAGCATCAGTCTGTAAACAGCTTATGAAACACATTCACACGTGAAACCATTACCTGGATTTATTACAATATTATATGTGTTCATCTTTTTATAATTCAATAACAATGATCTTCTGACTGTTTATTCAGGATTTTAAAATATACTGAAGGAAGCACAATTTGCATACAGGTTTTTACTTACCACCTGCCAATGATGTTTTACTTTACTTCACTCTCTGAAACAATATATTTTGGTCAAAAGAGGAGGTGAAGAAATAAAAATATTGATGGTGTGTGCTACAGAACAAATGGTGACATTTTCCACCTCTAGAAGAAGTGTGGGATTCCACTTTAAGTCTTGTGCCACCGTATAGTTAAACTTTATTATGTTATACAACACGTACGTCTTATTATATGAAATATCACATACGCATGCACGCACGCACGCACGCACGCACGCACACACACACACACACACACACACACACACACACACACACACACACACACACACACACACACACACACACACACACACACACACACACACACACACACACACACACACACACACACACACACACACACACACACACACACACACACACACACACACACACACACACACACACACACACACACACACACACACACACACACACACACACACACACACACACACAAAAACACACACACACACGTTAAGAGGTACACTGTTTTTCTGCTACCAATATTTATAGAGGATGGATTAATTTTAAAGCTGCATTACGATGTAGTCCTTAGTGCTTGTGATCTGAGCACCCAGATGGTCACTCCCTCTGAAATTAGCTACTGGAATGAATCTTGCACTAATGAACAGTCTTATCGCGAGCTAGCAGATCAAGATTAATGAGTTCTAATAATGATGCCTACCTTACCTTTAAAGTGACATACACTTCAAAGATATTGAATCAAGTTTCATCCTTCTCTGTTCTTGGCAAGATTCATAATTGGGACACAAATTGTCAGGGATTGTTCCTCATAAAATACATTATGTGTCTTATAAAAGTAATCATATAAGCTAATAACAGTATGCGAGCAGTAAATATTAATGTGATTTGCATTAATCTCCATTAAATTACTGGGTAATATCATCACTGGGTTTATATCAAACAAAATGATCACCCATTAAATCCAAAGGCCATTGTGTATTGTACTCAGTTAATGTGATATTGGACTGAAATATTGTTATGCTCTTATCATGAATATCCTCCATAAATTACATAAAAGTCCATTTTTGAGAAGTACAGAAGTATTCAATCTGGAAAAGAAATGTTCCATAAATGTACACCATTATAAGACGAAGCAAATCACACACACACACACACACACACACACACAGCATTACTTTACAGATAAGATATGTGGACTTTATACCACCCTGTAGCGTATAATCCCATTATTGTATTGCTTTTATTTATGTTTTTTAGTTTCACTCCTATTTATATGGTTTATGAGAGTGATGCTCAATAAAGCACCAGGAACTGCACACAATGGCAAATACTCTCCAGAATATTCCCCAGAATAACCTCAAATAAATGCCGACGGCATACTGACCTGAATGTAACAATACTTGGTAATACTACCACAATGTAGTGCAAACTATCAAGCGTGGTCTGCCTTTGGCTAGGTCTTGGGACATAAAAAATGTAAACCATTACAGCTACTGAACATTACCCACACACAACTGAAAGGCAATTAACAGGGAGCTATATGATTTCCACTGAAGCTATATGTATATATGGGTTACAGAAAATCATGCTGTCAGTTAGAATTGAATGATGCATGACAATAATAATAATTCATAATTATAATAATAATGATAATAATGATGACAATAATAATTTCCCCCTGGGATTATTAAAATATTTCTGATTCTGATTCTGATAAAAACGCATAAAAAATGTGCCGTTAAGAGGAATTTGCTCATTATTATAGTGTTTACTTCGATAACCCATCTATATATATATATATATATATATATATATATATATATATATATATATATATTAATATATATTATTAAATATATTAACTACTTATTAATATATTTAATAATTATATTCACTGGACATTATGGACAATGCCAGCCACCCCGTCATCAGCACCCAGAGGAGCCTGTTCAGTGGAAGGCTGCTCCTGCCCAAGTGTAGGACCAACAGGCTCAAGAACCCCTTTGTCCCTCAGGCCATCACACTCTACAAGTCCTCACTTCGGGGGAGGAGGAAATAAAGAGCACAGAAGGGAAGGAGTGGGAACCACTCACTGTGTAATTAATGATCTACTCACTCATGCCTGGACACGTATCTTCTTTTTTTGTGCAATAACTTTATCTACCACTGAAGTGCAATAATTAAATCGTACTGCTCATTTCTGTCATATACAGTCATACATATTTTATCTTACACATTTCCTCTACATTTAACTTATCTGATTTAATTTTCCGTGAATTTTCTTTTACCTGTATTCTTACATCTACCTCATATATATTTGACTAAGAGTTTATTGTCTACTGTATACACTGTATACTGTATTTATCTATTTAGCTAAGAGTTCATTGGTTATCATATAGTTTTTTTTTTCTTTAAACCGCCCTCGTGTTTTTGTAAGCTGCTGGTAATTCAATGTCCTTGCAGGGGTCATCCCAAAGGGATCGATAAAGAGAAGTCTAACTCTAGTCTAAGTCTAAAAAGTCTAAGTTGGTATATAAAAAAAGGGGCCTTTGACTGTGAGAAATGACCAACCAATGACCAGGTTAAATGAAATTAAATAAAAAATAAACATCACTAGTCCATAGTATTTTAGGGCAGTAAAAGTCTATGTGGACATACAGTTGGATCAGTTGTCAAGCATCTTTACTGTTCAGCACATACAGTATATGAAGGATTCAAAATCTCAGTCAGAGGATTGATGGAACTGTTTTCGAAGAGAGCCAGACATTTAAAAAAACAAATGAACACAAATGAACCTCTTCAGATTACTTATATGCTTCAGCACTGAGCGTTTTGCATTGTCTGGAAATGAATTTGAATCCATTCCAAAGTAATTAGTTTATTTGGATGACTGACTTCAGAGGGCTTTTCTTTGGGATTGCCTCTGACAATATGTCTTGCTAGTCAGCAGGCTTTACTTCAATACTGTTTTCTGAATACCACATGCACTTCAGGGAGGCCACCTGCACTTAAATACTGTAAATCTCTTCACTGTTATTTTAATTTTGTTTTTATTTTCCTTTTCCTCCATAATCTAGACTATTACCTGTGGTTTTCTTCTCAAAATGACTTTGATGCTTTTATTGTTGACTGTTCTGTGTTTAAATTAAATATTAAGAAACATGCAAAATACAACATAACACATAACACATTCTACCAACGTTCCAAGAGTTGAGTTTTAATTTAAACACTGACTGGTGTACTGCATGTCAAGTTATTCAGAGCACACAAGGCTGAATTCCTTATCATCGGGTCCTGGAAAGCAATGAGGATAATTTTAAAATACCACGTGATTGTCCGATGCAGTCACTCTTTTCACTACCAAGTCTTTTTGTAACCGGTTAGTCCTGTTCACAGGATATACCATGCTTGGATAAAGCCTGACATCAGACCCATTCCACTAGCTCCACTACCTAGCTGAGCGACATTCGCTCAGCTCTGCCTGAGATGATTCTGATTGGTTATCCTAGCCCAGAATCAATAGCCAGTGTCGCTAGACAATATTGCAGCACTGGCACTGCTCTAGAGATAGGTCTGGCACTGCAAGACTAGTAACCACTAGGCTACTGACAACATTTGTCTCACATCACTTGTTCAACTTACTTTTGCAGTTCAGATACCCGGCTGTCCCAATGTTATTAAATAATTTCCTCCTGGGATTATTAAAGTAATTCTAAGTCTGATTACAGACATGTGAACTAACCACGGACACTTCCCACATTCCCTGCAGGGCGCTGCGGCAGAATGAAACACCAATGTATCAAAGTGACAACCAGATTAATTCACTTATTAATCGAAGGTACTGGAACGCACATCTGGATTATTCAGACAAACAGTGTAAAAGGTAGCAATTCACTGGTCATTTTTAAGACCATTACTCTGGAGTTGAGTTGAACTGTATTTCAATACCATCTGAAACACCAAAACTGGTACTGTTTTCACCTTTTGAGTCTGTGTGTGTGCCAGTGTGTGCCAGTGTGTGTGTGTGTGTGTGTGTGTGTGTGTGTGTGTGTGTGTGTGTGCGTGTGTGTGTGTGTGTGTGTGTGTGTGTGCGTGCGTGCGTGCGTGTGTATGTGTCCTGGATACACATACTTCAGCAAGGACTAACACAGAGGCAGTTTTAAGGTCTTTGCCAGGTGTTCATATCTATAGTCAGATTTTGTCACCACAGAAGCCTCCCAACAGTGCAAGATGCAGTCAAAAAACTTTACAGTTGTGTAGTTGAAATTAAACCCAGTTTGAAGATGGGTGTGGTCTGAGGACGGTAGCTGGAAGAAGGGGGTATGGAATGAATGAAGGAGCCATTGTCCACCCACTTCACACGCTCAACCTGGCAACTGTGCAACATGCAGTCAAGAAACTTTACAGCAAGGGCGCCGGCTGATGGGTGTAGAAAGAGAAGTAAGAGAGTAGGGTAGGGAAGGGGTCACACCAATACCACCTCAGAAGTTTAAGAAGAAGTTTAATTACTTGACCAAGGAGAACAGAAGAGTCGTCAACACAAAGTAGTGCGTGAAACCACCTCAATTCTGAGACTCAAACAGAAAAGATCAGATTCCTATAGCAAGAGGAGATGTGCTATTATCTCATTTGCTATAATGCATAAACATGACATAAAGGAAGTGACGCGAGTGTTATCATTTAAGTCTGCATGTATCTAGCAGCCTGCAGAGTCAGATTGAAGGCGCCAAGAGAATCGTGACCTTGGCAGGCTCCAGGGAGTTTTCAGGTCAACCTAACTAACAGAGAAGTAATCTAACAGAAGTCCACTATACTAATGAGGATTGAACATTAGACCCAAACTGTCTAGGGGAAATTAAATATTATGTAACAACTACTGTATGCATATTTGGTATCACGGCTGGTGTGATCCCATCGCAAAGTGGTCTGTCGTTTTAAGAAGTTTCTGTAAATTGTCTGCCTATTTGTCTCTTCCTCTTTGGGTGTAATAAAGCTTGACTCTGAGTTTCTGTTTATTGGGAGATAAAATTGTCTGTCAATCAAACAGAGGGGTATAGCCTCTGGCTGTTATATCTAAGGGCTATACTGGATTTGGTAATCATATTTTACACTTCACATTTAATAATCTGATGAATACTTCCACTCCAAGGATATACAAGACCAGCACCAACCCGTTGCTCCGTCAAGTAAAGAAAGAAAATGCTCATGTCTTCGGGAAGCTGATTTTAAATTCAAGGTTGGGATAGTTCTCCAACCAAACTAGGTCCCAGATAATGATTGTACCTGCTTATGCAACAGCCCACATGAGTCAGATCCTCATCTATTGAACCAGGGGAGAGAACACAGCCTCTCTAAACAGGAGCTCTAAGCATTTTAGATGTGTTACACTCTGGTTTCCCATCTCTATACTGTGGGAGTTTAATCACATTCCAACCGACATATCCCCAGGCATGGTTTTTCAGAAAAAAAAAAAAACGGAAACAAAAAATTAGGACAGATTGAAGATTTTTTTTCTTGTTTAAGAGCACTAGGATATGTGGATATATCTCTACCTCTCTCAGTCTCTCACGCTGTCTCTCAGTCCATTTTTACAGAGATTATTTTATCTTATTTGCTGGGGTTCTGGCCGTTCTGGCCATGGGGCTGAGGGGGCTTTTATGGACTAATCCCCCACAAAGCCTGTAATAACCTGTCAGTTCATCCCCAGCCAACCCTCTTACCCACATCCCTCCTTCTACCCCCCATCCAAGTCCCGCTAACCATCCACGAAGATACCAGAATGTGGAAGAAAGGCAGGGGGCCAAAAGAGAGAGCCGTGTTCGGCTATTGCCACGCTTGAGGCACAGGGCCATGCATCCTAACTGAACCGTGAACATTTTTTTTTCTTTTCTACAGGAAATGGACAGATATCTTTTCACAATGAACTGTGACAGTTGAGAGCCAGTCTTCAAACGAGGATTCTGTCTGATGTACGTTTTCTGCCTACAGTCTGGTGGCATGATAAGAACTCTGTAGGAGAGAGAAAAGGCCAGGGCAGAGTGGCAGCAGGAGTTTTGGGATTCTCCGAAAAAAGCTACTTTGACACTGAACTACAAATGCGAGTAGGATTATCCCGTTTAAAAGATAGGTGTAACAGAAAACAGGAAGAAAAATCTTTCAAATCGTATAATCTATTTTACGATTTAGAGAATTTTCTACTTTAACAGAAGCAGCCAATGTATTGACTGATCTCAACAACAAACAGTTACTCTTGTGTCATGAATAATGAATCAACCGAATATGTGGGGGGCTGATACCAATGATTTCCTATTCTTTTTAATATCAACTTTTTTCTAGTAAGAATTCAGTATTTTATTCCTGCAATTTTTGCTGACAAAAATGCTTTGAAAGGCATTAATTTGACCACCAACAGGACACCCATAATAATGAGACTGTCTTTGATCCCTCTCAAAATGACTGATTAGATATTAATCCGGGTTGCTTTATGAAAATGTCATTCATATGTCCATCCAACATGATGATATTGTCTCAGTTGACTGAAAATCAGAAAAATGAGCCATGAAAAGTCAAATGTATAGTGTTATTAGTTCAATGGATTAACAAGCGGATTAAGCATTTGCTACATATTTCTGGTATATTTTTCAAATGGGTTTAACTGTCAGGATTATGTTTTCATTTGAACCTTATTCTGTCAGAAAAAGAAAAAAAAATCAATAAAGCTTGTTTGCCCATCCACGGTTGTTGTATAGTTCTGCCTCAATGGCAGCCTACTGCTGTGCGTGCAGGCTTTCATCTCATCCCTGCCTTGTCTTTCTGCCATACCTTCCCTGTTGGTTATTTTTAACCTCCCTTCCCTTGGTCTCATTTGGGCCAGGTGGAGACTGCCCTGAAGCATGTGTTTGGGGCGAAGTTGCACTCCTGGTTAGCCTCTCTCACTAGTGGAATGAGGCCTGTCAGAAGGCATCAGGGTGACTCATCTCAGGAGGATGTGCTAACACATCATTGCCCCAGACTTTTCTGTGAGGGTTGATCGTCCATGAACAATGCAGTTCCCGTCGCAAGCTCACACTTGGCCAATTCATCATCTAGCCTTCGACGTGGGGCAGGGAAAGAGAGAAATAAGTTTTAATTCATGACTAGAGAGATGCTTTGTTTGTCTTAACCCCTACAGGGATTAAGCACAGCACTCAGTTTGAACTGAGTCCCTTTCTATTTGGAGCAGCTATACTGTATGACCTTTGATTCTATAGCTCATTTTGTTTATACTTACCCATTGGAGTGGGTATGTGTGCACCCTCTTCTTCAGCAAGTCCCTGTTTTACATAGAAACTAAAGGCTCAGCTAGGCTCAGTGGGTCTTGTGTAGTTTTGTTGGGGCACTTGGGGCGTTTGCAATGAATTGTATGTCAGTTTCTGTGCTATCTTTTCCCCAACCTACTGCACTGATGAGATTGTGTGATTTATGTCCCCACAGAGTTTCAATTTAGGGCTGGTGCATGAATACCAGTGTGGACTCATGTCAGAGCCCTGGTAAACCTATGCGCTCTCTACTCATACTGCAGATACAGCTGTAATGCATACAATAAGGTTTAGTCATGTTCTGAAGCAGCTCCACTCTCTTTTAAACAAATATAAATATAAATCTTGTTTTTATGAATAATATATACATTTGAGCCTCCTCATACAAATAAGAAAGTATCATCACATGCCAATGTGAAAAAAAAACATTTTACAGTAATTTAACAGTGGTATAGGTTAGTACATGATTATGTTAGTTATTACTGTATGCTGTGATTCCTTGAGGATATTTGCTTGCACATGTTTGGTTTGGATTGTTTTCCCTACATACATTTGTTCTTTCTTGTCAAGGTACATAACACAATGGACATCCCTCTACTGCACATGCAAGACATATATTATTTAACCAGATTGTTTCTGTATATGTTGAGTCAATGCTAATGGCAGTCCTACAGGTGGTAAGGTTGATGCATCAGAGAAGCACATAAGTAGCACACCCTTGGGTTATGATTTAATTATCAGATTGCCATTAGTATTGTAGAATTAATGAAATCCTTGTAAAAAACACCTTTGTTTGGTTAGTTATTTACTGCCATTAATACATATTTCACAGAGGTAAAATTATTAGTAAAATCATATCTTCTAGTCATGATTTAACAAGACCCCCACTACTAAATTTGTTGTGGGCATTTCCTCTGTTAGCACTATCATTTAAATAACTTGTATTTTCAGTGCTGCAGAGGAAATTCATATTTTACCCGAGATGAAACAACTATTGCTTTGAGCACAATATATTTATTTTGAGGAAACACACACTATACACACTATGCCTTGGAGACATGTTCATGTAATGGAGTGATTATTCCAAAATAATCAGCAGCGAGGCTTGCATATGAAATACATTGCCTCGAGCCATTTATGAAAAATGTACATCTCAACATTTTTTACAAAAGTACATCTACACCAAATCAGGACTGTAACATGGCCTTGCCAAAAGGAGTAATTGAGGTGAGGGTTTGAAAACCATCTAGTGATTTGTCCCAATTTGTTACTACAAATTATATTGCTTCTTAGAAAACATACACGGACAAAGTCAAACATTATTATACCCCAAGTAATGAATTTATTATCAAAATAGTTGGTGATTAATGTATATAAATAGTTGGTGATTAATGTATATAATATATAGATGGCAATTACTTGATTAGTAGATACATTTTTGCAGCTCAAATACACACAGACAGATACATTACGTCCCAGAGGATGGCACAATGTGATGATTCAGTGTAGATGCACTTAGGCCCGATGTGGTTCCATCTTTCACTAGCATTGTTAACGCCTTCCATAGAGAGCAGAAGTATCCTATGGATGTGATTCTTATCACTAAGAAAACTCATATCCTCTCCATGCATGATAATATGACACCGTATAACTGAATTTCAAAACGTTTGAAATGCTTTAACTTTATTTTTGTCCAACCAAGCAGTTTTAAATTGGTTTCTAGTAGGATTGGACCATAGACTAATATATCGGCGATTGGCTGTGTACATCACTGGTTGGTTTTTTTTCGTTGTTTTTTTTGGTGGCCAAATGTATTTGCTAATTTAATGGCTGCCTTCAAATAACAAGAGTCGCTGCTCAGCAGGCAGCTGGCACAGCGCTAAAACGTAGTGTGGAGATGGCTTTGTAAGACAACTCAGTGACAGACTCTCGTGAGTTAACCCAGTAGCACAAAGAGACCAGCAATGGCAGAGAGGGACGGCTTGGAAAAACAGTATATAGCCAGCACATTTTCAAATCAACTTGGTGAAATAAGAGTTTATTTCGACCAAACCAGAGTTGGTCATTGTTGGAACAGTGGAAAGACTAAGTCAACTTTTAATGAAGTGTGTTTTATTATAACAAGGCAATTTAAGGATTGTGGGCTTCTGTTAGATACTACAAAATCAGGGAGTGTACCTTAGAGGTACATATTTTAATGATAACCACAGTACTCTTCACATTTGAGAAGCTAATCTTCAGTTGTGCAGGAATGCTGCAGGCTTCTTGTGTCTAGTACTGCAGTAGCACATGTACCCATTAGTATGAAGAAAATGGCTTGTTTAGAACACAAAGATTTACTAGACAGACAGACAGACAGACAGAGAATACTAACATATGTAACTGTAAATGTATTTTAAAAGGATCTTACAGTTTGAAAAGTTGGACAATAACACTAATTATGTACAGTCGTCTGTTCTCTATGAATGTTGCTTGGGGAAATATCTATGGGATGGTGACGGGGAAGGAGTCAAATAATATGTTCCAATACATAGCTAATATGTGACTAATTAAAACTTAAATGATGAAAATATACAATCAGAAGGGTTCTACGCTTGGCCAGAACCTTATACTTTTTTACTTTCCACAGAGTAAAATATGAGATGTGCTACAAAGCATTTTCTGACCCACAGCATTGCAAGCACTTGACATGTGTCTTCACTTACCAAACAACTGATTTATAAAGCTGCTTAACCAGCCTGAAGGAACAATATCCTGTACTGCCCCTCATTCCTGTCTCCCTCATTAGAGCCATGATTAGCTCGGACATCCCTGGAGATAGCCATATTATGGACCAAAGTACCGATGGTCCCTTGTCTCAGAGATGACAGCCAGTTGTCAGAGTTTATAATCTAGCAGTGATCTTACCCAATCTAATGAATCAAATCACCGCCATTCACCGGTCTCTAAGTCCATCCCTTATGACATACTATGTCTGCTCTGCCCTGGAGCACAAGGAAATGAAGGGAGAAGGGCAGGACGCGAAATCTTGTTTTGGAGAGGATAGTAAGACAGAGAAAGGCACAGACAGAGAGTGGGAGTATTCTGTATTCTCTTTTAGGGAGAAGGGTGAAAGAGACAATCATCATCCCTTTCCATTTATAACTCACTCTGATGCTAATCTGTCAGTCCAGAGAATTCTTCATCCACATTAAAAATTTATGACCTGCTATGTAGGCCTCTTTCCACATATGAAAATTAAAACTCAAATTGCTGGATTTCGTCGAACATCATCTGTGTTTTGACTAGCAGGGTCAGCCTTACACAGATGTGTGTTGAAGCATGCAGGGTAATTGGAAAGTATGTATTCAATAACGGACCTATTAGTTCCACTGATGCTGATTGGCTGTGGTGTGCAGTGCCTTCCCCATTGCTCTCGCTGCTATATATTCAAAGGTCAGATATTGACTCTAATATGCCTCCATTATCCCACTCATTGACCTCATGATGGCCCACTGATACTTTGAGAATGTGACTTGTTGCAGAGGAGGAGACATACACCACAAAGGAAGCTGCAGTCACTGGGTGGACAGTAGTACAGGGGGGGCAGGGGACCAGCTAGTCAGTCTGCTATTGATCTATGTGGATTAGGATGCCCCTCTATGCGGGGGCATCTCCCTCAGATGACAGATTATTACAGGCTTTGCTGGGATTTGGGTCTTGAAAAGCCTCCCAGCACAATAACCTTGTATGGTAGAGACATATCTAATAAGATACCAATAAGCTCAGAAACAGAAAAAAGGGAAAGAAAGCTTCCGGCGATTGAAGGCAATCTAATTTCTTTCTCCTCCTTCCTGTTTTTTTCTTCCTTCATTCCTCCACTCTAATTCTGCTTTAATTCTGGAATTGCACAAGTGGGATTTACAAAACAGATTGACTCCCTTTATTAGTTCAGTATGTTGTTATACATGCATAGGCTTTGAAGCTGTTTTTCTACTGTATATGGATATACGCACTGTACGGGGACTGCAAATGGGCATTACAATGACCTCAGATTTCTCTCATCAGGGCTGATGAAAGAAACAAACCATCAAGGGCCAAGTCAAAACTGCACCCACACTGCATCCAATCCTCAGTCTGCACGCAGAGCACGGTGTCAGCCAAATACAGCAGAAGGAGATGAGAATTCTGTGCCAGGCATGACTTAGTACGTAATTAAGGCGCTGGCTCAGGACTGGCAAACCAACTTCCTTCATTTCCCAAAGGAGTTATGAGAAGTTGGGAAGAATAAAGGCAACCAAGGTACTCATTTTCCGGCATTGTCTGCAAGCTCACTGCGGCGAGGTTTTATAAAGCACAGAAACATTCTGTATACCAAAGAGTTGTCTGAAAGTTTGGTGGCAGAAGTAACTTTGCAATAAATGTCAGAATGGGTATGATGGGGTACCAAGGAGCGAGCCTTTGAGCTATGGTTCATCAAATCAAAATACTGTGGTCAAAACATGGACCGCTTTGGAAATGCTGTGCCTTTGCTGGTACACTGTGTAAAGTATTCTCTCTCTCATTTTTTCCCTCTCTTTCTTCACCCTCTCTTTTTCCTCATCAGACTTCAGCCTCCACTGATGATGCCCTGAAGGAGAGCCTGTGTGGGTTGCATACCAAACAGTATAAGGCTGCTTTGAAAAAAAAAGCGGCCAAAGAAGTCGAGATGGGTATCAAACACACTGCTGAATATGCATATATAAATGACCTGTTCAGTAATCATGAACAACCACACAGCAGCTTTTCTGGGGGCTGTTTTGACACAGCTGGGCCGTGGCCCCATTAGTCCCACAAATATGTCTTTCAAATCAGTGGTTTGGAGGCTTTTCTGTACACATGGAGTGTAAATTCAGACTGTTTTCCGTGAGCAAAATGTTTTAACTCCTGCATAGGCATAAGGTTGTTGGCTCAGCAAGGAGGTTGAAAACAATGTGTTTGTCTTTAATAGTGGTGTTCTTTTTAGTTTTGGTAAATGAGAATATAGCATAATGTTATGCGGTGTATGGTCATATATATGCAAATATACCAACAATTACATCTACAAATTTTAATGATTGCGACATGCTATGGTGTTAATGTCCCATCACTGACACAAATACTATTAACAGTTCAAACTATCATAATCCCAATAATGATGACATGTAGTTTTCTTCATAGTTTTACAAGAAATCTGTTTCTTTTGTGATGGATTTGTATGAAGGAACAAAGTATCCCTGGGCTATAGGTCATTGAACAAATAGTCAATCTGTCTGTGGCCCCCACACCAAAATAGCTGCACATTTGCAGCCTCAGCGAGGACATTGTTTGAGCAGATAGGGCCAAAAACTGTTTGAAAAGCCCTGTGCTCTTTCTGTTGACATCATACCCTTTCTTTCTTTCCATGATAATTGTTTTTTTTTTCACTGTGGTGTTTCACAATTTGAGATCTCTTCCACTGACTTCCTCTGAAAAGAGTGCTCCAAGTCCTCAAGGCCAAGGAATATTTGTTAATTTTTTCAATATTCTGACTTTTAATATGTGTATAACACACACACACACACACACACACACACACACACACACACACACACACACACACACACACACACACACACACACACACACACACACACACACACACACACACACACACACACACACACACACACACACACACACACACACACACACACACACACACACACACAGATTATTAAAGTATTTCTGATTCTGGTAGTTGCCGCTTCTAACAACAGTCCTGGAGGGACAATACAGCATCTTGTCTGCTAGCTAGCTCAGGCCAAGGTCCCACCACTCTTGTCATCATACCAATTTTGCTCGGTTCAAGAAGAAAAAGAATGACGCAAGCTCTTCTGGGGTCACAGTGGGAGGAGGCGAGTGCAGTCTTAATCTCCACTGTCTAGCTATGTCCAACTCTCTCCTTCACTTGACCATAGACCCTTTAAATAGGACACACCAATACTCTCCAAATGCCCTTTTCCATGGGAGACTTTGTCAGCATCTTCACACGCTCTCACTTTCACCCACTCCCCAGGTGGCCAATGCTGCACTGCACTTGAAGACCCTAGCAGAGTGCTTTCCAGTCGGTAGACAGGAGCTCTCTCTCTCTCTCTCTCTCTCTCTCTCTCTCTCTCTCTCTCTCTCTCTCTCTCTCTCTCTCTCTCTCTCTCTCTCTCTCTCTCTCTCTCTCTCTCTCTCTCTCTCTCTCTCTCTCTCTCTCTCTCTCTCTCTCTCTCTCTCTCTCTCTCTCTCTCTCTCTCTCTCTCTCTCTCTCTCTCTCTCTCTCTCTCTCTCTAATCTGTTTACTGTAGGATTAATGCTATTGTATGTTTCAAATTTGACAGCTGCTTCATTCAACTCCCCAGTGTGGAGGCTGCACGATAAGGCCGATATGGGTTTCTAATCTTTTTCCTGCCTAAATCCTTTCTAAATCTTCCATTTCTTTCTCCTTCCCCATCATTCCTTGCTGAAAGATTAGAGCATTTTCCAGCACAACTCTTAGCTTTTGGCGCAGAGCTGCTGGAACACTCTGGTAGGACTGCTAATGAAGGGAGCTGCTCCTTTGACAGCTGTTGCATCTGACGCAAAGGTTCCTCTATAAAAGCCACAATCAAACACTCTCCACAACCCTGTATCCATGTACGTGGGTGTTTTGCCTGCATTGACAGCATACTAAAAATAATTGGGTGACTGGTAAATATCACTCATAGAGGCAGAGTTTGATCTCTTTGGGAAACTGTTTTATGGAGGGTTTTTTGGAGGATATGTTTTATTGAGATACAGTCAAGGCACTATATACTAACAAAAATAAATGTAATGTTTCTTAATGGGCTTTTTGTGCTGTGGTCCCTCCTAACCAAAATTAATGTTCATTCACAGATTGTACCAGCTGATTAATTCACTGTAGAACCCGCAGCTTGCCTGCTGTGATCCCTCCAAGGGCCCTCAAAGCCTTGCACTGCTTCACAAACACATTCTCCTGAATATATTTTATATTTAGGCTAGGCTCCAGGGAAACTGATGGATTAATATTAGTACAGAGGCAGCATTTAGCAAACATGCATCCATCACAACTTTTACAAAGTATGACTAATGTCTGATTGTATAGGGCATTAGCCACTGCACCAGCTTAGCTCTTGAAGTATGATTTCTTTGTGGAGCTTCCAATAATGCATAAATCAACTATGTACAATTGTTCTTTGTACTTTCCAATACCTGCAGTTGATAAAAAATGAAAAAATAATAAATGGCATCATGGTATGTAAGTAGTTTCCCTCCATATATAATATAATATATATATATATAATAATGGTTTTACCTCTTCTTTCTGTACTATCACCCGTCTAGTGTTTGTTTGAGTGTCATGAGTCTAATCTCCTACACACAGTTATGCTCTTTGTGTAATTTGTCAACACATCTTGTGGCTGTGCTGCTGAAACTCTTCAACCCTTTTGAGACAGCTTCAAAACATGGAGAATGAACTCCTTCGCAAAAAGAAAATAGACATTGGCAAGCGCAAGCCTCTAACGAGTGTCAGACATCCCTGCACAAGTGTCATTTGGGTGATTTTCAACCACAACCCAAGGCTAAATATGCCTTTGATGTGGAATAAAGAAATCTATAGATATCAGAGTAAAGCTGTACTCTCTATCCAGGGATTGTGAAGACCAGAGCTGCCTCTCTTATTGTGTTATTTGAAAAAAGCCACTCTGCATATTTTAATATAAAAATAAGACTGTGTGAATATCAATCGGCATTTGTTTGTCCACAAAACATACTTCTTGTTTAATTAGCTAGTTAGTGTGAATAGGGTGTTGTTTATTATATGTGGAGGATTATGTGGCAATGCAGTTACCGACTACACTTGAAGGTTTAAACAGTAAACACTGGCAGCTTCAAAATGGCTATGAATAAAAGGATCCTCGGATGAGAGAATGTTATGATCAGGCAATGCTAGAATCATATTCAAATCGATACTGTCACTCTGGGGCCAAAGACTTGTGTCCATTCTATATGAATAAAAAGTAAAAATGGGAGAAAGTGTTTTCTATAATCAATTTTATCCGTAGAAGCTCCAGATAAAGGGCTCAGGCTAAATGGGCTCTCTAGAAAAATGCCCTCTGCAGTAGCAGTTAAAACCACTGTGGTCAATACCTTCACATTCCATTGGAAGCTTTGTAGCAGTTGCATTTTACATGAAAAATGTGATTCAAAGTGGACCACTAAATCTTTTCAGTGTACACATAGGATCCAAGCATGACAGCGCTGGGCAGATTTACACTTTGAGATGACAATCCATGAAATATATAGCCTCTTAATCAGCAAAATGGAGCAGCTCTTGACTGCCAATTCAGGACTTTTGGACAATAGATGTGTATTTACCACTGTAATGTCCTCAAACCAGTCTATCCCGGACGTAGCTCCTCTCATCATTTGTCTTGTAGGGCAACTCAATACAAGTGGAGGAACTCTCAAAGCAGACATGCTGAGAATTAATGCTGTACTGTGAAACTACTTTTTCTCTTTCTCTTAAAAAATCTATTCCAAAACCTGCACTTGCATCGTACATCTTTAGTCAGTTGAATAAATACAAACCGTACTGCAATGCCTGATGGCTTTGTTGTTATTTTTGTCACTTCTTAGCTCAAGATTTAATATATAACTGTGATTTATATTAGGGTACCTATTGCATACACTGAATATGGAACTTGCTAATCTTGTATGGTCAACTGGGAAATAAGACCACAGCTCCTGCAACCTAATAATGGAAATAATTTATACAGTATGACCCAAAAGTTTGGACAACCATATTATGAATACACATTCATATAAGAACAAATCAAATTAAAAGTTACTTTCCATCATGCAATTCTTATATCAAAGATACAGAGCTTGGAGAATCCCCCAGAAGCTTTCAAAATGACAATCACATTTGGAAGTAAGTCATGTGAATGCAGATGTAAAGTATATTCCCTGGTGACAGGGGTATAGACTTTCACGGGCACATGCATATAGATAAATAAAAGCCTCCTCAACTTCTGCAAAATGTCAAAAATGGCTTCAGAGTCACTTCCCATTAGCTCATATTCATCCTGCTGTGCCTTTACAGATCAATTAAAGTGAAGATATGGCAGCAGTAGCATGAGATTACAGTGTCATATCAGTCCTGTCACTTTTTGTACTGCTAAAATTAATTATAACCAAGGCTATTAAGAGGGTTGGCACTATCATCATCCTAAAGAAACACTTTGAAGTCATTATGTATCACTTTATCAAATTAACATCTATTATTTTTAATCATTTATTCACACCTTGATGACACTGCCCAAATTGGCAAGAGCTAATGAAATTTTTTGCATCTTGCCATCACTATTATAAATGTGTTATGCGGGGTTCCTAAAACTCCTTCCTGAGCAACAAAACAACGTAGCACTGAGCAACACAGTGGGTGCTAGTTTGAAGCAGGACAACAATGGCAGCTGGGTCACAAACTTTCTTAAATTACAGCAAACCAGTACACTAAAATGTATTTCTGTAAAAAAAAATGTAGGCGAAAACTAGCAATACATTATACAATTTGTAATTATATTTCATCAGCACTGCCTAGTTTGACAGTTTGATATGAGTTTTGTGAGCACGGTAAGTTGCTCTGGAATGCCAGTTACGTTAGAGACTATGAGGCTCCTCTCAGCCGTCGTCTTAAACCCACCACGCTTGAGATAAATGGTTGTGATTGGCTTACCCAACACCTGGCTGGCTGGAAAGCTGTCTGAATGGGAAAGGGGCCAGATGTATCTGCCAGAGCAAATTAAACATGAGCTCGGCAGATTTGTCTGGTTTCCATGCTACACTTTTTGTGTAAGGAACTATGAATTATATTTGCAATTAAAACTGCAATTTCCCAGCTTGGGATCAATAAAGTATTTCTATTCTATTCTGTTCTATTTGATATTTACAATAATGACCAAGTTAGGGATGGGAATCAAGAACCAGTTCCAGTTGTGAACCAGTAACAAATTGTAATCAATATTGTATTTTTCTGCACTGGCATGTTTTCTGCGATGCACATGTTATAATAACATTAATTAGCACACAGCCTTCTTTGTCTAAGAAAACGTAAATGGAAAACAAAAGCTGTGCAGATATTGTCTGGTTTCATACCTGTCTTGTACATATTATTTGTCTCCATTACTCTTTCATTCTCCCTCTCATTTAGCCTACTGCTGTATCCCTGTCAAATTGCACTTCAAACTCCTCCCTGCATTTTTTGGGAAAATCCACGACATTGGAAACAAGTAAAATGTTCTCACCCTACTAGTAGTTTTTTATTAGTTTTTAAAGACAAGTTAGATTTTAATGCTGACTGCAATTCCTTTTTTGCAACGTATATACTTCTCTCTTGTCTTTCACCCACTTGTCTCCTTTACATACTCTATCACTTTTACCTCCCTGCCAATCTTGCATCCCTCACCACCACCACCTTCATCGCCTGCCTGCCTGCTTGCCCACCCACCCACCTACTGCGCTGCACCGCTCTCTCCCTGCAACATTTGTCTCTCATTTGGAATGAAGAGGAAATGCCTCCCTGTGGGCTCACAAGTGGCCCATCCTGAGGGCTGGCTGAGATTGATGCCTGTGATCCAGCTGTGCTGATTTACTCCCCGCACCCACAGGGGAGTGAGAGATTACACTGTGCTCTGCTGTAGAGGACGAGAGGCAGACAGACAAAATGAGAGAGAGGGAGAGTTAAGGAGAGAGAGAGACGAATGTCATGTGGTAGATGAAGCCCTGTGGGTCCTCGATTAGCACTCCATCTTCTTGTCTCAGACCACGCCTTTCATTGCCTCTCAATCTAATTGTGCTGCAGGAGCCGCGTTTGATGAACACCGTTTACTCTTCTCTCATTGTTGCTGGGGCAGAACATATCCTGACACAAATATATTCATTATACACACATAGCACTTGAAAAGTATAAGTGGAAATCATTATCACTGTTCCAAGTTGAGAGAATAAGGAGAAAACATAACTACTGGCATGCAATAAGGCAAAAACATGTCTCGGCTGACCATTCCCCCTCTGGACCAGACACAATCTATAGCTGTTATCTAAGCATTGATTCTAACATTATCCTCTTGATGTCATCTGTATTCACCCAGCAGGGACGGGTGTCCTAAATATACCTTGTCTCATTGTTGGCTCATTGGCCCTCCCAGGCCATCAGCCTAAAACTGAACGCAGTGATTGATCAGAGGTCACGGACAAATGATAACACAAATCACTTCACCTGCTGACATCATACAGTAAGCTATCTATTACAGTGTGACACAAGAGACTCATTAGCTCACGATACTATGAAATATATTGTGAACCTCCAAATTAAAACTCACAATATGTTCTAGAAAAAAGGAGATATTTATATATCACTTTAGTGTCACTTTGAAGAAAAACAAAGTTTAACTCATACATTTTTGATTTCACAGCAAAACATGACAATGTAAATTACTTTAAATGAAATATTTTTTTCTTTCAGATGTATTTATTGTTTTTGTCGCAATGCTAGTATGAATGTTAAATGTAGATTTATCTCTCCAACTTGTTGGTAAAAGACAGGGAGAAAGGCTTTGTTTTGAACATTTATTGACACTTTAAATCTCGCTGTCTGCCAGAGCATAATCCTGCTGGCTGCAAAGAAAATGTACTTTTCCCTTTGAGAGTTTTACTCCAGTGAGTTTTATGCACTGAATTTATGGTTTTAGAAAAATGAGCTGACAGCACACTGCCTGCTCTGCCCATTTCACCTATAACAAGATAGATGCTGGCACTGATATAGTTCCTTGGAGGCAAGGTTGCACACAAATACTCAGTTGTGTGTTTACATGTTTACTCTGTGTGTGTGTGTGTGTGTGTGTGTGTGTGTGTGTGTGTGTGTGTGTGTGTGTGTGTGTGTGTGTGTGTGTGTGTGTGTGTGTGTGTGTGTGTGTGTGTGTGTGTGTGTGTGTGTGTGTCAGCATGCACACACAAGTGCATTGCATGCAAATCTGCATGTGTGACCATTGTTAATTTAGAGACTAGCACTTCCGTGGCAAAGGGATGCCTTTGCTCTTTAATTCAGTAAACACAGAGATCTGTAATGACTTTCATGACCTTTTAGGAGGAACCCATTGGTTTATCTGTGGCTCAGGGGGCATTGATTAGGTGGCAGAAGGAACAAATGACTTGCTAGGACTTGCTGTGTGCAGTCCTTATACAAGGCAAACACTCACTCCTGCTTCGTCAGGTTACAGTGGGCAGGAACTCTGCTATATCTCCTGTACATCTTGGGTTTAGTGCTATGGTCTGATGAGATGAAGCTGTATTGAACTGTTTGCACAAGACTTTGTCCAAGAATATAGCCCATTGGACAACATTTTAGGCAATATCAGTGTAAGGTGTTTTATCTCCGACTAACTTGCTGGGGTAGTCAGTGTTAACAGTGTTACATGGTGTTCAGGTATACACAGGTTGAATTACTCTCATCCCCAACAGTCATTGAATAAGAAAACTCTAATTTGTGAAATACTAAGCATGTTATCAATATTTAGTTGGACGACACTGCTCCATTATAAACTGAAAGTGTCTGCTTCATCCAGCAGCAGCAGCAGCAGCAGAGTTACAGCATAGAGTAGAAAGAGTTAGATTTTACTCATCAAGTGATGAGAGTAAATACAGCTGACCGACAAGATGGTAGAGGATTTGGTATCTATTATTATGAGCAAAAGTGCCTATTTGGCCATTATTCAGATATAAATCCAGTGCTACTAGGGAACCTGATAAAATGAATGAGGTAATCTCTTAATTTTAAAGGCATATGGAAGCAATATCTGTCTAGAGTGGCCGCAACCCTCCTCCTTCCAGAACTTACTGACATCAAGAGCAGCTAATACCAGTTATTCAAATCTAAGAGTCAAGATATGCTTTACTTGCACACAATAAGCACAGTCATAATAAATAAAGACAACTGCAAGGGCATAATGGGCTGTGATGAAATAGTATTTGCAGAGTCTCTAAAATACAGCAAATTTAATTGTTTTACCTGGCTGGATTTTTTTCCATGCTAAATTGCACAGGCCAGCCCAAAAAACAGAAAATGACACACAAACCGTACATTCACACAAATTTGTGTTCACTTTAGATTACAAACCATGGGGGAGAACATCCAAAATAAACTGCTTTGTACACTTTGTGCAGGCATGTACTGTGTGTATGGTATGGCACAGACAAATCAGAAGGCAGTTTTGTGCTTCATACACCACCCAAAGTCTGGAGTCTGGGAGCTTGACACCCGAATGACTCACATTCACTGGTTGATTATTATCAGTTAATAAGTTGCTGCCTTTAAAAATAATGAACATTAACTAATTGAAGTTTTTTAATGATGCTATTTAAAAGAGGCTGTTAGTAAAATCATTATATGAAATGTATAATTTAATAATGCTTTCTTTATTATGTCTTTAAATGATAACATAATACATTAATTCCCTAATGGATCTGCAAGTTAATTTAAAACATACAGTATATATTTCTGTCATAATCTGACAAATAATTTGAAATCTGCTCTATTTATTGTTAAAATGGAAGCAGCTATTAACTGATTATAATGAAACATTTCAAGACGTAATCCAGTCTAAGTCATGGATTGGTGTCCACGTCTTCACATCTGTGTCACATCACCTCTGTGTAAGAGCAACGCCAGCATCCGGATTGTAGACTGCCGCTTCTGTCCCTGATCGTGTCCAACGTTTACTGCACGTCTATTTTGTACCTGCCTGTCTTTTCCCCACGTCCCTGTGTTAGTTTACTTGTTTAGTTTCCGTGCTTCCCTAGTCCATCGTGCATCTCTGCAGCTCTGCTCCGTACCCATTTATCTTCCTGGACTATTAGCTACGTTAGCCTGCGAGCCAACTGTCAGCTGGCTAAACTCATGGACATACTAAACTAAACTTGTCCACCACTGGATCCATCTGTCACCCGGCCTTGAGTGTGTGGATTGCTCGCTCTGGACCCAGGTGAGTATGTTTGTGTGTTGTGGTGGTAATTGTGCGAACCTGGGACTGACCCGTTCTGTCCGTCGTTAACATCATTAGGCCAGCTGTCTGGCTATCCAGCCGGCTTTCTCGGGGGGCAGGGGCAGTTTGGGGCAACCAATCACCAACTTCTACACCCGGTCCACTGCTGCTTCCACACAACACACTGCCTATCAGCTTCTAGCTAATCAGCTACTACCCATTACTGATTTACTACCAGATCTTTTTTCATCTTCTGTATTGTCTCATCTCCTCTTCAGAATTACAGAATTACTCCTGCTACTCCAGCAAGCTTGGAGTAGCAGGAAGACATCATAGGCACCAAATTCACTCTCAACAAAACTGGACCCATCTCACTCACCATCGGCACCTCAACTGTTACTCCCTCCCCTCTGGCATGCAATCTTGGCATGGTCCTGGACCCCATCCACTTATTTGATCCCCATGTCAGTGTGATGGTCAAGACCTCCTACTTCCACCTTCGCCATATCGCCAATATTCAATACTGCCTCTCCCCCCGGCTGCTAGATCCCTTATCCACGCCTTCATCTCTTGCCGCCTCGACTACTGCAACTCCCTCCTCTATCTCCCCCGTTCCCTTCATAGACTTCAAATGGTCCAAAACTCTGCTGCCTGCCTCCTTACTCATACCAGGTCCCATGAACACATCAATCCCGTTCTCTCCACTCTCCACTGACTCCCCATCAAACAGTGCATCAACTTTAAGATACTCCTCCTCACCTTCAAAGCTCCCCCACTCTCACCCTGACCGTTCGTTGGGTTCCTGAAAAGCGCTATATAAAATAAATGTATTTTTATTATTATTATTATTATTACTATTATGATTATTGAGTATATGAATTTTCCTGCATGTGGCAAAAATTCAGACTCACAAAGATTCAGTGTATTGAGAATTATCCATAGAGCAGACACATGAAATGCTTGAACTTATCTGGATGTAAAGGGTCAGCACCAGTGTGAAATTTGCAGCGCCAGTAGAGAGCATTAGCAGGTCAGTAGAGTGGAGACTGAATGCAGCTGGACAGCTGACTTTGAACATTCACTTCAAAAATGGACAAAATGGATAAAAGGAAGGGTTTGCAATGTTTGTGTTTACATTTATGCAAGAAACAATGTCTTTGAATGTCAAGACAAATTCGATCCAAGGTTCTTCGTTCTGCAAGTGTTTTGTAAGTGTTAAAAAAAATAGAACAGCCAGACTGACAGATACTAGACCCTTTTCAATTCACCCAGTGTGCCATTTGATGTAACTACAAAACAACACTTTCCTCTGTGACAGGTTCAGTCATAACACAAGGTGAAGACAAGAAGGCAGAGATATCCTGCATAGTTAAAATGACTTTAAAAACAGAGATCCATTAGGAGGGCTGTAAAAATGTCCTTCAGTTATGGATCCATTCACATTTACACATAACCCTTCCCCTAACCCCCTTTCCTGCCCATTAATGGACTTCTGACATGCAGTTTAGGCTGCTTATCCACTCTTTAATCTGTCTTTGCCGTCCCCCATTTTATGGGGTAGGGAAAATAAAAAAAAAACAGATGTTAATCTGACTAAATTAGAGCACCGGCATCTCTTCCAAGCATTAAGTACCGCATTATCTATCACATGTTTGAGTCCGTTTTCCCTCATGCCTCTTATTTATTTATTTATTTAGAAGAAAAGCCATTGTTTATGTTTCTAATAGTTGTATTCCTGCTTCATGTGTAATCTGGAATAATGGAATACATTTTAAAGTTGTGTGATAAAAAATATTGCACAGCATTTGCAACATATAAGCTCCTGTTTATTTTTGTAGTAACCATACCTGTATGGATGCTCATTAAAATGTGGTGATATGGCTTTGAGACACTACATCGCCTGTTGTTCTATGTCTGTGTTGCATCCATGTATTCCTATCTGTGACAGTTGGTGGATGTTTGCTGTTATTTTTTCCCAGCGTTCAGAGCAAATATCAGTGCGTCCCAGCTGAGAAGGTATTACAGGCTGTTGATTTGAGTGGCTCTCGGGACTCACTACCATAATCTGCGTCTGTTTTTAGGTGAGTTGTACAGGTGGCTGTTCAGGAGAAGGCTGGGGAATTTGGTTAATTAAGCAGGGTAAACAGCAGATAACTGCAAGCTATCCTGGTGGGACCACAAAAGCATCAGACCCCAAACACCATCCAATTACCTGAGCATACCATTCATTGTTTTTTCTTTTACATTTTTGGCATCAGTATTATTGACTGAAGATGTGTTAACAGATTGCTGCTCTTGGGGTTAAAGGTGAGCTGAGCAAGTAAGCGGAAATCCCTACATTCATTTTTGGAGTGGAGGAGGTGGTTGTTTTGATAACAACACTTACAATGCATACCACACAGATGGCACAACATATTTAGCGCAAAAAGAGGGTGGTACTAATCCGGTTAGCACTAGTTTTGAAGAATGGACCACGCAACTATCTATTCTAAACCCACCTATGTTGAGATTTACATTTAAGTTTTACTGTGTACAGTGTGCTGCAGCTAACTAACTAATTAGCTATACAGCCTGAAATATGATATTAACAGTGTGATACTGAACATACAGTACTGCTCTTTATGTAGTTATCTTTTATTTTTTTTATTCTTTCTTTAATGTGTCTGTGTTTATTTCTAGAAGTGGTGGACAATACTTTGTATATATATATAATTATTATTAATATTTCATAGAAATTATTTGTTTAGGATAGCAGCCTTCTGAGTACCTTTGCAGGGTCATATTGCACAATCCACATTAAAAAGGTCTGTTTTCATTCCAGTTAAAAAATTCACAATATCAGCCACTACGTCAGTAATTTGAAATCCCTGAAGTCCCTCTAACATCAGTATAGAGGGTATCAGTATCAGTATCGGTCACGCCCTATTCTAATGCACCCTAAATATTTGTTTGAGGGACACACAGTGCATGTTGTGTTGGTAAATGATATATTAGATGTCAACCACTATGAAGTAAAATGCTTATTTAGATCAAGATAAATCTCCATATAATGAAAATAGCCTTCCATGCAGCTACTGTTTGTTTGTTATTACTTCCATATCAATTGATGGCTCCTATGTCATTGCACTGAGATCTAATCAGACTATCACAATAGAAATGTAACATCTTGCTTTGTGCTATGATATTTAAACTACATTATCACATACATTATCTCTAGTTGAAATGGGCTCTGCTCTGTGTTTTTTTATAGCTTGATTTGTCATGTTTGTAATAAGACTGCGGTCTGTTTAAGAGATACCATGTGAGACAAAGCACATCATAAAATCTCAGGCTATATAGTGAAAGCCTGGCCTCATATAATAACCTGCCTGTAAGAGAATTCTGGACAATCTTTATGTTTATCAAATGAACATTGTCTCAAATCTTGGTAAAACATTGTTTATTTTTAATGGACTTTAAATGTTTGCCACTGTGAGCAAAGAGAGTCAAACGTATATCATTTCAATCTATCCATCTATTCTATCAGTGTGGCCTGTAACTAGCTCTCTGTCCATTAACGCTCAATCATCAAATAATGGCAGCTGTAAGAGCTTTTACTATACATTATAGTGGTCAATGGCTCAGACCAGATTACGATGACCACCTTATCAGGTGCCCAGGGTGAAGCTGACCCCTTTTGCTCCCTCTTCCCATCCTTATCAAGACCACGGTGAATGTGCTCACCAGGCTGTGAAATGAAAATCATTGATGGCTCCTCTCTCAGCATCAGAGAACAGCCTTCCCTTTCCCCTCTGTGCCCCATTCACAGGCATATTGAAAGCCATAAAATATGACAATTCCGCTATATCATCCAGGTTAAACTTCCTCATAATTGCATTAAACCAACTAGTCTTTTTACTTGGTCTGTTCTTTTCCCCCCATGGTGTACAGTGATGCATTAGCTCATATCAGGGTGGTAATGAGAAGACCTTGGTCTCCTCTGAGGTGATACAGTGATCCAAATTAACAGATATAGGGAGAGTGAGGTGTGTGTGTGCAGAGGTGAGGTCAGGGTTGCATTTAAAGCTCTTTTTGAGCTAGACTTTAGAAATGAAAAGGGGAGTATAGTGAGGTAAAACATTAATAGAAAATACATTTGGAACTATAGTAAGACACTGCGATGACTGACAAAACAAAAACTAAAATACAAAGGTGCAACAGCAGTTTGACTTCATTTTGGTTGTGCCCTGTGCTTGTGGATGGTGGATCTACAGAGATCTGAGTTTTGTTTTTCTGGCACAGCAAAGAAAGTGGCAGACTTCCATGTAATATGGCCAGGGTTGATAACTGCAACACGGCCCAGGTTGTGCTCTGACCGCGCGGTCAGACTGTGAGATTTGGTGGGGATTACCAGTGAGGAAATGTTGCTGTGGGGACAGAGGAAGTAGAGCAGGGCAGGCCCTGTAAAACACGCAGCAGGAGTTTCGTATAGATTAGACATACATGACCACTGTCAGCAGTGCCAAAGCATTTATGGACATTCTGAAAGAGGATTAGAAAGTGAATCCCTTTGCTCAGTTTCTGGTGAAGGATTTCTCAGGGAAATTACTTTTCATTCATTTTCTGCTGAACATTACAATGTTGTTCGGGGGACATGAAACTTGTAAACAGGCTTATAAATGGCTTAGGCTACGCTTCTGTTTGTTCCATGGTGTTTAATTCTAGATATAGAGGATTTTACTGCTGTGATATGTGACTATCTTCCTTACATTATTTTTAATCTGTCATGGTTTTAGCTGTGTAGATAAATAATGCTAATTTGTCCATGTGTCATTGCTCTGTGGGATTTTTCTTTCCAGGTGTAAACACATGGACTTCAAAAATGTATACACTGTATGAAAACCATACTTATTAGGTTTGTTCAGTTTGAAATGTTTGAAATGTAATGTATGTCTCCACAAACACCACATCACCTCGGCAACAAGCTCTTCTTATTATTTGGAGCCCATACCTTAACAAGTCACTGTAAACATGCTTTTCTCATCTCAGCTGTTTGCTTTGCAGCATCTGATGTATTCATGCTCTCCTTTCTTCTCCTTTCATACTGTTCTGAATTAAGAAAGTCCCGCATTATTGGTTGTTTTTGTCACGCCTGCCTAAATTGGCTGTGCCAATTCTGTTATTATTAGATGCACTTTAACAATCATGCCATTGTAACACGATTTCTTTGTACTCCTTGTTAGCATAGAGCCACATAGCCTGGATCTAATTAAAACAGCCAGACACATGTTAAAAGAACACTGCAATTGAACTATGATCAGGGGATCAGAATGCTTTAGCTTTTACTGACTGATGATTATTGGGGATTTTCGGGTTATGTTCACATTTAAAACATTGTTTTTATGAGCAACATGTAGTTGGATTTTTAGGAGGTTATACAGTCTCCCACCTGCTCCTGCACCTCCCTTTACACATCATCCCACACCTTCTATAGTTTGATCTACAACCCGCTGGCTCTGCTACATATACCCAGTCTTATTGCCTCTACATAATGAGGAATCTTTCAAAAGTTTGTGTTAAAGTTTAACAATATACTGTATTAAAAGCATTACATAGATACATTATTACAGCACTGCCACCTTGACTAATGCAAAGCAATAAATCATTTCTATTAACACATCCTTTTTTGGTGTTCTCTTTACTTATCACTATGCCCTGCTTATTTATTTCTTCAACAAGGTCACAGAGAAATATCATTTTAATCAGAGGAGAAGGTCACATCTAGCTAAGGATGTGCAGTGACCTCCATTTTTTAAATACATTTATAAAAAAAGAATAAGAAATGCTATTACCAAAACCGCAGTGGATTAGGTACAATAAAGCTGTAAAAGGAAAATTAAATATTTGGAAGTATTTGAAATTAGTTGTGTGATAATACAATAATACAAGCTACAGTATATTGTTCAATTGAAGGCTGCTACACACAGCATGTAACCAACCAAATGTGATTAAGGGTAGGGAAATACAAATCATGTAAGGTCAAAAAATGAACCAATGAGAATCAATTGACCTGCAAAAACAAACTCAAATACAGTTAAAGCGACCAACCTGGAACACAAGATCACTGCTCACATCCAGTGTTTTACAAATAGTCAACACTGGTTTCTTCTAACCATGAACACATTCTATCCCAAATGCTGACTACAGCAAATACACCAAATTTCTCCCCATGGTCCAGCACCTTGCAAAGTAGCTTGTTGCCATCGGTGTAAATGATAGGCACAATTGCAGCACTTTTGGATAAATGTGCTACATTAATACAACCATTTTCCAAGTTAGTTCAACTCTACCATGCCTTAACCATGATCAGAAAGCAGCCATGGGCTCTTGTGGAGGGAAAAGTCAAACAACCTTAAATTGGTGTTTAGATTGGAGGGATTGTTGTCCTTCTTTGACCCTGACATTAACCTTACTTTTTCCTTTGTGTACTAAAAGAATGTCACATTGCAAAGCCATTTTTTCTGTTTCCAGCACTATAACGCAAACACGTGGGGTCCCCAATGCAGCTCCTAATAGGCATAATTTTAAATGCACAACAACATTTAACAGACCACTTTAGAACATTGGACACACATTATGGAGTTAATGGTATTGGAGTTAATTCTGGAGCTTTTGTAACATTATATATTGTACAGTGACGCACGTAAGAATGCTGTCATCCAATCTGACTGCATCTTCCCAGACAAGCCTCCCTATGTGAGGAGTTGGGAGAAGGGGTTGGTCTTTGCCTTCACCAGCTGACTGACAGCCTAAATGTACTAAACCAAAATAGTTTTTAATGTCAGCTCCATGTGAAGAAATCAACAGTGTTTCACTGATTAATTGACTATATTTCCCCCAATGCAGCGAGTGAGAGGATGCCTGTAGTGACACAGACATACAACAGACTGGGAGTTGATCAGACAATGTAGATACGGTTAATATGTTCAAAACAGCAGGAAAAAAAATGGGTGTGGGTGGATATATTATTTTTAAAAATGGATATGCATCTCTTCTTTGAGATGACTGGGTGGCAGTCGTCACAAGCACACCTAACTACGCTCTCTGCGTGGAGCACAGACTTTATGTTGATAGGCAGGGATGGGGCCCTTTTGGATGGTCGCCTAGCAGGGGCTACGGAGGTGTACTTTACGGGTGTGTTTATTTCTCTTTCTCTAGAACATCACACTGGGGAACTGAGGCTGAACTTAGGCCACAAAATAGCAACACAGCTTCATCACAGTAACACCAGATTTTGTGTTATTAGATAGAAATAACAAGTTAGCAAGACCAAAACAAATTACCCGAAAATACAATTACCCTGGCTTGCTTTCTTTCTTTTTTCATTATTAGATTATTTTCTTATTAATGTGCATTATTCTCTCATGCCACACAGTTGCATAGTTTTTCTTTGCTTCATTACAGATTCCACACACAAAATGAGGAACATCATTAGCGTACATGCAAATGTAGAGACAGCATCTGCTTACAATGCCAGCATTTCCAGACGCTAACAAAGATAGGTCAGCTGTGAATATTTTATACATTGAACACATCTGTGCATCGTGGACAATACATATTTGTGTTACCTTTCAATACAATATGTTAATAGCAACATGTATAGACACATAATGTGTACACCTCCTACAGAAGATCATTCATTATGCACAAACCATCAATGATGGGATGCAAGAGGGATGCAAAGGCAACATGAGCCATGGGTCCCCACTGTAATCTCACACAGAATGGCAGCGGTGACAGAATGAGTTTTCTCCCCATTGAATAGTGAGACGGCTCTTTGTGTCTTTTTGATTTTCTTTCTTTTCAGATGATGTGTGGGGAAGGAAGGATTCCCTTTGTGTCACGCCACAAGACTTAAAAGCAAGGTTGGATCTGGATGCATTTGTGTTGTGTGAGACAGAGTGAGAGAAAGGGGGATGAGTACACAATGCCTCAACTGCCTGGATCCATGTTTTCCTATGATACCACACAGAAACAAAGTTTCTGGAGGAAAATAGCATCATTGCAGCTAAGTTGGTTGACAGTTTGTTGAAAATATTGAAGACTGAACAAGAAAAATATATTTTTCCCCTCTAACTGAATTTGTTTGTTTGTAATGCACACTCCTTTGCTTGTACATGAACAAAATCTGCTGCTATCGAAAGGCTGCTGAATGTACAATTTATTTCTTAGTTCCAAAGGGCAAACTTCTGTCCACATTTAATTTTAGTTTCTCAATTACGGAGTACACTGTTTAAATCTCTTTAGGGACAAATGCTAGAATAAGAACAGGGGAAGATAAAAGGATTGTGCTTCACATACCACTCATTTACCTGCAGTAGCACTCTACTTAACTACCGTACACATCTGTGTTCAACTTGACTATCTTTTCATTTAATTCTTCTTCCCATGATACACACTAAAATGAGCAATTCAGCCTTGATCAGACCAAAGTGATGTTACTATAGCAATAAGCAATGATTTATATGTGTGTGTGTGTGTGTGTGTGTGTGTGTGTGTGTGTGTGTGTGTGTGTGTTTCATTAGGTCAATGCAGGGTAATGAGCAAATGTTTGATCCTGCATGTTAAATGCATAACCCTGCACGTTAAATGCATGACGCTTCTGTTCTCTGCAACGGGTAGCCCTGTGCGTCAGAAGCATGATGCTCCTGGTCGCATGGAACACATTGATCACACTGATCACACTGTGAAGAAGAAAAAACTTGGTTAGGGTTTGAAAACAATCGTGGGTTTGACCCAACCTACCTCCTTACTCTTTCCGTAATCCTGAAGCACTTGATGTGAGTGCCTAATTTCACCGCAGATGGATTTACAGTTGTTATTTAATGCTTTGAGAATGAGAACAGACAGTGCCTGACATAAAATTGAAGGCAGAGTGCTGATTTGGGGTCACGGTTGGTGTGACCCCATTGCAAGATGGTCGCTAGTTTAGACAGTGTCCAGTCAATTTGAAATATATTTGAGCTATGGACACAAGCGCATTCTGTTGTTTACTAAAATGTTATAGATTATGTGTTGTGACATGCCCACCATACTTAAATAAATATAAGACTTCTCTTACAGTATGTTTTATCCCTTTTATTTTACTGATCTGAGGATGTATAATTTTCTGTTGACAAGAACCAAAATCAGCAACATGTTTCATTAAAGGCAATTGATAATCTTGCTGTCACAACTGTTTATTTTTGATCATTTTTTCTGATGTGTAAATTGAAGCTACTATGAGTAGGACATGTTTGAAAGTCATATTTGAAAGTGCGTAGGGAAAATAGTGTCCGACAAGCAAGACTTGCGGAAATTACTTTTTTACAGATCAATGTAATGCTTTCCGCAACATGTACTTAACACATGTGCAACTGCTTATATGTAAAAAAAAAATGTACCAAAATGTATGACATTTTCAAAACAATCTGTACACATCTGGCTGAAGATAAATATTCAATAATGGGTCTCTGTTTCCAATTGGATTGGTAATGATTTTCTATATTTTAACTCAGTTAAGGTTAATGGCACATAATACATTTTATATGCAATTTTATAACCTAAATATTCATGAAGTTCCCCTTTGAAAACTTTTGATCAATCAGGTCCAATAAATAAGTCCCAGGCTCACTTAGTAGGATTTATTAACCTCAAAAACACAGCAGTGAATCTGAGAAGTTGCTAAATTTACCAGGTTTCGCGTAAATTGACTCTCAGGGGAATTCCCCTTGAGTGTGCATGTAGAACAGAAGATGATTATATTTAACAACGGAAAAATGTCCTCTGTGTAAGCCAGTCGTCACATTTTCTGTGCGCTCCCTGAGATTTTTCTAGTCTACCGCATTTTTGTTGTATACCTGTTATTGCCTGCCATCTACTCCATCTCTGAACCAGAACTTCAGATGCCTGCATGTCCCTGTTTGTTCCTTCTTAGAGGCAAGGAACTGAGAGGAAAACAAGACGCAGGAGTGCAATGGAAGTAATTGATATCCAGCTTAGGATGCCAGTGACAGTGGCTTTCAGGACATTAAGGAAAAGAAAATGCAAGTCTGTGTACACATTAATAAATAGGCAACCAAAATAGAACGACAACAGTGCCTCTGTTTATGGCTAGCAACGTGACATGTTAAGATGTCAGGTTGTTTCTTGCAAATTTAAGAGGCAACAGAAGGTGCAAGAAATATTATTAAGAGTAGTTTTCATTTCTACCAGAATTAAATATTTTTTAAAATAGAAATACTTAAAGTGTTCACAGTACAAAGAATGACATCTTTTCTCATGTCTGCAAAACCTGAGCACTATTTCTACTCAACCCGAATCGGTTCATCATTTTACTTGAAAATGATTCCATATCAGCTCAATTTTGTCTGTTGTGAAGATCCAGCCTGCAACTTTTCATGTGTATTTCAATCTTGTTTCATTTTATCACTTTTTTCCTTTGCCTTTCTAAACTCTTGCGCTGATGTAACATGGATTTCTCCAATGTAGGCTCAAGAGAGTTTATATACACACTGGAGATCAAAATTAGAGAACAAATTATAAAAACTTGATTTACTCTGAAATACTGTAATGTTTTATTGATCCAAACATTGAATAGCATATCCACTGTGGCTATACCACTGCTGTTCTAGCACGTTTATATATATATATATATAATTAACCAAGACACTTCAACAAAAACTATTATTTTGTGAAGAAAAAAAAGAGTGAGCAAAATTAGAGAACAATTCCCGATACCTCCCAGTTATTGGTGTTAATCTAGCAGATGGTGACAATTTACTTGATTGTTGGACACACCCTATTTATCTGGCAGCTCTTCAAGTTAATCTGGAAGATGGCAAGCTGCTCTTAGGTGACCGTGCGGCAGCAGGTTGTCCAGATGAAGGCCAAAGGGATGACCCTCTCAGCCACTGCAAAAGAGGTTGGGCATTCCAAGCCTGTGATTTCAAGAATATTGAAACAAAGATTAATATAAGTGTCTCAAAAAGGCCGGTCGTCCATGCAAAACAAGTGCACAAGAGGAAACTGAAGCTGGAATTGCTCGCCAGTTCAGTGCTGAACAGGGATAGGATATGTCTCGGCACACAACGTCTCGTCGTTAAAGACAATTTTGACTGAAATCCAACTCTGCAGTGATCAAATCTCTTATCAGCGGAAATAACAAAAAGGCAAGACTTGACTTTGCTGAGGAGCATGCTGTGTGGATAGAGGAGAACTGGTCCAGCGTGCACTTCTGTGATGAAAGTATTTTGGGTCTGATGGTAAAAAAAAAAAAAAGTGAAGCATAGGACTGGGGAAAGACTGAACCCAAAGTGTGTGAAGTAGTCAGTCAAATTTAGAGGAGGAAGTGTCATGGTTTGGGGGATGTTTTCTGCAGCAGGAGTTAAGGTCTTTTGTACAGCTACATAGCAGGGTGAATGCAAATGTTTTTGTGAACTTCCTTTGGCAACATGCAATACCTTCACTGCAATTGTCTCCCGATCAGCCCGCAATCGCCCCTGTCACACTGCAAAATGCGTTAAGCAGTTCCTTGAAGCTAAGAATATTGAAACACTTAAATGGCCATCCCAGAGTCCAGATCTAAATTCCATAGAGAAACTCTAGAAAATCCTCGGCGACAAAGTAATGGCTAAGAAACCTGAGGGCCTCTGCCCTTCCCAATAATTTCTGAATCCTATAGCCCAGCAAAGAAAACATTTTTTAAATCTTCTCTTCTGACACTGTGGTTACTGATCTCTATCTTTTTTCACAAAATAAAGTTTTTTGTTCAAGTGCCTTAGCTATTTAAAAAAAAAATGCGCTAGTACGGCAGTGGTATAGTCACAGCTGATATTCTATCATATTCCGAACTAAAAAATAGCAATATTCCAGAATAAATCAAGTATTAATATTTTGTTCTCTAATTTTGATCTTCAGTGTATATATTACTCAAAACCAATAATCTCCCTTGCTACCTGTTTTATAGTTTGTAAGCTATTTACTCAGAAAAAATGTTTACTTTACACATTCTACTTTTAGAGTAGTCCTAAAAAGGCAGGCACTCAAAATGTCAATAAAAATATTGAGACGCTCCAATGGAAACTACACTTTTTTTATAAACATGGGTTTTATTTTTGTAGATATCTTAGCAACTATTTAGGTGAACATAATTGGCCTAATTCACCAACCTTATGAATCCCCGCAGTTTTCATTAATATTCTGACATTCACCAATGTTTTCTTACGTAGCATTGGTTCTTTGGTAAGAACAGAATCTACACACACTTAGGAGCACATTTACACACATTTTAGTAATGGTATGTTTATGTAAAGTAAATGCTTGTTGCAGTTTCTTCAATTCTACAGTTGTATAATAATATAGGATTTAAATTGGGCATTAACAATGTACACTGTTGTACATTTACATGTCAATTCACATCAATTATGTTGATTATAAAATGGCATTTGATCATAATTTGTTACTGATCACGCAATTTATAGGCCCAAAGTAGGACTATTTATGCACCCAAGGCCTACTCACAAGATGGCATAGATGTTGCAGATCATGCTCCGAGGATGGAACACATGTATGCAGTCAGTAGATCTATTTGCAGAGTGAGAGGTTACCAAATATTGGTGTTACACTAAAATTAAGTTGTTGTTCAAAGATAGTTATATTTCGATGTGGATTAATGAATGGTCCAAAGTTGTTGCATTTCAGCTGTTCATCACACATTCACAGCACTTGGCTCTGTGTTTCTCCGTCTCCTCCGACAAGAGTGCCCAGAGTACACTCTGAGATTCCAAGAGTGTGGCGCTCTGAAAAACGGCCTATTTCAACAGCGCTCCAAATTTATGAATGGTCCAGTTTGTGCCAGTAGGCGCTCTGTGACTACAGTATTTACGGATGTACCCTCTGTTGTGTCTTTATTACGCCCAAATGAAAGCTGGCAGGGCAAAATGGCACACAGTCATAATGTGCAAGTTGGCCCACAGCAAGTCAAAAAGAGACAAAGTAGCCTTCAGATTAGACATAGTTATTAATAACTTACAGAAACATTGCTTGCAATAGTCCACCGTCTCTTCCCCTCTCTCTTTCTCTCTCTCTCTCCCTCTCTCCCTATCTCAAACACACATACAGGCGCCACAGCACTGCAGTTCGCCTGTACTTCTGTCTAGTCCCAGTTGTGCTACTATAATGCATAAAGTTGACTGTTCAGGTCAGCTTCGAGTGGTTGATTAATGGTGCAGATTGGCTCACACACTAGACACCGACATCTCTTTTCCTTCTAGAATGTCGGCGTTCTGTGTAAAATCACTTGTGGGGCAGCTTAATGCCGTCTTGGCTCTGTGTGAATAACCAAAAAGCTGACATTTCGGTGTCCCCTTAATATGGCTCTGTTGGCGGGACCTCTGTGTGAAAAGGCCATGTGGCGTTCACTTTCTGTAAAAGTGCCTCCACTCGACCCTCTTTAGCTTTATTTTTGGCATTACAGACTTAACCCTGTAAGACCCACTGCTGCAAAATGACACACTTATTTTGCTGTCCTTAAAAAAAAATGTGTTAATGTTTTGTTTTAAAGACTCAACTTAACTTTATTTATAAAGCACTTTCAAAACAACCACTGCTGCAACAAAGTTATGTACATCAATAATCCTAAACATAAAACAAAACAATAAAAACAATAAGTAGGGAGCATAATAGGCTTGCCAGACAGACAGTATTGTGTGGATTTAGTGGAATGTGTAAATAGGATAAGGTTAATTTACATGTAAATTATTAAGCCTGGAAAATACTTTGCTCTATATCCCAAAGAGAGGTCTTCTATAAAGTGTGCAGAATGTGTTTGATGCCATCGTAAATGGAAAGAGTGATTTTGAGATGGACATTGAGCCCCTGCAAAACACACCATGTCCCATGAAGGTAGGCCTATCGCTGGCTGAGAATTCTTTTATCAGTCCAAACAATGATTTTTCTGGTCCAGATGACTGGTAATGTAGTTTCTCCCAACACACCACCGTAGCACTTCCAGAAGTTTGAGTCAGAAGACATGGAGACAGAAAAATATGACTGCTTAATAAGCAATCAATAATGCAAATGAACAATTAGTTGGTCTGTATATTATTTTAGACAATGTTGGTACAACTAAAGAAATTCTGTAACCAAATAAGGCCAATGTTACAATATTACATTTCCCTAAAAACATACTAAAATGTAAAAACCCTTTAAATTATGCATCAGGGGCATCCAACAACTTTTTAAAGTTTAAAACTTTTTGGCAGGGCTTTTACTTATGTTAACTAGGATCAACTGGCACACGCTTTGAATTTCCAAAGACAAAGGGAATAAAAAATACCACCAGTGCGCACAATTCTGTGGTTTAAGAACACGTCATGAATCTGACATAGACTTGAACTTGTACCTCTTGTTTATCTTCTTCTTGTAAAGTGACCTTTACGCACTCTACACTAGATGACTCAGGACTGCTGAGGTGCTGCCATTTGGGATTCTCCTCGGGGTTCTGTGAGTAACACAACATCTCTGTAAGAATTTGATTATTTGCAAGCGCAAGCAACCTCCCACTGAAAGTTGTGAAACTTGCTTCTCATATTTTCTAAGATAATTTTCCGTGTTGTCAATTGATAGCAGCTTCTTAGGAATCACAGGTGAGACAAAGTTTTGAGGGTTAGGGTTAGTTTTCTTATTCTTTTTCCTCCTGCACACCTCTCTCCTACTTGGAAACTCCAGAGGAGCAGATGGCTTGGCATCAATCTGACAGCCCAGTGTCAGCCTGTCTCTTTGGGTTGTCATCCAATCCAAGACTAGCTGTGAGCCTTGAATAAACATATAAAGTGGCACACAGAAATTAGGCACACAGAAATTAGGCATGAACTATTTGAGGGCACTATTGAACTGATATATGAAAACCCATAAAGAAACACCTCAATCAGGAAACGGATTTGCACAGCAAGACTCCTCCTCAAGGGATAGAGACCAATAAAATGTGACAGAATAAACACATTTACTTTGCACAGTTGGTGTGACTTGCCTTTATTTATTTTATATCAGCTCTAGGTGAACTCAGGATATGCAGAGTTTTTCTGTGATAATTTTAAATTTCTTCCAAGAGAATTCCAAAAGTAAAGCAGCGGGCTGATGACAAGACTGCAGGTACAAGAGCAGCGAGACCACATCAGCCGTTCTAGAGCTTTATCTTTTCTGGTACTTAGAGACTAAGATAACCTTACATTAAGAAAGTCAAAAAAATGTTTTAAAAAATGCAATTTAGTTTAAAACCCACAAGTGCACTAGGATGCTATCTGATGACACCAGACCTATTGGTTTTGATTCTCCTTAAGAAAATTGGGTTTCCCTCAAAACATATTTGACAAACATTACATGTGTGGTTGTATGTGACAGCTGAGACCTGGTTAAAGCTGTGCTCCGACTGGCATACTGCTCTGACAAAAGTAGTGGCTAGTTTGCTTACTAGATTGCCCATTGCACCACATACTATGGATATATGAATCTAATAATCTATGATTCCACCGTGCTTTCATGTTACACTAGTTAGTTTGTAATTCAAAGTGAAGTTTATATTCAGAGTCACTCAAACTGACACTCTGCCTCCAGCAGAGTGTTGGTGGTGGCTCCCAGGATGCGGGCGGTGAGCTCTAGCATCTGCTGCCCCAGGGATTGTCGACTCATCAGAAGGGACAAGCGGAGAAACTTTGCTTCTGACTGGAGCAGCGAGCCGCTGCAGTTGAATGAAGAGCTTTTCATCTCCCGCTGGAGCTTCGACTGCTGGCAGCGGAGGAAAACACATTGCCATCTTCAAAGTGCAGTAGGAGCTCCAGCGGGAGACGGAGATCTCCTAACCTGACAGCGGTGGCTCCCTGCTCCAGTCAGAGCACACCTTCACCGTGTGGTGTCGAAAAGAACATTAGCATTCTGTCCAAATGATTGTAAATATTAAGACAGACAACCTAGTGTTGAATATTCTAAAGTTGCCAGTGAAAACTACTTTCAATCATCAGCTTTACAAATAGCTTAAATCAAACTGCAGCAAGGACAATCCCTCCTAAAATATTATTGTAATTAGCATATCTGATTGTTCAGATGTACTTTGTGATTACAAGTGCCCTCTAGTTGATTTTGTAAATGAATACGTCGTTTTTTCCATGATCAAATAATCAAAGAATTATTAAAAAGTGCCAGCATTACACAGTGTCAGATGTGATTACAGTTGACGGATTCCTGTATAATATCTCTCTGTATCATGTCTTGTTCCATGGACTTCCAGCTTTTAATGCTCAAAACCGAAAACAAGTGACTGTAAAGATTAAAAGAACAAAGCAGTGTTGGTACGACATGCATGTCTGATTCTGTGTTAGAGACAAAGAGAAATGTGGGGAAAAGAGATTAAAGAAAGGAAGAGGAAACCAAAGGGAGGAAGGGAGCTATAGAACAATCATATAAGGGAATTGGGGTGTATTAGTGCTGTTACGTGAAATGAGGTGCCCCACTACAGTTGGATCCAGGCAGTGAAATGATAGATGAAAAGGAGAAAGGAAAGTAGTCAATTACAGCAGTGCATGATTAACCTAAACTAATTAAGACCTCTGGGTAATGGAGGGAAAGGAAAAACTAGCAGTCCCTTCCTTTTTACAGTGTGAACTCCCAGTGCAGAATCTGTGCTGAGGCCGCCTTTGTTCTCAGTGTCCCAGTCCTCAGCCCAGCTGAAAGACTGCCATCTCTACTGTAACTCTCCCTCTCCGTCTTTCCCTCCAACTTACAGTATGTTTCAGTCAGTACGTTTGTGTGTATGTGGAGTATTGTTACCTCTGTCGACCAGAAATCTGCTGTTCTTCTGCATATCAGGAGAGGGGGTCAAAATTTAGTCATAATGTATTAATGATTAAGTTCTAAGAAAAAACACTTTAAATTGGGCAGTTGTGAAAGGAGATTTTCCAAAATACAAAAACCACATTTCACTCCATTCCACAGAGTACATGATTTGCTTCCATTGAAACGGTAGCAGCTGTACTCCTTGCCTATTGTCATTCATCAAGACTACACTACAACATACAGGCATTTTGTGTTTATTTTAAAGTCCCACAAACACATGTTAAAGTGTTTCAAAACTACTCTGCTAAGATTAATATCTAGTCTGACATGGATTTTCCACATAGAAAGTAAAGCTGGAGCTGAAGGCACATCTAACATTTCTCCCGCACTGAGGAATTTGGAATCTAGCGCTGCCCTCCACTGCTCTTCCTCGCACTCCAGCTGCAATCGCGGTAACTTGACACTCCTCAGTGACTACATTCTAGCTTCTACTGAAGGTTGAGGAGCTAATGTTAGCAATCTGCAACAAAGTTTTGCGTCCTAAATAACTCATCAGTCAGATCCATACTCAGATGAGGAATATGTCGTGCACTAAAATCGGTAACTAGCAGACATATCAGAATTGTACGTGAGTTACGTAAGTTAGTTAGCATCTTTTTTAGATTTTGTTCTTTGGTAGCTTTTTATCTTACAGCTGTCTGTGGCTGACATGATGGCATTGTGTTTTCTCTCCCTACGGACAGTCTGCTCTGCAATGAAAATTTCAAGGTTTCTTTGTCGGTGTTAGTGATTAGTGACATACCAACAAAAGCTTACCCGGGATACGTTTGCATTTCAAATTGTGGAGTGTACTGACAGCCCATCCTTCAGGAGAGGAATGTCACCTCTCTAGACAAAATTTGAAAAACAAAAAAAACTAATATTTTAAGTGGAGGGGGAGTTTAAATAAATGTGATTGTAGAAATGACTGATGAAAGGGGGGGGGGGGGGGGGCACTCTTAAAATTCATGTCAAACTTACCCTGACTACTCTATAAAGCTGAGGAATGAGGCATACTGGCATGCTAATTACACTAGTGCAGTACTGCTGCACTTATACACAACTTCACCTTGATGACAACTCCCCCAGCTGTGTACCAGTTGGAGAATGTCAGTGGTCCAAATACAGGGCTTATCGTAAAGCGTGATGAGATAAAAACAACCACTGCTTACTCTATGGATCCCAGGATATTAACAGCCAAGTATCACAACAGACAATACTGTATTTTTGCATCATCCATGTGTTAGTTCTCCTGGAATATGTTTTCAGTTTATGCTAAATGGGTGACATGCTCTTTTTGTTTCTGCAAGATAATTTCCTTAATGCATTGGTGGGGAAAGATTGGATGTGGATCAATGTCAGTTGCTCTTAAATCAGGACACATTAATGCACAAACTGTCTTGCAGGTGACCTGGATCCACTCAGCTTTGAAGTTGTCAGTGATCTTCGCTAGTCATCAATTTGCAAGAGCTCATCATTGCTACATCGCTTTGCTCCATTGCTCTGCATCCTGGGAATTGAAAGCGGCTTTTCCCCATCTATGCTTTGGGTATGCATGGTGCTGCTTAAGAGCCTGCAGGAAGCAAAATGCTGACATCAGGCAAAGTATTTGTAGTGTCTTAATCTGTTTTCTCAGTATATATACAGTATATATATATATATATATATATATATATATATATTTTTTTTTTTTTTTTTTAATCATCCTAATCATCCTATGCCTTTGAGTTGTTGTTGTTGCTAATCATATACTTCTGCCACTTGAGATCGGAGCATATGAAGTCACATTGTAACACTGTTTCTGTCACTCTTAACTACAGTGGTAAGTAAAGCGTGGACAGGGAATCAGCACATATCCATTAATGATAGGGATTTTCTGACACTACATTATCTGAGCTTATTCTATTTCCCCAAAAAGCCTATCCTGCAAAACAAAGCCCTTTTTTGACTTCCATAATGAACTATCTTTCTATTCAGGTTGAGTCTGCTCCAAATGCCAATTTTCCTGCCATCTAATGTCACATTTCCATGTTCAAACGTCAATGTTTAGAGTTCAGTTTTTACATGGTAATAGTCTATGAGGACTAATTAAAGAGAGGCCAGATGTCACAAAGTATTGTTATGCATCAAATGGTCTAAACCCTTGATATTAGAATTAGTAGGCATGAGATCAGAATTTAAATAATACATTTGACATTACCAGTGAACAAAATGTATAATTTGGGACTTTTTCCTGGATTATGACACAGAGGACTATTATATTTAATTCTGTGCACTGATAAAGACCTCAGGGCAAAATACATTTCCAATGATCATGAAAAAAAACAATAAATACTGGTATCTCTATGTTGTCTAGATGAAGTACACACATTTTCAGAATTTGTCTTAATTGATTACTTTTGATTATTTTTGAATTGTCTACGCAGGTGTTAAGTCATGGTTGCTGCTGGCTGAGGCCTCCACTAGGTCTCAAATAATGTATTTTTTGAGGCACAGGGTGGAGCAATGCTGAACAATAAATATGCTAGGGGCTGTATATATTGTAGATCAAATCTGGCAACCAGAAGCCCTTGTCATGACCAATCAGAAATGCTCTGTGACACAAAAACTCGCTCAGGGGCATGAGGCAGCTGTACCTGTGGCCTTTGTCGGTCAATGAACAAAACTGCACCGGTCAACCCTGTGTGGAAAAGAGGGAGTTGCAGCTTTGGGTATGACAGCAGTTCTAAAGATGAATTCAATGAATATTTTACAATGCCTTCATTATGGGTGCATGTAATTACTGCCTTTCCCATAAAGCTTGACTAAGCCTCAACGAGTAGAAGTAAAGTGGGGAGCATGGAAGGTTTGAACCCCCTCCCCCAACAAAAACAAATTACTGTAATGGCTTGAAACTCATTTTGTACTGTGATCACTAAGTGATGCATGTGCTGATACTTTCTAATTCACTTCTGAGTAAACACTGCTGCTTTATTAAGCCTCTCCAAAAGTCGACCCAGTGAAGTAGTACTGCTGCTCCTTCAAAGCTATGTGGAATATGATTTTTCAGATTCTGTTTTTCTTTGCACTTCAATGAGCTCCTAGTTTGCCTGTGGTGACGCGGCTATGAGGAAGGCTTGGGGATTATTTTCTGTGCCTTGGTTGAACCCAAAGAAAGTTTATGGACTTAAGAAGAGATAAACAACTCCTCACAAAACGTTTGAGGTCCACTTTCATTTCATGTCACTATTTCCTTCACGTATCTCACCGTCAGTGCCTACATTTTCTATGCAAATACATTTAGAGAAGAGAAATAAGTGCACTGTATGTTGTTGGGATTGTTAACAGATAGACAGTTTTTTTTTCAAAAGCCGTAAAATGAATTGGGTTCACATTCATACCTTTGTGACTTTAGATGTGTCAAAAGTTTGATACTAGGCTATTTTAAATTAAACTTTTTTTCATTAATAGACACCATTTACTAAAAATAATCATTCGTCAAAGAACGTACTTTTTAATGAACTCCAATGACCTTTCAGCCATGCTTGTTAAAGTAACAGCACAACACCCACATCACAATACACAGCCAGTAAATAGTGCACTGGATATCAAAATCAGAGAACTAATCTTAATTTCTTGATTTATTCTGAATACTGCTATTTTTTGTTATTCAGAATTAGATAGAATATCCGCTGTGGCTCTATCACTGCTGTTGTGCATGTTTTTTTGACTGAAACTTTGCGGCAGCAGGTTGTCCAGATGAAGTTAAAGGGATGAATGACCCTCTCAGTCGTCAGCGAGAGGTTGGGCATTCCAAGTCTTTGAAACTTTAACTCAGGTTTATGCGAAAAATCTCACTAGGGAATCCGTTCAACCCTGCAGCTGGAGTTGCTCGCCAGTTCAGTGCTGAACAGGGCAAGGATCTGTCTCAGCATACAGTGTCTCGTCATGTAAGATCTGGACTGAAAGCCCACTCTGCAGTGACCAAACCTCTCATCAGCAAAAAGAATGAAAAGGCTTGCCTTGCCTTTGCTGAGGAGCATGTTGTATGGACAGAGTAGAACTGGTCCAGAGTGCACTTTAGTGATGAGAGTACGTTCAATTTATTTGTGTCTGATGGGAAACATTATGTGCAGCGGAGGGCTGGGGAAAGACTGAACCCTAAGTGTGTAAGGAAGTCATTTAAATTGAGGAGGAGGAAGTGTCATGGCTTGGAAGATGTTTTCTGCAGCAGGAGTCGGGCCTCTTGTACAGCTAAATAGCAGGGTGAATGCAAATGTTTACGTGAACCTCCTTACGCAACATGTAATACCTTCACTGCAATTGTCTCCCAATCAGCCCACAATTTTCTTACAAGACAATGCCCCCTGTCACACTGCAAAACAGGTTAAGCAATTCCTTGAAGATAAGAATATTGAAACAATGAAATGGCCAGAGTCCAGATCTAAACCCTATAGAGAATCTCTGGAAAAGCATTGGCGACAAAGTAATGGCTAAGAAACCCACTACAGTTACCGGACTGTGGAAGAGACTGTAAGAAGAATGGACCAAGATCGAACCAGAACAGTGTGAGAAACTAGTGATGTGCTGAAGTCATTCAAAGCAAGGGCCTCTACACTTCCTATTCATTTTTTAATCCTATAACCCTTAGAAAACATTGTTTAAATCTTCTCTTCTGACACAATGGTTACTGTTGTCTAATTTTCACAAAATAAAGGTTATTTTTGAAGTGCCTTGGGTATTTAAAAAAAAAACATGCTAGAACAGCAGTGGTATAGCCACAGCTGATATTCTATAAAATTTGGAATAGTAAAAAATAATAGTATTTCAGAGCAAATCAAATATTAATAATTTGTTGTCTAATTTTGATCTCCAGTTTATACTACATAACATACAGTACACATAACAGAACTTTAATACCCATAATATGTAATAACACTGGCACTAATTTATAATATCACATATCATATAACATAACACATATACACACAACCACAGCCTCAATATTGAGGTGAAAGAGAGGTGTGAGTTTTCTATTTGGGAGCGGCAGGTGCTGGGTGAGCTGGGGGATTAACGTGAGCAGTTCAGTGTCTTCATTGCAGTGAGAAAAAGGTTTTTTCTCACTGGTAACTCTAAAAAAAAAAAAGTAAAACAAATAAAAGAATAAGAAATACACACACAACCACACCAGCTGCTGTGTGCTCTCTGGGATCCATTATTTTCCACAACTACAGTATTTTTGATATGAGATCATCATGTTGTCAACGGTTGGTGCATTAGAAACTAAGAGTGTCTTTTGCTTATGTGGATAAAAGAACACTGCCAGCATTAGCTGATGCTTCAATACCATGAAAAGCTGTCCAATTCCAATATTCAGACTTTTTCCCCCTACAATTTGAATGTTTTGATTTGTTTACTTAGACGCACCTGATTGACACGTTATATTTATTTATAATTCTTAGTGATATGTGTGTAATTTTCTTGACAGGTAGAATGGCAGTGCTATTATAATCTTCCACTGCCTGGAACAAGTAAATGACCTCTTGAAGATCAGACCTGTCAAAATCCAACCATCATTTAATTTATAAAAGGAAGCCTGCAATGTGATTCCAGAATAAATATTTGTAATTCGTTTTTGAATGGCCAAAGAGCTTATTCCTCTGATCTTTTCTGATGGTTTAAAGGTATATTATGTAGTATTATCATAAAGATACAATGAGTAAACTAATACAAAAGTAATTTTTCTTAATCATCACTAATAACCCACTAGATTTGTGTGGTGGTGTCTGTATCAGCAGAGCCCTTGCCCTATGCCTGGATTTTCTGTTTATTCTGATTATTTTGCTGTGTACATACATTTATGGGCCCCTCCCCCTCAGCGATGCATACCGACACACAGGGCACAAGGCAGTGTTTCTCGGCCTGTTTTCACCTGGTTTTACATTTGCCTGATTGATCTGATCACAAATGGACAGCTCTATATGTTCATACCTGGCAGAAGTGTGTCTCCATATGTGTCTTGAGTGACCATTTGCGATTGGATAGCACTCCCCCTCTCAATACACAAATAAACATGCACACAATTTCCCTTTGAATGTAAATTCCAGTTGTCGCTCTCACATAAATCATTGTTTCAGAAACGTGAGAGGACTACATGTGTGTGTGTAATATATTTAGAATTCCATGAGCATTTTATGATGATAAAAATAATTGTCTACCTGCGGTGATCTGTGCAGGAGAGCAGAGAGAAAGACATTTTTTAAAAAGGTCTGTGTTTAGCTTGATTATGTTCGCATGTTGCCACTGCTGATGCAAACGCAACATTTCCTTATATTGCTGCTTCATAAGAAAATAACCTTTTATTGTGAAGAATTTATAGGAAATAATGTGTTCATCCATTTTACATCTGCTGCGGCTTGTCAATGGCAACCACAAACGTTGCCAAGAGCAGAAATATCTTGAGCAGTATATCCTACAACTTTGTGAATTTGGATACATTTTATGAACCTTAAACGAAGGATATTGTCTACTGGCGCTTCCTGGGGCTGCCTTTTAAAAGCAACCACGGCTGACAGAGCTCAGGAGAGCTGGATAAGTGCAGGGAAACACGTAGTAATAGCATGATAATAACATCCAAAACAAGATTCACTCTCACTCTTGCAATGGTTCTGTAACATGTTAATATTTTATAAATAATAATATGTAAAATTACAAAAATCTATAACTACCTATAGCTCAGATGTCATAGACAAAGCATTGAACTAGTTTAATTTACAGCTTAGTAGGCAGTGAGGATACACACTACTGCTAAAAGAATGTGGCCTCATTGTGCCTCAGACCACCACCTGTACTTAGAGCTGTCACCTTGTGATCTGATCACTCAGAAGGGATTAAAAAAAAAGGTCTGAAAAGGGCCTCTGTTTTACCAACACACACACAGACAGACAGGAAGAATCTCTGCATTCTACTCAGGGGCACAGCAGACATTAACTGGTTTGAGTTATTTTCACTATGATTATACAGCACTTTGTAATTGTGTTTTGAAAGGTGCTATACAAATATAAATTATAATCACTCACTCATAATCCGACAATGCAGCACATGCTCTCCAGTATATTCTGAACAGTATCGGGCCTGTCGAAGTTTAATAGTTTAATAGATTTTACTTTCAAAAAGGTGCATATGTTATTATTGAACCAAACTGTATATAATATTTGCACTCTTGATCCTGATCTCTGACCAGTGTCTTTCTCTCTGCTTTGTAATGGAGCCTATTAGCAAAATGTTGACACTAGGCAAATGTGAGTTCTGTTGAAACAGTGCATAAATAGTTTCATGCATCAGATGAATACATGAATCAGGCTTTCATTACTAATTTGCAGGTTCTTTTCCTGCAGTATAGAATATTAAAAAGGGAAGGCGCTGATCTTACAGCAAGCTAGCTGCAGAGCTACAGTCACCTAAACAAATTAGTCTACATGTTGAGCCTTATATTATTGCTATGCAGTCTAATAAGCAATTGAACCTTGAGCAAAAATCAAGAGTTGTTGTGTATAACAAGCTTAATCAGATAATTTATAACAAGCCTGTTGCCATGCTACCTTTGCTGCCAAGGTGGAAGTACAGGTACACGAACACACACACACAAACGTTTGCTGAGTACACAACACAAGTTTGGCATGACCCTTATCAGAGTCTGACAGTCTAATTACAGCTCAGGCAGTGGGAATCCATCGATTTGAAGATAAATGTTAGCACACCTGTGTGCTGAATTCATTACAATCTTTATCTTAATGTCTCTGGGAAAATGCTTCATTAAGGCTCATTATAATAATGTGAGGCATTAATTAGTTTATCATTGTGGACAGTGAGATTTACTTTCCCACAAAAACAAAATGCTAGTTCAATAGGCAATAAAAGAGGAAAGCTACTGTCCAAACACCTTGTTTCATATTACATTCAAGGATAATTATTAGAGTTTATTTTATTCCACATGCAGCACCAGATGGGTGGTACACCAGAAAAATTCAAATATTGTAATCATAGCAAAATGCAATAAATTAACTTTTAACTAGTCAAGTTTCAAATATTGGTCCATAATTGTCTTAACATTTGGATAGACGGAAGAGAAGAGCCTAGAATGATTTGCAAATACAGTATGACCCAGATCTGCCAGGTAATGCATATCTAGTAGCTGACACTATCTGAAGGGAGCGGTCCTTGGACTATAATGAGCTGTGAAATTAGACTATGAATAGAGAAGCAAGGGCTCCAGTCTGCCCAGTTCTTCCTGTTAACTTGGGAAACTGAGCAAAGGACACCAAGGATGAGGACAACTTATCCAACTTAAATTCTGATGACTGAGTAGAGGGACATGGTGCATGAGGCTCTCAGAGATACGAACACAGAGTGACATTATTATGACGGCAAGAATGGTGAATATTATGGAGCACACTTATTTCAGGATTGGGGACACTGGAAAAGAGTTAACGGCAGGGAATGATTGATATCTTGTAGGGTGCACTCAGGCAACTTTGAAAAAAAAAATCTTTGGTCGATGAAAAATTGGCTGGGATTAACATCACCTTCATTATTTTACAGAGCAAGGAGCAGTTAAAAGCAATATAACAAGTTTGTAACTGTTGCAGCACAATTTCTGACATGGGATGGCATGTATCAATCTAAAAGATGCAGGAAAATATTCTCTAAAATAAAAAAAAAATCTGCACTCCCACTCAGCGGATTGGGTGCAGGGTATTTCTGTTAAACTCACTTTGTTTATTTTTTTCCTTGAAGTACTTATAAGTGAGAATAAGCAAATATGATCAAGAAATTTGGAACAGCACAAAATCCCACTTCTGAAAAACATTAATTAATGCTGCATCAACTGCAAAATGCATATTTTGCCAAAAACAAAATGTATTCCTCAATTGATCACATCATTTGAAATGGGATGTATTAAATATAAGGCAAAGGGCTGCAGTCACATGAAATAGAGAGGACTTGGTCTAAGCATAACAACTAGATGTGCATTGTTGTCATAATGGGATTGGTAGTATTGGGTTAACTACAGCTGTGCCCTGGACCAAACTATTTATTTTGGCTGCAAACAGCATAAACTGATGGAACAATGGGATAATGGTGAGAAATTAACCAATTATGGATTGTGTGTAACTGTATGTTTTTAATCCATCCATATATGAGAAAGAATCATAAAACAATCAATGTCCTTGTTACAAATATATACACTATATATACAGTAAAACAGATCTTCACTGGGAGTGATTGATTTCAAATAGTCTGTGTGTGTGTGTGTGTGTGTGTGTGTGTGTGTGTGTGTGTGTGTGTGTGTGTGTGTGTGTGTGTGTGTGTGTGTGTGTGTGTGTGTGTGTGTGTGCCTGTGTGTGTGTGTATGTGTGTGTTTGAGAAGCACATTTTAAAGCACTTTGTATATATATATATATAAGAATGCAACAATATGAAAATAATATTGCAACTGAATTTCTTTTCACTAAAGAGACACTTTCAACATCCCAGACGGACTTCACTAACATTATACATGAAACAGCATTGAGACATCAGGGAGCAAATACAAAACATTGTTGTGCTCAGGCAATGAAAAGAAAAGAGAGAGGAATTCCTTTCACAGCCGAATGATTTCCTCCTAAAGATATGACATAGTGGTGATTTTTTCTGATACAAAAATCCTATGTTTAAAGCCAAAATAGATAGCTCAGCCAGCCCTCCAATAACCTGCTCTAAATGAGAACAGGTGCAGACAATCGAGGCAAAACACATCTCCCCTCAATCAGGTCACTCCTCGGTTATCCCATACATTTATATACTGTACAGTACGTATTTATTTATTTATTTTTATCCCCTCCTTCATGGATCTGGCAGTCACATTCGACCCTCCTGTTAACAACTGTAGCATTCCCAGGCCCCTCCTCCCTCTACCTCTCTCTTTGCCTTAGGCCCGTGGGTGGTTCAAATAATTTGCTTAATTTGTTGCCATTCACTCTTAGGACATGGATCAAAGAACTGTTAAATTGCACTGACATGGCAGCATCTCAGAGTGACTGAAAGTGGAGAGAGAAAGAGAGAGAGAGAGAGAGAGAGAGAGAGAGAGAGAGAGAGAGAGAGAGAGAGAGAGAGAGGAGGTAAGCCCTCCAGCTAAAGGAGGAGACTTCCAACATCACCACTGTGTATGTGTGTGTGTGTGTGTGTGTGTGTGTGTGTGTGTGTGTGTGTGTGTGTGTGTGTGTGTGTGTGTGTGTGTGTGTGTACGTGTGTACGTGTGCCAGGGGATGAGGATGGAGACACCTACTCTCTCCAGTAGCAGGCCAAGTCCTGTTGCTGTGTGGATGGTGCTGATAATGGCTGCAGCCATGTGAGATAATGTGTCAATAGACATCAGAGCATTACTACACTCAGCTGTCTACTGGTGATGAACACAGAATGAGTGGTTATTTATACTGGAAATATTATGGGATTAAAATAAAAGGGTAAGACAGGAATGATGTAAAGTTTTTGGATGCAAGCCTCATTTCCTGATCCCCTCGCGGTACCAATACCCTCAACCAAGACAATTGCAATTGCTACACTCAAACTACTGATCAGCACTTTCTCTTCACTTTTTTTTGTCCTATTCTCGTTAATTCTAATTAATAAGCCACATGAAACGTCAACTTACCACAGAGTATGATCATGAAAAAGACCATTAGAATGATGCAATTAGCCAGAGGACTCCGATGAGAGATACATGCAATCAAAGTGTGAAAAGAAGAAGGGAGGCAATGTAGCAGTGGACTGGGGGATGGTGAAAAAAGCAGATGCTGCAAAAAAAAAATAAAACAATCTTCAAAGAGAGGGATGATGTTGAAAACCCAGGAGAGGGAGCTGCAGGAGCACTTGTCTGCTTAGGCATAAAAGTGACAGAGCTCCTCCAGGACCAAGGAAGACATAGAGAACCAATGAGCAGCAGGAGATAGTTCCTCTTTCTTCATTTATCTATCCTTTTTTTTTTCAACTTTCTTCACTTTTTTGTCCTACAATGTGCAAGTGGAAGAAACACAAAGCATCTGTTTTAATTAACTGACAGTGACCAGCCAATTGAGAGGAAGGATGCTTCTACATACAGACAACTCATGGTTGAATAAGATACATTTTGCTGACTCAACTTTGTTGTAGTCCATGTTGTTTATTTTGAGGAATACATAGTTAAATAATACATGTGATATAGGTCATTGTGCCATTATCAGACAACCCCAGTGAGACAGTAGAAAGTAGATGGCAATTCATTGCTGATGAGTAGTAGCAATACTGTTAGATACAGCAACATGTAGACTTCAGCACCATGGACAGAGGCATTTCCTTTCAAAAGGAAAGCACAGCTTAACGATATGTCATTTTATGATGAGATATTTAGTTTGGTTCGTTTATTTTGAACATGTAAAAAAAAAAAATATATATATATATATATAGATATATATATATATAATAAACAGAACACATATAGCAAAATCAATATACAAATTATCATAAACAAAATAAACAAACCACAATTATATATTACATGTTCTAAAAGAAATAGGAAGACGTTCACTCATCTGATCCTACCCTTCTCCATTAATTAAACAATTAAATCATATTCATACATCTCAAAAAACTATCCCAGAGCTATTATGTACAACCCAAATATCGACCCTGTGTCACTCATATACATTTTAAACAATAACTCACATTTATCCTGCCAACCCATCCTAATTTCTATACCTGTCAAAAATAAGTGTTTCTTATCAAACCTTGATTTGATTTATGTTTGGACTTTGCTGCACTTTTATATTCAAACCATCCCACAAATCCACCCCTCAAAGTGAAATGTACATACTTTTCTTTGTATTTGTGTAATCAATCATAGTTTGCCTTTCACTATATTGGGAAATCCTCTCTTGTCTTAATGAGTTGAACCACCATCATGTGACCTCCAGCTAAAGGAGACTTCTAACATCACATGTGTGTTTGTGTGTGTGTACTTTTCACAGTAATATGAACAATTTTTTTCAAATTATTATTTTCCTCTTAAATTTTAATCCCCATTCTGTCTGAGAACACCTTTGTATGTTACCAGCATGTATATCATTTTATGATCTGCTTAAAATGGACAACCACAATCTCAGCCCGACAGCATCACGTTTATGCACTGCATTAATACTATGAGGTATGCCTAGGGAGAAAGAAGCAGCGGACTATATTGGCAGATGAAGGAAATTTAAACACTTTTTAATGGTGAAGTCACTTGATGGCATTCAGGATCATTATGTTCTCTGTTCTGTTATTTTGACATGACTAATAAGATTAGATATGCAGAGTAATAAGTGAAACACTACCAACTAACATATGTCAGGAAATGGCTTTCAAAAACAGGACATGGCTACATGCTTGCATCCTCAATGACAAGTATGACTGCAAAACAAAAGGGAGCAAGCCTGATGTGTGTAGATTTAAAAAGAATTTAAATTATTGATTAATCCACTTGCCTAAATACAGACATGCATGTTTACATGTGTGCTATTATTCCTTCAATATTTCAGTCATAGTGATATATTTATGAGCTGCTGCATGTAAATGCCATTTCCTATTATCAATAACAGGGATAAGCTATAAATATCCTAACAATAAGAGGCATCTTAACCATTGTCTTTGGGTCAGTGTTACTACCACTGACTTATCTCTGAATGTTAACCACTGAGCATGTTTGATTGTTTTGACAATGATGATCCATTGGAGAAGGTGAATAAAAACGTCCAACGTCAATGTGACTTCCTCATTCCTCTTTATAAGTCTAGCAGACTTTTTCTTTAGTTTGTATTCACATACTGTAGCGACTGGCTGATGATTTACCTTGGCAAGTTTTGTGTTTGTTGCCATTAATTGCGACGTTTGGATTTTTTAAGATGACTTTAAAAGGTGACTCATCTGTATCTACAAAGTGTGTCACAAAGTACGTAAGGATGCCTGTCTGAACACCCATGCATTTGTATTAATAATAGGCTATTTAAATATGGAAAATATGATGTGTCGCAAAGTACCTAAGGATGTCTGTCTGAATACCCGTGCATTTGAATTAATGAAAAAGGCTATTTAAATATGGAAAATTATGATGATGAAGAAAGGGAAAAGAAGGCAACTGTGAACAACCAATTTCACTCATTTTCCTTTGGCTTTATTCTTTTCATTTTTTTCTGTTATTGGTTATTTTGCTGTGCTTTCAATTTTCCTCCCTTTTTTATTCTCGGCCTTCTATTTTTAAGTGTCCCTCTTTCTGTTGTTAGCAGGGAGAGTCTAGTTTATGTCGTTCTTCCAGAGATTTATTATGCATTTGAATACCCTTTTATATCCGCAGCATTGTTTGTCATACAGCATATCTCCTTCAGATTGATTTATATCACATACAAGCTGCAGTTCCTGTTTCAATCGTATTGTATCATGATGATCCAGCTGTATTCGAGTGGATTATTCTATTTAAACATTGTTTCAGTTCTTTTTCAGAGGCAGATTGCAGAGCAAGTGGGGGAAAATATGCCAATGATGATAGCCAAAGCTTTCCCTTCTCCTTCAATTACCATTAAACTACACCACATCTTCAAGTTACACTATTTTTTAACATACTGCAATGAAGGCATTGTTTTTTTAATTGATGCTCTCCAGAGTTAAACATTTACTAAAAAGAATTCCAGTTAACAACTGGTTAGCAAAAAATTAAATACATTTTTCACTTTCCTTAATCAAACAGTAAAATACATTTGAACATTAGGTGATGTTCAAATTGACACCCTTACTGGTGTAAGTAGACCAATCTGTGTGCATGACATGTTATTTTCTGCCACAAGGGGTCGCTCATGAAAACAATAACAAAAGATGCAGTTTTGTGACATGAAGAAGCATGGATCGGGGCAGTTGTTGTCTTTACCAATATCGCCGTCATTGCAATTGGCTTTTCACTGTGTTCAGTGTTTAACATTCAGGAGGTTTTATTTGGGAGCCAAATTATCTACAGAGGTTTCCTCTTCTACAAAACAAGTGAAGCAGGGTGCTGTACTATGAAGCAAATTAAACATACCCAGTATATATTTTGGTTATATGGCTTCACTAAGCCTAACATCCACAGTCGCAACAAGTGGTCACATGATGGTGGTTCAACTCACGAAGACAAGAGAGGGTTTCCAAATATAGTGAAAGGCGAAAAGCAACACAGATGCAGCTGTTCAATGCAAGCAAGACTGATTCTCTGATGATGTTCAGCTCATTTCTCTGCTAAATAAGATCTAGATGTCCAATGACTAAAATACTTTATCCGGTAAAAAAAGATATAGTTAAAAATGACCAAGACTTTAAAATGTATTGTAAAAATGTGTCTTAAAACGTGATTAAAAATCAATTTTAAGACAGCTTCTGGCGGACAACCTTGTAGCCAATTTACAGATTTCCCTGGGTTTGAACATTGTTAGTAAAATTTGGGTAAACGCAAGTGCACAACTCAACAAAAAAATAAAACACAAGGTCTAGTCATTTTCATGTGGAAATGTTACATATTATACCTTTAAAGTACAGTATGTGAGCTAGTTTATAAAACTATCACCTTACTTGGTTTGAATGGCCACATCTTTAAATATACCATTTCAAACAAAACTGTTGCTGGGTTATGAGTCCATATCCAGAAAACCTGTTACAAGTTAAAAAAAAAAGACCTACTTTTGTGATGCTACTTGAAACACTTTAGTGAAGCCAATGCTATCAGTGGCTGAGTTTGGATTGCCGAATAATAGTCCTGCAGCTAAAACTGTAACAACTATCACTTGGAATAGCTTGGGGAAACCGTATAAACTATCATCCATATCAGCCTCTTTTCATGTGTTGGACCAGACATCAAACTGGTCTAGTTAATGTAGATACCCCACAGGTGAGTATTCACCAGTGTAAGTAATCTTAAAGATTTGACCATGGCGTTGTGCAGAAAAGCAATAACTCAAACACAAACTACTTTCACAAAGTATATTGGCTATTTAAACAATGTCTCAATGTCTAGCCAAGTAATGAAAAGTCTGAAAAAAATACTGAGACTTATAGAGAAACTGAACAAAAACATTACAAGGAATAGTTATTCACTGAAATGGCAATGTACTAACAACAAAATGCTCTTAATAGATTCATTGTGGGTGTGGATGGGCACAGCAGTATAATCAGACCACATCTGGAGTGATGGACAGGAAAAAGGGACAGACTTTACACTTTACTGTTCCCCAAGGCCACATAAATACAGCTTGATTCCAGCACAGTATCACATATCTGGTCACTTTAGATCTAAGACTGTTGAACACATAACACTTGGCATCATGTTACATGAGCAGGGCCTCACATAGTTTGGCATTAGCACAGTAGCATTAGAGCTGTAGCATTTTATCGATTCTGCTATATGAATTGATAATTTGTTTCCACAGAAAGTATCGCTTTCCCATTCAAACCCCCCTGGCACTCTGCTTGCTGCCCATTTCCTCCCCCGTTCACATTGCAGGAAGAGCTATTAGGTCCGCTAGCCGCTAGTGTCGCTGTAGAGCATTTCTATCTGTCTGTCCAGCGGAGATGGGGACTCGAGATTTGAGACTCATCTTTTTATCTATGTACTTTTTGAAGAATTAACATCAGGAGCAGAAAGTAATTCTCTAATTGATTCAGTTTTTATCAGTTCAATCCCAGTCAATGGAACATTCACAAGATGTCACCAAAATCACACTGTCCCTTTAAAATCTTTCAGAAAATGTCGTAAGTATATCGTATCAAATTTAATCGTATTATTGGTTGAATATCGTGATATATATCGTATCGTGAGCTGAATAACGTGTATCACATCGTATCATGAGATTAGTGTATCGCTACAGCCCTACAAATATGCTAAATATTTGTATCATAAAACCCCACGGTATCACTCATGGAAATTAAATATCATTAAATGTTCTTAAACCAATCTCAGATAATATATATTTTTATAATTTACCACCCTAGGTTTACAAGTTAATTAAGCATGTGTCTGCACAAACATGTCCACACATGAGTGGCTGGACCTACGGAAGACCTGAAAGACCTGATTTTTTTCCCGGCATTGTTGGCCAAAACCCAAGTAAATATTAAGTAGCCACGTGGAACACGCCGTCTCACTATGACTCAATCAATCCTTATATCTCTGTTTAACCCAAGTCATCAAAGACTTTTTTTTATGGAACTCAAAGCCAGTGCATTTGAAAAATCAAACAAGCAAACAAATAATATACCTTTAGTCTCAACCTTGTATATCAGTGTACATAGAGAGGGCATTTTGCATTAGTCAAAGCTGCTGTGAAATTGTGAGAAAAAAGAAAGAGAGTCTTGGGTACCACTAAACTCACTGAGTACCCATCTATTCTTGTGAGTGCTCCTTTGGAAGATTTCCCTGGTAAAGATACAAGAGGGCTCGGTGCCATCATGAGAAGAGCAATAAACAAGCTGGCAGAGTCAGAGATGGCATGAATTATGATTTAGATATGATTGCTGTTGGACAGTTTTTCCTCCTCAACAATGTTTTAGTCCTGTGAATAATGTATTTGGAATGTAATAAACAGGATAAAGAGAGAGACACACAGAGAGCACAGGTGGGAGACAAGAGAGATTACTCTGTTTTGCTGTGTTGATCTTCACTGTCTGGCATATCACTCTATCTGTGGGTACCTCTCAAACCGGAATAGACCAGACACTCTTCCACTTCAATGACTGGCTGTTCAGGAGCTGAAAACCAGCATCTCAGCATTACCTACCAAAAATTTCGAAATCCAAGGCAGATGGGTTGCACTACATAAAAAAGAATGATGCAGTGCTGTCAGAAAGCGATTTGTTGTCATTGTTTTGGCTTTAAAATCCAGCACACAGGATTTGAAACCGAACAATGGCTAGGAGGTTAAAGTGTGAATCTCAGATCTAAGGGCATTCGTCGGTTACTGAGTAAACAGTGCAGGATTCATTCCTCTTTCTCATGCAGTACTTTAATTGTAACAGAACAATAATCCTAAAACATGCACACAAGGAGGGCCAAATCAATCACCTGAACTCAATCCAACTGATCACGCATTTCATTTGCTGGAAACCAGAAACGTGGAAGGTCATTACCAGGGAAGACGCCACGTGCCTACTGATGGCTGTCTATTCTATCTAACTTGTCTTTTTACTTTTCTGTCCCCCTGCAACACTGTCTCTTAAAAATTATGTTTAGAAAGTTATTCACAACAAAAGTGTTTCGAGAGAAATGCAATTCCATTGTGTTTTTTACGAGCATATTTGCCAAGTCATAACATGTTAACACTAACTGCTTCACAATTAATGGCATATGTCATTAAGGTTTTCACAATAATATCCATTTTAGCAATTAAATATATGTTTGTAGCCACAACAGCATGATTAACATTTTTAATGGTCATGCTAATGCAGTCAAGGTAAGGAAAAGATCACAATCATAGTTAAATTAAAAACAAATGTCAACAGTGGCTTAAAGCACAAGAAAAGTACATGTGTAACCAAACAATAAAAAGTCTCAGTTTCACTACATATTTATATCCAAAAAAAAAGTATAGACATTATATTTAAAATACGTTGGGGCAGTCGAAGTAGCGAGTTAATGCAACTTTGATTTTTTAGGGGAAATAAGGAGGCTTAGATAGATAGATAGAGATAGAGAGAGAGATAGATAGATTCATTCAAAACAAAGGAATTATATGCAGACTTGATTTACCCTTTCATTTCTACCTGTAATATGCATACTCATATCTTCATTCAAACCTCTGCCTGTTTGATTTTGACAACTTTCATAAAAGTGCCATTCATCAAGACTCAATGCTAGCTGCAGATGACAACAGCTGTCAGGATCTGACACCACCATCGCAATGAGCAGGCCAAGTGGGAGCGGCTTTAGATAACATAAAGCAGGGTTGTTTGACGTGAGGAGAGCGACCGGTAGTTAGACACTCAATCAGGAGGGGACAGAAGGGCTTGCCAATCTCTAAGGGTCACAACGTAGCTTCCATCTGTCACTCTGAAGCCCTCGCTCTCCAATACTCTTCCACATGCAGACAGAGAGACACACTGGAATCCACTAAAGGGAGAGATACCACACAAAGCCAACATAGCAGGAGGAGAGTGACTGCTAATGAGGAGAGATATGCTCTTTATAGGCAAGTCACAGTCAATGATAGACGTTAAAAGACAGTCAAGGAGCCAAAAGGGGACGAGAAAAGACGATATTATCATTTTGATTTCAAGCCAAAGAAGAAAAATGCTCCTTTAACCAACTCCGTACTGTGCCAATCAAACCAAAAACACTTGAATCAATAACCTTAGAAATGCAAAGGGAGAAGCACTGGTGAATAGAGATAATGAGCAATTTAAGATAATGGACTGTATTTATTTAGTGCTTTTCTCTTCATGCTAAGGATAACAGAACCTCGCACAAAGTACATAGATGTACACTTTCCAGTATCTGTTATTTTTTGTGAACTCAGGCAGTTAAATGGAGCGCAATTTCATGCTGAAGTCCCTTCAGGGGTTTGATACATTCCTCAACATATGGTATATACACATTGCCCTTATCTCGGCATCTTATACACTAATGTGGAAGGAAAGGTCTGTCTTCCACAAGAAAGCAAAATTTACTGTGCTCAAGTCAGCAAACTTATGAAATAATGATGTGGCGTCTGTTTATGCGAAGGGTCCGTTTTATTATTCTGGCACAAATAAGAGAGAAGGAAGCCATCAGCTCATGTAAGTGGTGCATTTAAACAATTTTGTTTGCTTGTCTGCTGCCATTCAAATGGGGCTATTTAAGATAAAGGGGCTTTCAGAAAATTCCCTTGAGCTGAAGCCGCTAAAGATGAGGACTTGGAGTAGAAGCCCCAGACAGCACTGTTTACACAGAACACACAGAACATTAAATTAGGATGTGTTTAGAAACTTGATGTGCATATTTCATCTCTGATATTTGCCTACAACAATATTTTCTGTCTATTCAAACACATCTGCAATTTGTATTGCTAAATTTGCATTGTGTTTCGATGCACACTTTTATCTCAGCCACATTTTTTTGTTTTTTTGCTTTCCTTCCTAAATCAGCCCTGGAATCCAAATCAGTGTAGTGTCTGTTGTATGAATATCCCAATGTAGCATATCCCAGATGTGCTCATGAAAGAATCCAACAGATAGCATAAAGAATGACAGGCGGTGTGGCTGGCAGTGTTGCCACAATGGCATGTGGGATGCAATCTTGTTGTGAAAACGCTGATGTTCCTTAACCCTTTCAGGTACTACTCAACCATTTGGTAGACCACATTTTGAGTCACGATATTTCATTGAAAAATGCATCAAGCTTAACTCAACCTGAACGAGCCATCTCTACCGTTTAGTGTAGTTGTGCAACCCCCAAATATCCACTAGATAGCGCTGTGCATGTGAGCAGCATGCCATCTCAGTGTCCCCTCAATCAGGAAGTCCCACTATTCACTCTTCCTTTGATGATGCATATCGGTGGGACTTTCAAAGGTAAAATAACTTTGTTGACATAATATCATTTCAGAGGAATTGTTTAACACAATTATGTAGTTTAATTCAACAAAAATAAGTCTTATAAGGGCCAAATAATTTTTTCAAAACATGCTCTTCCAAACAGTTGAGATGTCATTTTATGGTAAAGGTAGAGAAGCTAGCTAATGTTGGAAAAAAAATTAGTAAATGTTGGTAAAATGAGCTAATGTTGTTAAAAAGAGCTATTTACAATGAACAAAAGGGCTAACGTTGGTGTCCGACCACCAAAACCCATTTGTGCTGGTGCCCTACCACCAAAAACCATTCATGCTGTTGCATGACCATCAAAAACCATTTGTGCTGGGGCCCTACCACCAAAAACCATTTGTGCTGTTGCATGACCTCCAAAAACCATTTGTGCTGTTGCATGACCTCCAAAAACCATTTGTGCTGGTGCCCGACCACCAAATACCATTTGTGCTGGTGCCCGACCTCTAATAACCATTTGTGCTGGTGCCCGACCACCAAAAACCATTTGTGCTGTTTCCCGACCACCAAAAACCATTTGTGCTGGTGCCTGACCACTAAAAACCATTTGTGTTGGTGCCCGACCACTAAAAACCATTTGTGCTGGTGCCCGACCACCAAAAACCATTTGTGCCTGTGCCCGACCACTAAAAACCATTTGTGCTGTTTCCCGACCACCAAAAACCATTTGTGCTAGTGCCTGACCACCAAAAACCATTTGTGCTGGTGCCCGACCACTAAAAACCATTTGTGCTGGTGCCCGACCACTAAAAACCATTTGTGCTGGTGCCCGACAACCAAAAACCATTTGTGCCTGTGCCCGACCACTAAAAACCATTTGTGCTGTTTCCCGACCACCAAAAACCATTTGTGCTAGTGCCTGACCACCAAAAACCATTTGTGCTGGTGCCGGACCACTAAAAACCATTTGTGCTGGTGCCCGACCACCAAAAACCATTTGTGCCTGTGCCCGACCACTAAAAACTATTTGTGCTGGTGCCCGACCAACAAAAACAATTTGTGCTGGTGTCCGACCTCTAATAACCATTTGTGCTGGTGCCCGACCACCAAAAACCATTTGTGCCTGTGCCCAACCACTAAAAACTATTTGTGCTGGTGCCCGACCAACAAAAACCATTTGTGCTGGTGCCCGACCACCAAAAACCATTTGTGCTGGTGCCCGACCACCAAAAACCATTTGTGCTGTTTCCCGACCATCAAAAACCATTTGTGCTTGTGCCTGACCACCAAAAACCAATTGTGCTGGTGCCCGACCACTAAAACCATTTGGGCTGGTGCCCGACCACCAAAAACCATTATGCTTGTGCCCGACCACTAACAACTATTTGTGCTGGTGCCCGACCACCAAAAACCATTTGTGCTGGTGCCTGACCACCGAAAACCATTTGTGCTGGTGCCAAACCACCAAAAACCATTTGTGCTGTTGCATGACCACCAAAAACATATCTGTGCTGGTTCCCCGACAACCAAAAACCATTTGTGCTGGTGCCCGACCACTAAGAACTATTTGTACTGGTGCCCGACCACCAAAAAACTATTTGTACTGGTGCCCGACCACCAAAAAACTATTTGTGCTGTTGCCCGACTAGCAAAAACCATTTGTGCTGTTGCATGACCACCAAAAAAACATTTGTGCTGGTGCATGACCACCAAAAACCATTTGTGGCGTTGCACGACTAGCAAAAACCATTTGTGCTGTTGCATGATCACCAAAAAACATTTTTGAGTAAGTAATATTGGTCAAGAAATTGCACTTAATGTGACTTGTTCTAAGTGTTGTGTTGTTCTTTTATTATGAAGAGACGTCTCAACTGTTTGGTAGAGGATTGTATCTGAAATACTATAGGGTCTAATTTAAAAAAAAAAACCTATTGATTGTTGTTATTGTTATCATAATTGAATTAAAAATGCAAATAAATAATTGTCCCTTGCGTACCTTAAAGGGTTAAGACGCCACATTAGGAGGCCATCCTCGCTTGTCATCAGAGCTTTAATTGCCACAGCCAGGTGCAAACAGCATGTAATCTTGTTTGTCAGCTGCACAGTTTTATTTTCTAATTTTGTCCTTTTGACAAGCTATTGGGGAATAGAGAAGGATCTGGGAGAGCAGGCGTCCGTGAGGTAGTGGGGTGGAGTCGGATTTGGCGAGACTGTGAGAGGAGAAAATCCGGGTGTCAAATGTGCACTTTTGTGCTTGTGTGGGTTGGTGGTTGGTTGTGTATGTACAGTCTCCTCATCACTCCTGTTCAACCTTGTAATCTATGTGTCTCCCCCAGTCGCTTTGTCCTGAGGAATGCTTGGCTCAGTGAGTACAGAAAATTACCCTCCTGCTCTGTTCCTTGGCTTCATGAATATCACACAGTACCCAAAGCTCATCTAGTTAAAATTCTAGGGATATGAAATTGGATCATCTGTTTCCAGTTTATTTGTCATTGCCAACTGGTCTATGCTTTTTCCCTTAACCCACAGATAACCCTAGACAAGGAGTTAAGATAAAAACTAACCAATTGCATGAGGAGCATTGGCAATACACTAACTTTTCTTTGTATTAATGATTTTACATATCAAATGCTTCACACTGCCGTCTCAAGTACTGTAGCTGACCCCAGAAGCAAAAGTAAGCAGGTGTAACAGAGTGAGAAAGTAAATTTAGTCTTATATTTGATTTTCGCCTTAATAAAGCACCTTTGTTTAGGATATGTATTTTGGAGCCACCGGTGGAAAGTTTGTGTACTGCAGTTCTGCTGTGTTTTGTTTATGTGCCTTTGCTATACTCAGTCAGAGAAGCTGTATACCTTGCACTGGGTAGGTACCCTGTACCTAGCACTCTCACTGTAAATTCATTTTCTAATTGCAAAACACTGTTTAAGTTGAAAATATCGGTGCATTACATGTGTGATACTATTTCCTATGCATTGTGACAATCTTGCTGCCTTTTAATGTACCGTCAAAGTTTGGTAATGTTTTCTGGCCATGCAATTATGCATGCCGAATATAGCATGATTAGCTGCGAACTCCGCTAGCAAGTGTCGGTGCTTTTAATGTCCCATTAAATCTAGCAAGGACCAACCGGTTCAGTTCTACATACCTTGAATGTGTTATCACTCAGCATCTATCACAAGTGTATGCAGTATGTCTGTAGTACTTGTTTGTATGAGAGTACAGAGAATGTTAGCGCATATTTCAGAACGTTAATTAGCCGACATTCTCTTTAAAGTGAACATGCTGTCTGCCTTGTCTGGTCTGCTAACCAGCGCTAACAGTGTTGCTGCAGTGGGATAGTGATGTGACCAGTGTAATACAATGCCGTTCTTGTACTTTGCACGCGCATATGCCGATGAGATGTCCACCTATGCCTGAAGGTGTGATCTTGTTTTAATTTTGTAAAGTATGTTGCTCCAAATATGAACTGTAAATAGGTTATGATTAAATGCTGTAAATCTATGCACTCAGTTCTGCCCGCTCTACATGGAAAGTTATGAAAATTATTAAGAGATAGCATATTTTTTTTAATATTTCTGTCACGTTTATATTATCACATTATGTAAAAAAAAAGTCAGAGACGCTGTATACCTTGCACTGGATGCTGCATGAGATGTCCACCTATGCCTGAAGGCGTGATTTTGTTTTATTTTTCTAGGGAATCAATGCAAGACAATTCTGCAAGTTCGTCTCGATCCCTGACTGCCTTAAGACCGTTACATGAGCACAGTGGGTGCCATAGTTTCTCAAATGGATTCTTTGCTTGTGTCTTACCTGAGTGTGTGTGGATGTTGACCTTTGTGTCCTTGAATATGCCTCTGTCCATGTCTGTAATAATTTCAAAGCAGAAAGCAGCTGTGACTAATAATGTCAAGTGTGCGTGCGTGTCTTCATGTGTGGATCTAAGGATGTGTGTACAGACTGTCCTCAATCTGACCTCTTTTTTTTTTACACACACACACACACACACACACACACACACACACACACACACACACACACACACACACACACACACACACACACACACACACACACACACACACACACACACACACACACACACACACACACACACACACACACACACACACACACACACACACACACACAGTGGAGGAGAGCTTGTTTGCTCAGCCTTTCAGGTACATGTCCCTCTAGTGCTGCTTTATAGTGTGTCCTATGGGAGCTGTCTGACCCACCAGCAATCTCTATTCATGTCTTTGTCAAATTGAGAGAGAGGTTTTTGTGCATGGAGTGCATCGAACATTGTGTTGCCTGTCTTGATATTCAAATGTGGGGCACAGCCTTGGACCAGGTGAGGTCAGGTGCAATAAAAGGCTTCTTTCAGACTGTGCTGATGTAGTTTAACTCCATAAAATATGAGGGCTGGGTCTGGGCAGTGAGTGAGGGCATGTGAAGGTGTAGGGAAGAGAAGAGCAGAGCGACACCTGTCACCGAGGTGTTCCTCACTGACAAGGCTGAGAATATTTCTCATGGATGTATATCTGCACCAGAGGAGGACAGGAATTAATTTCTCAATTTCTCCGTTTGAAAAAAGGAAGTGAATCAGACTGGAAAAAAAATGAGCTGGGATTTAAATTTATAATTGTTATAATGAATGCAAAAGTTCACACACACACACCCACTCTGGATCCACAGAGGTGGCACATGAATACGAGCTGAAGGAGAGTCAGTTTTAAAAATGAGAAGGACAACACAGACACAGACAGAGAGAGAGAGAGAGAGAGAGAGAGAGAGAGAGAGAAAGAGAAGGAGAGAAAGAGAGATTTCACTGCAGTTGGTGCCATATTAATTTGAAAAATCTGAAATTCTGAAAAGGGAAGTATAATGAGGTTTTTTTTTTAATTAAGTCCCCCACTATCATGTTTTACATAGGACAAGCCTCCATTAATACTGTGGTAATTAATTGTTTTGGAAACTTTTTAGTGTCTGGTGATAAAGTTTTAATCGAGCAATGTGGTGTTCTTGCCAAGCCATGTCACCCACGTATTTAATTATTTAATTTGATACTGGTTAATGCATTTTGGAAGTCTATCTGTGAGAGAGCAGTCGACTCTTGTAGTACTTGTAGCAGCCAAGACAGACATCATGCCATATTCTTAATGCATGGGAAGCAGGAGAATGCTGGGATGTCTCACCTGAGGGTAACATGCTACTTTCGCCTGACTGGATACAGGCTGAGCAGAAGAGTGACAACGCAACAGAAGACGATGAGAATAGAAGGGTGTTTTGTTGAAGAACAAATACATTTTCCATGTCAAAGAAAAAAAATCCATTTCTTTTTCTTGACAAAACTTCAGGTGCATTTGAAAGTAAAGCGCTCAATCCAAAGTAAGTTTGATTAAAGGGGAGTTAGGGTTACTTTACTGTGTATTCTAAATGAAAAAGGTATGTATAATTTTGAAGTTAAAAAAAAAGAAACAGATTGCTTTACTCCTCCTTACTTACTTTCTTTGTGCACCAAGCAAACTGTGATGATTATGCAACTGCAAATATAGTATCCTATAGGTCCTGCAGATCCTTCAGCTTGCTGTAGGTCTGAGATGACAGTTCAATTGTCTTCTGCTTAGTCAAGTGGAAGGTCATGGATGTGTTTCATGAATTTGCATGTAGTTTGGATGTCACTAGGCCCAAATATCATGTCCACCCATGCAATGGATAGAGAAATAGACATTGTATGAGGCTTTTTAGACAATTTTTCCATTCATACAATAAGTAATAAATTAAATTACACACACATGGAGAGAGATAGAGAGAGAGAGAGAGAGAGAGAGCTATTTCACTGCAGTTGGTGCCATATTCATTTGAAAACTCTGAAATTCTGAAAAGTATAAGTAAATGAGAAATAGTATAAGTATAATGAGGTTTTTTTTAATTAAGTCCCCCACTTTATCATGTTTTACATAGGACAAGCCTCAATTAATACTGTGGTAATTAATTGTTATGGAAAATTTTCAGAGGGAGAGAGATTTCACTTCAGTTGGCCCAGGCATTGGAAAAAACAAATTGATCCATTTCTATCGACGTTTATTACTGCAAGATTCAGATGCATATTTCATGAAATCAAGTTTCAATGTTTCAAGTGTAATTATAAAAGTGTATGACATTTTAAAGGGAAACGGCTTCCTCAGAAAGCACAACAAATGTGCCCTGTACATTCCATGTATGACAGGATGCATCCGTGTATATACTGTACACACACACCTTACATAAAATATCAATCACACACCAGACAACTTTGACTTTCATCTCAGAAGCAGCAATTACAGTAAATTCACTTTAGTTAACAGAAAAACTTTTCCCTAGATTTTGCACATTGGCCTGAAGGCAGTATGCATCCTCTTGAAAAGCTTTATTCAGTCAGAAAACAGAAAAATCTTATAACTGCTATGCCCAGACATACAAGGATGGTCACGCGCACACGCACACACACACACACACACACACACACACACACACACACACACACACACACACACACACACACACACACACACACACACACACACACACACACACACACACACACACACACACACACACACACACACACACACACACACACACACACACACACACACACACACACACACACACACACACACACACAAATCCCCCTGTGCCTCCCAGCCTGACTTCTTCCCCTGCTGCGCTTGATCAGGCAGTCTTTCTGCAGAACACAGAGAAATGGCTGTGGTCCCATGTAGCCTTGTTTTCACCCTGCCATTTCCATTTAAAGCCCCAGAACACCAGTGAAAAGGCAGCTTCATTTTGACAAACTCTTTTAGGTGTCCATCTACTTCCTTGTTAGCCTGCCTGGCCAGCTGCCTGTGGGTCTAGCAATAATCCCATCAGTGACTGCGGCCTCTTGTCGGATTCAAGATGTCACCCTGGGAAGTCGTATTGATGGGGGAACAATCAGCCCGTTGGTTTTGATGGTAGAAGAGAAACAGTTGGAAGGTTTCTAATAAGAAGACGCTGGCAATGGCGTTTTAAAGGGTTGCTAGAGTAAGAAGGTGTATGGGATGAAAAGAATGGGAACAAAACAAAGGAGGAGATGGGATAATTGATGGAGGGATGTAAAGAAATGTTCATGTAAAACCTGCCAAGCCTTTGTAGTAGGACCACTTTTTAAACCCAGCTCAAGCGTGATGAAATAGGTGCTTTTTTAGCCTCATGAGTGAAAGACCTTCTGAATTTGAGAAATAATTTGACTTGCAGCCGTTTCCTCTGGGGAGCCAGTTTGAGCGCATATACTTTTTCAAAGTGGATTGTGCACTGATATGACTCTGCAAAGGTACTCAGAAGTCTGCTGTTTAGAACTAATTTACTACTACTACTACTAACTTTATTAAATAATATTTAACATTACTATACACAACATTATGCAATGTATTGAAAATTATATAGAAATATAGAACAATTAAGAATACTTAAAAATAAAATGAAAAGCTAACTATACATCAGATTCTGTATCGATCAATTTCCCCTGGGATTATTAAAGTTTTTCTGATTCTGACCGTTTAAATACAGAATAAATAATATAAATGACTGAAAAACACCATTTCTATATCCCTACAAACGTTGTTTTGGTATTATGGATTCTGTAAAAAAGTTTTGTATTGGCGCATACTGGATAACATACAAATCCTTAGAGATATGTCTGTAATATATAAATATCGTCCGACCGATATATATATATATATATCAATCTGGGTCTTAGTGCAGGTAACAGGATAAACTTGACTTGAAAAAAAGTAGGGATTCATTTCATGCTCAAACACACAACTGTATATAAACACAAATCAACTGTGCACTTTCAGTTACTCCAAGGTCTCCTTAATTACAAGGCCCCAAAGCAGTATCGATGATTCAGCTTTTTGTGAGAACACTGACCGGAGGCAAACAACAAATTTAACTTTCCACTCAGCTGATTCACGCTTTCCATGCCCTTCCCAGCTGTCCGTTTCCTACCTGCACAGCCCACTGTAGTCCCAAGGCTCAGAGATTATCGTGTTGATCTCAAAGTGTGAATCAATTAAGCTCTCACCACATTTGTAATCAATAAACAGCAAAGCCACTGACAGGCTTTCGCCTCAATCCTTCCCCCATTGTCAAAATGTCCTCTAAGGCATCTAAGCCCAAACTCCTGTAGAGACAGCCAAACAAAATGACTATTCCAAGCATGTCTATATTGACGGATACTAAGCAAGGGGACTTGGGGGAACCAGAGGTAACAATAGAAAAGGGGTTTTCAAGAATCAGAGATGGATTTGTGTCATGATTGTCAATGATCTACTCTCTTGCCCTCTCAGTCGGAGAGTGAAGCCCAATTTGTATTCTTGTTTCTTTTTCGTAACTGTCAGGGAGACAGACGTGTGTCCATGTCTGCTGCTGGGGCAGTCAATGAGCCATTGATTTGGAGTACCGGCTGATGTCTGAGATGCCTATGTGATGGATGGGCCCCATCTTAAACAGCTAGGGTAATAAAAAGAAATGTAATAACAAAACAAGTTAAAGTATGATACACAGTAGTTTTGAAACTTTATAAAATGGCCACACAGCCATTTCCTAGTTAATGCTTCCATGCCCATTTTTTCCTTTGATAGTCCTTTCTTTTTTAATCGTCTTTATATAACACACTGAAATTGCAGATTCCTTTACCTTTACCTTTTCAACAATGAAAATGTCTGATTTTTTTTGCTGATTTCAAACATGTTTCACATCAAAGGTGGCCCTTTGAGCACACAAAGTGAAAGAATGTGTTTGTACTGCATGTCTGTCGAAGTGTTGCACAAATTCCATCTACGTAATAATCTGTTGGGATGTCCTTTCATTATGGTCTGGCATTTGAAAGCTGTCACTTGACAAGCTTTTTACTTATTTTCCTGCACCAATATGTAAAACAGAAAAATGATAATTTCCCCATAAGACTGGTATTATCAAAGACAAAATGCCTGTCTTGATGCATGTTTTATATTGTATGTATTTCTATGTGAACATGTGTGCTTCTAATCAACATATGCAGTCAGCTGATAGCTAGTTTTCTCTGTTTGCTCTCTCAAGGGTGAATTTTAGTCAGTGTTTCAGAAAACTTCTAGGTAGGATAAAATACAAGGCCAAATTAAGCCCACTGACGAAGACACACATACAATACAGACATACGAGTTGTTAGATCAATAGAGGGTGCGAGAAAAACCTCATTATTCTGTTCTATCATTGGGTATTCTGTCAGAAAAAAATAGATCCAGCAATGTAAGTCAAGAAAATGTACAAATAATCTGCCCTGTGAGAATAGGCTTTGTGTACCAGCTGTGTTTCTGTGGTGGGTCGGTCTGATTGGAGTCAACCTGTATAAGAGGAGCTGAAGAAGTGCTAACATATACAGAAAATGAACTGACTATGCACACATACAGAACATAACATAATTAGAAGGTGTAGAAATAAAAAATGAGGTAAATTACACAAAACCTCTGTTGTCTTGGTGGACTAACTGCTTCACTATGGCTCTCTATTAATGTGAAAGATAAGCAACAATTAAAGCAGTAATTGACTTTGCGGGACAAGGACATACTGCCTCACTGTTGGAGATATCTCATAGAACACGCTTTATATAGACTGAAGCAATGTATAGTATCCATAACAGTTATCTAAACATTATAACTCAATATTGGTACGATTTGCTTTCATCAAAGAATAAGAGACGTATATCCCTAGCCACTCTATTTGTTGAACCATTTGAGTGTAGTGTAGTGTTAGGGGTGTTACGATTTTAGCTTTAAATAAAAAAATTGAATTGTCACCTTAAAATCAAAAGTGAAATTGAATTGTAGATTTGGAGAACCTAGTTATCAAGGACAAGCAATTACACCACCTCCACCATTGTATCTATTCATTTCCTCAATGGGAACACATAGTCTACAATCCAAACATGATTTACTGTCCGTCAGTGTTAAGCAATCAAGGCCAAAGGCCTTTTTGTGCCCCAGCTGAATACAGGTTAATTAGATGGATACAGACTAATGCTGGCTGTGAAAGCTGTCATTTGATAGAATGATCCCTAAATGTGCTGTAATGATGTAAAAGGATGGGTTTACACTCCCAATCCCTCCGCATCACCCTGCACCATCCACATTAGTCTAAGTGCCTTGATCATCCATGTGTGAAACCTCTGGGAGAATAGGGTGTGAGGTGTCGGTAGGGAAGGTGTGGTGGCACATTCCTCCTTGCATCATATGAACCCCCCATTTCATGGCTGACTAAGCTGGTGGAAAGTAATAGGAGGGCTGGGGAAATGATGAAGTGACATGGCCAATAACTTTCATTATGTGTCTGTAACCTTGTCCCATTAGCTAATTCATTTTCCATTGACAGTCATACGCAGACACGTTGGACCACAAAGGAACATCCCAGGTAATCTGTCCTCACATCGCTTCATCATGGCATGGATGGTATTGCCAGGAATAAGCAGAATAGAAAATAATGCTGATACTCCAGCCTTAGGTCACGTTTAGTGGTGGGGACCAATATATCTATTTGCTTTTGCAGAGTCAGATTTGTCTATCCCTTCCTCAGCTCCTTTTTATAGATCATAGCCTCTTGCCAGATGCAATTCGTCTTTCGCTCTTTCTCCCACATAGCTGTGAGCTGAGAGACATTTCCTTTCTGAAGTTTTGCATCTCTTAGTTTCACCATGTTGTGTAGGATCAGTGTATAAAATAATAGGTGCACCTTCCAACTATTGATTTGAATCCATTTTTGACACATCAATATCTCAATAGCCTTCAGGCTTGAAATACTTATCTAGCTTGCCTCCTCTTGGTTATGACTGAAACTATCTTAATGTGGGAAAATAACCATTAAGGATCATGGAAAAAAACGTTCTGAGCTCTTAATATTTTTTCTAGTGAACACCAAAGTGTGCTACAGTAAAACTAATCAATTAGCTTATTTTATGTAATGATGCTGTGGGTTTATGCAAACCAGTTGCAATGAGAAGAATCAGCAGAATGAATAATAGATCACAAGACTCTGAACACAGCCTACCAGTGCAGAAACCTCACTATCAGTTCCTCATACTGCTGGTACCAAACAAGTGTCTAAACTGGGCTTTCTGGATCCTGTTACAGCTTTATTGCATTCCCTCATTGTCACATCATTATATCTATTTTTCTTCAGAACAATTAAACCTGGGACCGCTACTCTTGCATTGTGCCTGTCAAACTCCTTCAACAACACAGTCAGCTCTATTCAAGGAAGCCCATTGGGCTTGATGGAACGGAGAGGACAGGAATCCAGCACCACCTGGTGGCAGCCTCTGACACAAGGCATTGTTTGTCAAATGGATTTAAATTGCATCCCATAAAGATTTCTTCATAATAATGCAAAACAATAGAGCCTGGTCCCAGCACCTATTCCCCACTGTCTTAACATTTGCACACAAAGGTAATACTGCGTTTACTGTTGAGATCATCATCATCAGAAAGAGATAGGAGAATCTGACATTGTTGAATAGAGAGAAATATCTACTTTGCCATTACCATTTGTTACATTCAGCGGCATTAGGGAAACAGCACAATGGCTCATAAGCCAAATGGTGTGGTATGAAACTGTCATTAGAGAAATGATAGCAAAAAAAGCCAATGGGCAATGGAAGTGATAACAGAGGATGATATCGTATCATGGTTGCTTGATGTGAATTGTATTTCTCCAGGGTCTAACCAGAAATGTTGCATCCCAATAATGTCTTATTTTTCTTTCAATTATATTTTATATATCCTAAATGATGATTTGAAAGCAAGCAAAACTAATCTACAGCCATTACAACTGATTCACGCTTTTAACAGTACAAGTCCATTGTTACCGGATCAGTTTTAAAGTGTCATTTCATATACACACGCACCCACAAACAAACACTTATTTCACTCTTTGCTTTTATGTGTTGTCCTCTTGTTAATGTGCTTTGTATTCATTTGCTATAAATCAAACCATGTAATAAAATTGCGGGAAACATCTTCTCGTCTTTTTTATTTGTCATGTAATCTTCTTTTTTTACGAATATATGCAAAGGGAAAAAAATAAAGCACATCCAAACACCACCTATCCCTGGTCAGTGCTTGTGACCAAAGATACTGGCAGAAAGAAACAGACTCCTTAACTATGGAGTTTCATTTTGGCATTGGGGCTCAGCATACCACAGGATACCAGGGAACACACTGATGATGAAAAAGAAAGTCCTAGATTTCCAGAGAAAGAAGGGCGCTGGGTACGGGAAAAAGAGATTAAAGGATATGTTTTGACAGTGGTAGCCTGTTCGAGACAAAGTCCGGTACCACATTCTGGGTCTCTTTATACTATTTCTTCCTTTTGCCAAATCAGAATCAGTCTTGATACAGATCAGGGTTGGGGTCATATTCTTTCAAATTTCAAAAGCAGCCAAGTTTGGCAGTTGATATTAATGGCGGCCAGCAAACACAAGATGAGATATTGCTCTTAATATTTATTAGCCATTTTAAATCATACTTACATACTTATATACTCAAATACACCAGCATCCCTCTTTTCTTCACACGCGCACGCACGCACGCACGCACGCACGCACGCACGCACGCACGCACGCACGCTCAATCATACAGGCAAGCACACATATTTCACAACATAAATCCTCTACATCAACCTCCCCTCTGCCCTTCTGTATCCTCCCACGTCTATCTTCAACTAACTGCCTTCGATCTGTCCCCCATCTCCCCCAAGGGTAGCCTTTCTCCTTTGTCTCTCCCGTTCCTCCGTCAGTGAGGTATCCCTCTCACTCTCTGTAATAGGCTTTCAAAGGCTAGTGGTACCACTCTTGCTATTATTTATTATTATTATGGCCAGCCCATGGTTCCACAAAGATCACTTGTTGGTGTCCATTATGAAGTTAGACAGAGAGACGAAGGGACGAAGGGAGAGAAAATTGCATTATAAGTAGCAGTGGGTGGGTCTTGGCTAGGCAAACAAATCCTTGGCTATTTCAAGGCTGTCATGTGTCATGCTGCCCATGCACATGTCAGCACACAGCTTGCTCAAGCCTGTCCACATTATGAACGGCTATTTTGGACCTCCCCATACAAAAATCTGATATGTGGCCATATATGTATATATATATATACTAAATACTTTACCATATATTTCTAAATATGTACATGGAAATATTGGAGATTCAGTTGTTTCACGCATATATTAATATATATGAAGTTTCATGCACAAGAAGCAGCAACAATTCTTATTCAATAAGTCTCTTATATAAGGGACATAATAGACCTACTAGATAACATATAGGGAGAACTTTAATGGTGAATATGTGTCTGACACATTATTTTAGCACATATATAATGTTATTAATGTAAACATGTATGTATTTTAGATTTATGTTTACAATATAATAAATACAAATAAACAATTCCTGACAATGGCTGATACATTTGAGCTGAGATAATTTCCAAGTACAGCCACAATTCAAGCATTTTTGCTGAATCAATTTAGATATATTCCAGACTGAAAATGCCCCACATTTATTCCTGAATACTGAAACTAGGTGATGACTTAAGGACATCTCTGACTACAAACATGCTGAAAATCCAATTTTCAATATACAGATTTTCCAAAGTAACAGTCTTTTACTTTCTTTTCCCATGGTCTAGTCAAGTGTTAAAAAAGTGGTAAATCGTTATATCGAATCGCAATACTTATAGAATCTAAATACATGTTGAATTAGCACCCAAGTTTTGTGATGGTATTGAATTGGGAGAAAGGCTTACTGTCCTATCCCTAATAAACATATGCTGATGCAATATATTTCCTATGCAAAAACAGTTTTAACAGTTTTTGCAGGTTGTGTAATTTTTAGAATTAAATGTTAGATTGCATTCTAAGAAAATACAGAAATACATACAAATACAGATTTATTGTCTTTATTGTATATTTCAGTCATGATAAGACACGTCTTTGCTTGGATTTTATGACATTTAAGGGGGTAGGAGCATAAGCTCTGAGAGAGTATTTGTAACAAGCTCTTCATTAGCAATCAATCATGATTGTCCCTTTTGCATTATGTTTCTTTCCTCTTTTTTTCTGTTTTTAATTCCCCTTTCTCTCTCTAATTCTCTCATATTTCCTTCCTTCTTTTGTTATCGCTGGTGTTTATTGTCCCTGAGGAGGAGTAGGAAATGTGGCCATGCTTCAGGCCAGGAGGAAGGTCAGAGACAACAGCAGTGAGGATCCTGTATAATTGTACATCTGATGTGCTCATTTTCCATTCAGGTCTTGGATGGATTGTTTTCATCACCTCGTATGAGAGGCCAAGTCCTTTTCAGAGGGTGAGCTGCATTATAATGCCTGGCTTTTTGTCGTTATTTTTCTGTTTATTGATAATATCAATGCACAACAGCATTCCATTAAGCGTTGACTTGACAGGGATTGAAGACAAGACGACACAAAACACATATAAAAAACAAATCAAACACAGGAATATATAAAGATATTATATAAAGAATATATGTTAGTGATTATCATTAATCTCACATAAGCTATACATTTTCAATTTCTATAAATACTAGTTATTAGTGAACTGTGCATCATTTACACATACAGTATATTCAGGGAAGTAGTAATGAGGAGTAATGGGAATAGTGGGACTAAGTGTCCAGGGCCTGAACATGAGGACTGAACTCAAAATGCCTGGAATTAAAAGTTAGTTTTCATCTGAAATAAAAGGACTATTTCATGTATCTGAAACAATATTAGATCTGCTCAGCCCCTATTTTTCGCATGACAATGGATTTATCAAAAGGGCCATGGAGCCTGTTGTGTGTGAGCCACAATAGTCCCTAGATAAAAAGGGGGAAGAGTCTGATCTACTGTCCAGATTAAAAGAAAAGAAACGAATGTGACAGGGGATTGACCGAACCGGCTAAAGTGAAGGGAGTTGTCACTTGGACAAGAACATGTGCACATGTATATGGTTTCCCAGCTGAAACGTGTTGTTTTTCCTTGCAATTGATTTTCATATTTACTTATTGGTTAACAAAATATGAGCAGGAAGGATAAGGATCACTTGGGTTATTGAATCCTCTTGGCTATAGCTCGCTGAGCTCCGCTCTGTTTGTTTGTTTCAGTCTGGTCAAATCCATGGTTAAATCACCACGTCAATGTCTCTTTCTACTCTGAAAAAAAGAAAGGTAGACGCAGAAAACCTTCAGTTCACCAGAGAATTGCCAGAGAAGTTTTAGTGTCTGTCACTGTGAAGCATGTGTTTACTCTGCAACCATATCTGTGTGTAAAGAGGAGAAGTTGATAAAAATCCTGCTAGTCTGCATTTATGCTACGTTCATTTGTGTCAGTCCAGTTTTTGATGAATAAACTAATGTTTCATATGTACTTGTCAGCCTGGTAAAGTAACTAGTAACTGAAGTAATCAGATAAATGTAGTGGAGTAAAAAGTAGAATATTTCACTGATTTGTAGTGGAGTAAAAGTATAAAGTAGCATGTAAATAAAATGCTCAATTAAAGGAGAAGAGCCTCAAACTTGTACTTTAGTCCAATAATTGAGTGAAAACCTCTGGTTCACAGGTTTGTTCATTCAACAAGGATTGTTTTTGACAAGGCTGTTGCACTTTGAGTCCTATGACTAATTTTTACATTGATACAATAAAGACAATATACTGTATTTACTCCTATGTCGCTGCATTGTTCTACAATATCCATTAATGTGATGCTCATATTTTTCCAGCCCCTCATTTTGGATCGTTTTCGTCAACCGGCCTCAATTACACATTAATTGAATAACCCTGATTTAGCCTATTTCAGTCAGTTCAGTGATTGCTGTTTGGTCGTATTTTAGTGAAAGATAACCTGTTTTCTTCTTTTTTTTTTTTTAAAGATTTGATAATGTAAAAGTGTTTATTTTCTTATCTAGAAGGCAAACAATTGTTTACCTGTTTGCCAACTAAATATATAAATGCGTAAATGCAGCTAGTCTCTCCTACTGTTTCAAAATCTCACTTCACTTTCATTTAAGACTGTTACAGTAATCCCTAAGCAAGCTGCCTTATTATTTCAGATACATGGTATTTTTAGAATCTAAAAGAAATAGGAAAATCAACCGAACCGAACTGAAAAAAACGTGACCCGAACCGTGAACCGTTCCACCCCTGATACTCTGTGTTTGGTTTTATAATGGGCAAATTGTATTTTGGTGTTGTAGAGCCAGGATAAAGTGTTTTTGAAAATTCCCTTTCAAGACTGGCAACAGCATCTTTACAATATCTTTTTTTTTTTTTTTTTATGTTTTTGGTGTTTCAATGGGAATAAGCTGTGATTGAGGCCTTATAGTGCTCACACTGCATACAACAAGGCCTGCTCAGGCTCAGTTGTCCGAGTTCTATGCGGCTCTTCTACCCCCCCCCCCTACATAGAGCTGAGAAAAAATGGAATATGATCTGTTTATAAACGATTAAGATACATACCTCATTGTACCAGAGTGCAATGTGAGGCAGCATATCTTCCAAACCCTGCAGAACCAACTGTTTTAAAACTTAATGGCACACAGTGAAGCTGACAGCAGCCACACGCTAATGACGGAGTTGGTATAACTGGTAAAAAACCCTGCTGCACCCCTCCATTCCCAATGAAGTTTAAGTGCAATGAGCAAGAGCAGGAATCTGAAAGGTTGAGCAGGTAGCAGGGGTTTGAAGGTCAGAGGGGCAAAGAAGGTATTTGACTAACAGCCAAGACAAACCAACATTAATACAAATATGTTTGCCAAAATCCTCCTTTTATTCTGCTACCCCATGCATGTCATGAGCGCTGCTCAGACCCTGGAGCAGTACCTGGGGCTAAAGACTTTACATGGCTCTGACTCCGAAGCATCACCAGTGGGCGGGGGTGCATAATTGAAGATTAGGAAGGTGAACTGTGTGTGTGTGTGTGTGTGTGTGTGTGTGTGTGTGTGTGTGTGTGTGTGTGTGTGTGTGTGTGTGTGTGTGTGTGTGTGTGTGTGTGTGTGTGTGTGTGTGTGTGCGCGCATGCGTTTGTGTATGGGAAAGAAAGCAAAAGAATAGAAGACATACACATGCTGTCATCAGCCTCTCTTAGGGTGCTCCAGGGATATCACAGATGCCATTAGGCTGGGCCATATTCAGCAGAACAGAGCATCAGAGACACTGGCACAGACCTTCGTCAAACAGATCTGGCGGTTTAGAATTTGTTTTACGTTCCCTGGTGTTGAAAGTATGTGGTACATCACTGTCTTGCTGAAGTCTTTATAATGTCAGGTAAGTTGTCCATCACTGAAATGTACATGCACTGACTGGCTTTTTATATGGGATGACTAAAATGCTTAATGGAAAAAAAACGTTGATAACAGCAATCACAAAGCAAGCTAAAGGTAGGTCATATTACATTAAAAGCCAATTAGCAGTCCGCTGCAAAAAAAACTGACAAAGAGCCGAAAAATAGTCCATTTAAGTGCCTTTTTAAGGAAACATCAGACAACTAATGTAGATTCAAAGAGGACAAATTATCTATGCTCAAATCATAGGTGCATTAATCCCATAAAACGTAGCATAATTAAAAGCTGTACTGTATGAATAAGTCTTCCATGTTGAGAAACAGATAAACTGCATTGCCTGAGAGGATCAGTGTTCATAAGTAAAAATAAAAAAATAAAATAACTAACCAACACAGTTCAGAAAAAAAAGTAAAGTATAACCAGTTTATCATGCTACCTTATGACCTATACCTTTACAGTAGTGTTCTCAGTGATGACATAGTTAATTTTCATGTAGTGGAATGTTTCATTCTTTCTTCTACCTTTATATATGGTAAGCATATATAAAGGCACCATATACAGGTATAGGTGTGTATGTGTGTGTATTATATATATATATATATATATATAGGCAGCTTGTTTAGGGATTACTGTAACAATCTTAAATGAAAGTCTAGTGAGGTTTTAAACAGTAGGAGACACATTGCTGCCTTTATGCGTTTATATATCTATTTGGCAAAAAGGGAAACAATTGTTTGCCTTCTAGGTAAGAATATAAACACTTATACATTATCAAATCTTAGAGAAAATGAAGAAAATAGGTTTTCTTTCACTAAAATATCCACAATCAGCAATCACTGCACTGACTGAAATAGGCTTAATCAGGGTTATTCAATTCATTTGGAATTGAGGCCGGTTGACGAAAATGATCCAAAATGAGGGTCTGTAAAAATATGAGCATCACATTAATGGATATTGTAAAACAATGAAGCTACATAGGAGTACATACAGTATATTGTCTTTATTATATCAATGTAAAAATTTGGTCATAGGCCTCAAAGTGCAACAAGCTTGTCAAAAACAATCCTTGTTGAATGAACAAACCTGTGAACCAGAGGTTTTCACTCAATTATTGGACTGAAGTACAAGTTTGAGGCTCTTCTCCTTTAGTTGAGTATTTTATTGACATGCTACTTCATACTTCTACTCCACTACAATAAGTGGAAATATTCTACTTTTTACTCCACTACATTTATCTGATTAATTCAGTTACTAGTTACTTTACCAGGCTGACAAGTAAATATGAAACATTAGTTTATTCATCAAAAACTGGACTGACACAAATGAACGTAACATAAATGCAGACTAGCAGGAATTTGATCAACTTCTCCTCTTTACACCCAGATATGGCTGCAGAGTAAACACAGGCATCACAGTGACAGTAACTAAAACTCCTCCGTCTGTTCTCTGGTGAACTGGCAGTTTTATGTGACAACATTTCTTTTTGCAGAGTAGAAAGAGATGTTGATGTGGTGATTTAACCAGAGATTTAACCAGACAGAAACAAACAAACAGAGCGGAGCTTAGCGAGCTGCTGCCAAGAGGATTCAAAAACCCATGAAGAAGAGCGTAGCGGGAGCGTGCGTAGCGGGAACGTGCGTATCGGGAACGTGCGTAGCGTTGTGGCCTAATGTGCCTACAGGGAGTATGGCAACTTCGGGTAGAGCGCGGAGCAAGTCTCCCAGCGTGCCGGGACTTGACGCGTTGAGACATAGCGCTGAGACGGAGCGTTGAGACGTAGCGCTGAGACGTAGCACTGAGATGAATACGAGAGAGGACAGCGGTCATGAAGGCTTACGCTAAGTTGCACCTCATATACCGAACCGTGACATGCGTACCGAACGGGACATATTTTTTTCGGTAAACCATTCAACCCCAAATATATATATATATATATATATATACACACACACATACACACACACTTAGGCCATGACAACAGTAAAATGGGGAAGTGTATACAGTATAGAGAGTATACAGAAATGTATGTCAGCATTTAAATATGCATGGGACACAAATATTATTCCAGCTTTAATCTTGACTAACAAGGAAGAAAAAGAGGAAGTCCACACAACATGTAGAGCAGGCAGGACGTGCGTGATGAAAGCAGCCACACAAAGGAAATGTCACATAAAGTGTTCCTAAAATAAAAAGAACTGAACTAATTATGCTCTGTTGTTGTTTATAAGACGCTAGTGCCTCCATCTTTTATTCATCAAGACGCGAGGCAGCTGGAGGTTTTCTGTCTATCTCTCTTATGCTCACTCTCTCAAATCTCATTTCAAGCAGAACCCATTGAGCCATGGAACTGCATTCAGAATCACAATGAACTTGTTTCTCGGCAGTGAACGAAAAGGACGAAGGCAAGAGGAAAAATGGCAGGAGTGAAGCCTGAGCATGGCAAACAGAAAGTGAGAGTGGTGGTGGTGGGGGAGGGTTTAAATGTTACCTGACAATCATCAATGCACAGCAGGGAAAGACGTGGATTCACGAAAAAAGGAAATAGATGAGTTGTTTTTGTATTGAGGGCAGTCAGCCTTCCCCCTGTGTGCACTGGTGCACTTATTTCTGATACCCACAGAAACAGACACACAGTGAGAACACAGACAGGACAAATGGGCATTTTGACACACGATATCATAAAACAAGTTCTTGATTTGGAAAGAAACTTTCGGAGGGTCGGTGAATTAATCAAGTTTGTCATCCCTACTGCAGACCCTTTTCCTCAGGAGGGCCTCTTAATGTGAGATTCACATTATTTAATGGGGAATTTCACGCTTATCTCCTGAACTGACCAAAGTGTATAGTCTGGCTATGCCTCATTAGGCAAACTGCAGGGTTTTCTCCCTGTGGATATACATTGTACCTGCTTCTCTTCTTTTGGGATTCACAGACATGTCACATTTCTCATTTTCCGGTCACAAGCTACCTTAGGGAATTAATAGTGTAGCCGGGGGTTTTGAAGTCTGTGTGTTAACAAGACCCATCACAGTTTGAAAGCCGTTAGTGAGGGTACACAGCTGAATTTGTTGTAACAAATGTGTTTTGAAAAGAGATGTCCAAAACTGACACAAAACACTCCCTTTCCTGAAGTTGGTTTTGTCTCAGTAAGCTAAATAGTAAGTGAAAAATATTTTCTGAATAAAATTTTCAGTACTTTATTTTAACTGATAAATGACAGCGACACTAGATACGTGTTCTGATCTTTCCAAAACTGATACAAAATGGTAATTGACGTAAAGTCCCACACTGGGTTTGTAGGTGAAATGGTAAAGTGCAAGTTATTTTGAGATACCCAGAATAAATGAAAAAAATGTCTGAAACTCAGAGACCTTCAGAGTTGATATGATCCATCTCTGAGCTGCCATCTGGCCTTGGCTTCTGTTAATAGAAGGTTCAGCTCTGAGCTACCCAACACGTGGCAAGAGGCGTTTGGGGGGGGGGGGGGGGGGGTGCACGTAGACAGAAAAGCAAGAGGCAAGAAAGAGAAGGTGAGAGGGGGGACAAGAAAGTAAAGGAGAAAGCGAAGCAAAAGCAGAGCAAGAGAGACAGTGGGGTGAACGGAGAGGAGACAAGTGAAATTAGGGGGGAGAAATTTGGCACGGTACAGAGAAAATTTAGATAAAAAAGAAAAGGTAAAAGATTGAGCAAGAGAGACAGGAGCAGGAGAGAGTGCAGTGCACTATTGGGGGGGGGGCATGTACTTAGAATGAGGAGTAAAGCGGACAAGTGGAGCTTTGGCGTACGTGTGCCCCAGGGAGGATAGTGTGAAGTACCTTTTGTCTTCCCACCATCAGGAGCTTCTTTTGAATAACCTAGCCAAGCATTTCCTTTTTGTAAATCTTACTTTGAAGAAGGGCAAAGCTAAAGCTTCTCCCACAGTGGTGATCGAGTATAGTTGTACCTCGGCCCACGTAAATCCCTTCCTCAATAGCTGTGGGTGTGAAACAGTTTCATTTCCATTTTAGAGCACAGGGAGATTGCTTACCACCAAGACACGTAACAGCAGCTTCACCTTGGTTGTGAGCTTGCATATGTTGTCCACAGTGATTGGCAAGGCTGTGTGACCAATTTGATTTAAAGCTTTATGCCGGCTTTCTTTATCCCTAAGACTTGTCAAAAAATGACACGTGGCATCATAGCAAGACAGGCATGCTTCCAACGCTGCTGCATCTCCTTCTGCACTACCACCAAATCCCAATGGGAAAAACTCAAAGCTGAATTCATCACCACTGATCATCATGATCACTCTCTAATTGTTGTTGTTATGCATGCAGGTGTGTGCCACCAGGGGCCTCAGAGGGGTGGGGATTGTAAATGAAAAGAGAAACAGAAGTGTTGCTCCTGCTGCAACCAGGTTGAGAAGTTAGTGCAAGATTGCGTTTGAAGGAAAGAGTGTTGCATGTTACTGAAGGGAGATGGTAATTAAGCCAGGGGTAAAGTGGTTATGGATCAGCCCAGAACTGTCATCCTCAACTCTCCAGTGCCCTGCCTCTAGTGAGCGAGCAGTTTTCTGTTGACCCACATAAATCAAGGTGGAAAGAATGAGCGGGAATGAGTCTGGTGTTTTACAACTAAAAGTTGGGCATGGGTCAAATGGCATTTGGTGAGGTGCAAAATTATAATAAAGGGATAAACATGCATGCTATCTTTACAATAGAGGATTGGTTAGAGATAAGAAAATAGTCAGTACACATACAGAAATAAACAATGACATACATGTTGAATGAAGGGGTTTATTCTAAAGGGCACTGTATACAAAAGCAGAAGCGACCTGAGTGTAGCAGAAGACATGTTACTATTTCAATGGAAGCAAGTGTATTGATTCTCTTCTGAACCTATGGCTTCTGATGTTTTGGATATTATAATTGATCCAAATTTAGAAGCAATGATAAATAAAAGGGTGGGTTGATTTCCAATTTTTTTCTCGCCCAAAAGTGGTTTAGGTAAAGCCCAAAGGCTCAATCAAATGTAAACACCCACACACTTCAGTTCACACTAATTATAAACTAGTATGGTATAAACTAGAAATAAGCTTTCTAAAAGATTAAAAAGACTGTTCTTTGCCTTATCTTCCGCACTATTTCAGGATACTGGCTGTGCACTTTTCAACTCTTCAATGTGGATAACAATCATTAAGTGAGTCCTTGGTCACTGAGACTCTGTGCTATGTAAACGGTACAATAATTGCTTTATACACAGTGACATAAAATAAAAAAGTAATTTAAGTTCACTTTGTCTACATTAACCGATGAAACAAAATAAGTGCTAGAATTAAAGTTAGTTTTTTAATGACTGCACATTTATTTTGTGCAATTACTGATATTGAATTAAAAGCTAGAGGAAATTGAAAGCCCAATGTCGGCTCATATTTATCACATTTCATTTGTTTTTTCCATGTTGAGGATGCAACAACATTATGTGCACATTTGTCATCATGCAAATGAAAACCCCAAGTACACATGCAGGAGCAGAGCTATAAAGATGCATAAAATACAAATATGTAGTTTTCTCAGTTGCCCCAGGACTGTTTGTATTGCAAAACAAAAATTGAGTGTATCTTTGGACCTCAAAGTTCTCATTAAAAAAGCCTGTTTTCTCCATTGCACTCGTCTTCTGACCAAGTAAGATAGCCATGGAACAGACCAGAGGCTAATCATCCAACTGTTTTAATGATTTTGCTCATATTAAATGATATGATAATTATGTATCAACCCAGACAAATAAGGACAATTCAGCTGGTAAATACCGAGTGGGTGAGCGCTGGGTGAAGAAGTAACTTTGTTCCTTTGAAGCTGGTAAATGAGACCATATTGTGTTGTGTGCTCAATGAAACTTTTAGTTACATTGTTGCACATCAAAAACAAGATAGCTGGTAATAAATACAGGAATCAGCTGTACATTATGCTTCTTGTCAATCTTAAACACTAAATATTACATTCAGTGCTTATGCACACCCACTAAGAGACTGATGCACACAGATTGTACAAGATACTGGGGACATACTTGGAATACATTGATAATGGGAATCCAGTTCAGATATATTATATCTTTTCAAGTGCCCTTAATAAACATATTGTATACTGTAAACAGGAGTCATCAACAAGACCCGGGACCCCCACTGACACAGACTCCTATAACCCCCATAGACACTGCATGTTAGGCAACATTAACCTTTATTTAATTGGGTAAATCCCATTGACATTACAATCTAATTTTCAAGGAGACCTATGTGGACAAAAATAGCACAAGATACTAAAGGAAAAATAACATAAACTGGAATATGAATAGAATGTGATGAAAAAAAAAGACAAAAAAAGAACATAGTAAGTTTGAATGCACATTTGAAAAAAAAAGTGTAATTTAGTATTATACTGCCTGGAACAATGCCACAATGAATTTCAATATATTTATGCTGTATTTGGGGACAGCATGGTGGTTTGGTGGTTAGGTCGCCTCACAGCAGGGTTCCTGGTTTGAATCCCAGCTGGGGCCCTTCTGTGTGGAGTTTGCATGTTCTCCGGGTTCTCCGGTTTCCTCCCACAGTCCAAAGACATGCATGTCTTGGGTTAATTGATGACTCTAAATAGCCCGCAGGTGTGAATGTGAATGGTTGTCTGTATGTGCCCTGCGATAGACTGGTGTCCTGTCCAGGGTGTACCCCACCTCACGCCCAATGTCAGCTGGAATCGGCTCCAGCAATAATTTTATCGGGAGCGTACCTATGATCCCCGGGTTTCATGTTTCCCGCTTTGTATGTAACCGTGGAACATAGGACCCTTTTTTTTATAAAAGGTTTAATGTCCCCTGCTTTTCCCAAAAAAGTCCTATGTTCCCCACTTTGATTGTGACCGGGGAACATCGGACCCTTATTTTGAAAAAAGGTCTGATGTTCCCCAATTTTTACAGAAAGAGTTCGATGTTCTCCGGTCTGTTATTAGTAGACCCCAAAACTACCCTATAACCCTGACCCTAACCGTAACCCCTAACCATAACAAAATGCTGTATTAAATCAGCAAAGGTATATAGGTTTATGCGACCGGGGAACATAGGGATGTTTGTATACAAAAAATTGTGGAAGTTAAGCATAGCAAAATTACATTTGGTTATAGATTTGTTTTTGTGTGTTTACATTATAGCAGCCTTTTTTTTTTTTAAATAAAGAATAATATAATGTTGTCATGTCACAACTAGGACTGGAGTAGATCCTGAAGCATGTACTAATTCAAAAATGGATGTTGAATCGAGAGTCGCTTTGAATCGAATCGTGACACCAGGAAATTGTAATCAAATTGAAAGGCACCCAAAGATTCCCACCCCTATATATATATATACATATATATATATATATATATATATATATATATGAAAACCCCAAGTACACATGCAATACAAACAGTCCTGGGGCAACTGAGAAAACTACACATTTGTATTTTATGCCTCTTTATAGCTCTGCTCCTGCATGTGTACTTGGGGTTTTCATTTGCATGATGACAAATGTGCGCATAATGTATATATATATATATATATATAAATATATATATATATATATATATATATATATATATATATATATATATATATATATATATATATATATATATATATATATATATATACACTGGAGATCAAAATTAGAGAACAAAGTATGAATACTTGATTTATTCTGATATTTTTTTTTTTATTGTCCAGAATTTGATAGAATATCCGCTGTGGCTATACAACTGCTGTACTAGCATTCCTTTTTAAATAAACAAGGTACTTCTTATTGTTGCACGGTAAACCGATACTAGAAAAGTAACGCAGTACCCAGCCATTAAAAACAATACTTTTTCACGTTTATTAGTATTGGTACTTTATGCACGTATTGCAACAGCAGGGTAGCGTGTCTGTGTGCAGCTTCTCTCTGCTTCATCACTGCATGCAGCCAGTGGCGTCAATTTAGCCAAAGCTAAGGTATGGCAAGGTTAGTCACATGACTTATCTTCAGTATCAATCAATATACTTGCCCGGCAGATAATCATAACACAAGTCTGCTATGTAGCTTATCTGTGTGGTTAGGAAAATTTGAGCTTTTTCAAATGCTGTCTTACTCAAATCCCGCTAACATAACTATGGACACAAACACTTAACTACGCACGTTAATCAATCAATTCAGTCAAATGCGCGGTAATGCATCCGTTTTCAGCACCATGGATAGCAAGCGGCAGGGTTAAAGAGCAGCAATAGCCTTTCTGACAAACAATTTCACTCATTCTGTTCACTTCATTCAGTATGAAATTGCAACAATATCACGTGAACATACAAGGTCAACTTAAAACTGTTAAAGTCCAAATGCAAAGAGGAGAGGGAGGGAGGGAGGAAAAAAGAGAAAATTCAATTCAATTCAATTCAATTTTATTTATAGTGTCGAATCATAACAAAAGTTATCTCAGGACACTTTACAGAGTAGGTAAAGACCACACTGAATGACTTATTTATGATTTACATAGACCCAACAATTCCTCTGTAGAGTACGGTGGCAACGAAAACCTTCCCTATAACAGGCAGGAACGTCAGACAGACCCAGCTCTGTGGAGGACGGCCATCTGTCTTGACCGGTTGGGGAGGAAGAAAAGGAGAGAGAAAGAGAGAAAAGACACACAGATGGACAGAGAGAGACAGACAGACACACTTCCAGAGATGCAAGCAAAGCCTAACAGTAACTATAATAATATTTATAGTAATGTGAATATAACGTATATGTTAAAAGAGAAGAGAGAGAAAGAGAAATCATATTTTTTAAAACAGATTGATAAGCTGTTCGGGTAATGTATCTTTCCTTATGATGAACTTTCAGAATGAATCCATCAGTGGATAACGCTGTCATTGACAAGTTCATCTGGGTCCAGTGATTTTACGACAGCAGGCTCAACAGCCACTACACACAGCTGAATATCTAAACTTGATAATTCCTTTATTATTTGCTGGGCCAGGAATTCAGCTCTCAGGTCCTTCATGTGATATTTTCCAATGGCTCTTTCCTTTATAATCCCGTCATGTACATAACGGATCAAAATGGCCAGCTGCTCCTTCTTAGCAAGGTCTTTCGTTTCATCCGCTAAAACTAAAAAGTACTGTGCTTCACTTATGATTATATTTCTGATCTTTTCCCCAATAACTCTCACCATATCATTCTGGGCTTCTGGGGAAGAACAGTGTGCATACCTGCATACATGTTTGCTTTTCACATTCTTGTCATCTGTTGCAGTAACGTACAAAAGTTAAAAAAAATGTCCTTTATTTTCAGCCTCATCTCTCTCGTTGTGGCCAGGGAGAGGGAGGGCCTGTCTTCCCAGAAACAACGTGATTTTGAACAAGGATTTGACATGAGCGCAGTTCTCCTGCACCTCATTTGTCCTGTTTGCCTCAATCCGACATGGGATGGATTCTTTATGTCCACTGATCACAGCCTTAAAGTTAGACCATGCAATTGCAGCACAATTGTGTCTACTGCTCCCTTGATGATCCTGGAGATTTTTTTTCATGTTCTTCCAACATGTGTATCCAGTGTCTATGAACACACGCAGCCCATGCCTGTCACCTGTTAAAGTTGAGGCTCCTCCAAAATGACGGCATGCAAAGCAATAAACTGCATCTTCTTGCATAGAATATTCAACCCAGTCATATTCCTGATACACACTGACATTAAAGCGTCTTCCATTTCTAGTTGGGAAGTGGGTCAAATTAGGACGCCTGAGTCCGTCTGCTTAAGATCCACTAATAACCCTCTTCTCTGCTCCAGTTGACCCAGAGGCTGCTACTGCTGTAGCTGTACTGGCACCAACGCCCTCAACCGGGCCTTGACCTTCCTTATTGCTGTCCAAGTCTGATCCAGCTATTTCAATCCGAGAAATTGGTGGGGACTCAGACTCGGTGTGGACGAGTTCTCAGCCTCCATGCATGTAGTCTCCGTCTTCCCTTTAGCATCTGCATCCCTGGCGCAGGTGCTGGAGTGGCTAACAGCCTACTTTAACAGCCTGAATCCCACCTTCAATACCTGGTGCTCCTCCCTCTGCTGCTGGGGCAACATTGGACCCCTCACATGCCTTTTTAAAAAAATTAAAAATAGATTAAGTTCTCTGCTTCCTTTTCATTTTAGTTAATTATCTTAGCAAAAAACAAACAAACGTGATAACAATAATGACCCAGCTCTGACCTCCGTCTTCTTGTCAGGAGATACCACATTTCAAGATATGGAGGGGGGAAACAAGTGTTGCGAAAAATAATATCTAGAGAAATCGATTGTGTTGTTCTGATTTTCATTTGTAGTTCATTTATATATATTAAATAATAGAATTATCAATACAAATTGACACAGTAATTCCATAAATTTATTTTAAAAAACAAACATTAACACTTTCCCCTGGAGCCAAGGTGTGGCAGCATGCCATGTCGGCAGTGCTCTCACAGGCATGGAAGAGCACTGCCGACATGGCATGCAATCGTGGTCTTAATCAAACCACGATTGCAGAGAAACTCAGGAGGATCTTCAACAAACACTGCATCCCTGTGTATTTCAAACCCAGTAACACACTCAGACAAAAACTTGTACATCCCAAGGACAGAACACCACACACCCACAAAAGCAATCTGGTTTATGCTGTCCAATGCAACGAGGAATGCAAAGATCTCTACATTGGAGAAACAAAACAACCACTGCATAAAAGCATGGGCCAACACAGGAGAGCCAACTCCTCAGGCTTGGACTCTGCTGTCCACTTACATCTCAAGGAGAAAGCCCACTCCTTTGATGAACACAATGTCCAAATCTTGGACAGAGAGGACAGATGGTTTGAAAGAGGAGTAAAAGAAGCCATCTATGCAAAAGTAAAGAAACCACAACTAAACAGAGGAGGCCTGAGACACCACTTATCTCCAATTTACAATGCGGCCCTTTAATCCCTTCCCAGGAGATTCAACAATCTAACCTTAAAGAGCAACTGTTCACAAAAGCCTCCTGTGACTCCAACGACTGTCGTTATGACCCAGTAGAGCATTAACGAAGTCGAAACCAACTTCCCACCAACGACTGCCACTCTTATGACGGTCGTTGGCACATGGAGCACAAAGGGTCCCAGTGACATCATCGGCCTTGTGAGAGGTTAAATATCTGGATCTCCACACCAGTTATTTGGACCAGTCCCAGCCTGGTCAGATGCGTACATGAACTGATGAAGCCTCTTGGATGAGAGGTGAAACGTCTTCCTAGACAAATAACCAAGTCCAGTTGCTTTTTACTGAAATTTCTTTGCGATAATCAGAGGAGGAAATCTGTATTTTCTTAAAGGTATTGTTCAGAACAGAAAATGGGTTGAAATCACTTAGCTCGGAATCACCTGACTCATCACAAATGTCAACGCAGAGCAAAATGCTTCTGGACACAATTGGACGGACTTCAATCAGAGCCATGAAACATGCCCTACAACCAATCACCTACAACCATAGCAATGAAACAGGTGATGTTTGCTCAATAGAAAACAATGGTGGCTGGGTAAGAAACGTTCTCAAATTACAGCTAAACACTACACTAAAATGTGTTTCTGAAAATGTTTAATGCAAAAAATCGTCAATAAAATACAGTGCAGTAGCCCATGGAGAGAGAATAACGGACACATATTTCCATATTCCATATTTTTGGTACTCTGGGTCTTGGAACACAAAGGATTGTGTAGGAAGTAGGTTCAAGATTTGTTTTGCATAGAAAAATGCTCCAGTAAAATCGTATATTGAACATGAACAGAACCCTTGTGATTGTGAACGTGCAAAACTCTGCAGGTTGCTGTAGACAAAGACGATGCCGTGTGTTCAGCAAAACCCATAGCTGAAACTGAAAGAAAAACAAAATAGGTATATGGAAATATAATGTAAGGTGAACAATTTTGAATTATCCTGAGAGGGAAAAAATATTGACATAGACATAAATAAATATATTTCCCTATTCAAAGGTATCCATCTCATTTCATTTCATTTCAACAAATCCCTGTCTTTTCCCAGATGGACTGCTTTGATATTAAGATAACACTATAGGTGCCAGACATGATATTACATGGGGACTTGTTTTTGCAAATAGAAAGAAAGGTGTAGTGCCAACACACAAGTTTCTCCACTTTTTGCATTAACGCATATCTTTGCGAGTCACTTTGGTGAATGCAATTCTCACCTCCCCAGAAATTGCTTTAAAAATCAAATGAGCTTCCATAACAGCAAAGCTGCCATGCCCATGGTTGAACACATTCAATGTGCAAATAAACTGTAAAACAACAAACATAAAGGTAACACTGAAATATATGAAGTGCAACTAATCTAATTGCCGCCTCATGAAATCATCATATTGGTGTGGGAAGAATTTTGCATATAATATAGCAAAAGTGAGAAAATAGTAGATACACTCTATAGGAGTCGAATAACCTTGTTAACACTGCATTGATGGGAGTGTGTCTTGAATATAATTATATTTTATTTATACTGAGTAAAAAAAAAAAAAGATCACCTAAGACTTTATAACTTTAAAGCAAACCAGCCCATTATCATTCCAAAGGTTCAAATACCAACCCAGTCAGTTAGACAATAACAACTCTAAAATTGTGAGATGTTTATGTATTTTGCGTGCACATCACTGACTGCCAAGCACTTGTCACAATTATTTTTTTAAACACAGCGGACATTTGATTTATTGTCAAGTAGAAAATGCAATATTGTAAGATAGTTAAAATGAGTTTTGATAACAATTCTAGTGAGAAATGTGCATTTTATTCTCATTTTGTTTTGATTCAGTGAAAGTAGATGATCTTCCGTTTGTTAGTGGGGTGACTTCATTCTCTGCTCAGAACACTTTTAAAGTTCTGAAAGTTGGGTACATCTCAACTGTAAAGATTATGAGAACATTAAGATCAAAACTTTCTTGTAAAGCACATTATATTGTTTTGTGAGTGTGTTGACTTTTTGCCAAAACACATCTCAGAGGCAGGGACTCCATTACCAACAACTGATTGCTTCTATCAGAGGTTTATCAAAAAACACTTTCAAATCTATGGACATATATATTGGTGTGACAAATTCAGAAAACAGGTTTTTTTGGTAGCCATGGAAACCTAAAATAAAATACAAAAATAATGAAATATCTTGCGAAGGAAATGTGACAAATAACCTTAACAAGAAACAAGAAAAAAGAGTAGGTCAGCTAAAATGTACAGTTTTGAAGGGGAGGTTATGATATACTGTATGATACTACTGTTTAATTAAAAAGCATCTTTAGGCAACAAAATGCATAATATTATGCGTCATAAATATATGTTATATATACACACACTATAAACATGACTTTTTGTGTCCAAACTTACAATGCGTAAAACTGCAATTGTGCAGCGTAATTATACAGGGTTGGAAAGAGTAGCCTACTATATTTTACACAAGAAAAGTACACATTCAGGAAAGAGGAGCGAACTCAAACAACTATGCAAAAATGACCAACAATGAATACAAGAGGACACCACGGCAGTTGTAACCCAATTAAATAACTTGCCACTTCCTCTAGAATCAACAGCAGAGTAAAACATCACCAAAGTAGACAACACATAACGCACAATAAAAACTCAACAACGGCTGCAGCGACAAACCAGCAGACAGCTGCAGTGTTTGCACAACTTGTAGTGCACACACGAACACAAACCCACGCTGACGGTCTCCAAGGAGTGTATGTATGAGATACTCGCCTGCTCGGACGACCTTCTCCGAGGCCCTCATGCACCGCGAAGTCCTCCTCAATCTGTTCCAGGTTTAACTTTAATGCTCGTTCATCTTAAAAGCATAATGTAAGCAGTCCACTCAGATCCACGTTCCACTGTGCTCCTTTATGTTTTCAAACATACTGAGCTGGAAGAGGCTCGGAAGTCACATCACGTTATTGTCACAAACAGCAGAAAGGCCCCACGCACACTACAGCAGGTAGTTCCCGAATAGATGTCGAAGGCACCGTTTGAAGGTCCACACTGCGCATTTTGTCTACCAGAACATGCGCATGCATCTCGGGTTTGTTTGTTTGTATCATTCAGCGTGCTCGTTGTAATCCTACAGTCTTGGTTGGTATCATTCTCCAGTCCTTCTGTTCTGTGGGTCATACGCTCTACAATATTTGAACAATCTTCTTCAGTCAACACCCAAAAAAGTGTACACCCAACTTCTCTCATTCAGCTCTCAGCTGTTGCACGTCACCCTAAGTCTGTTACATTCCCACCTGTCCCCCGCAAAACAATGACAGGTAGGAACTAAAACTACGAAATGGACATGGAATAGAACATTACATTTACATGTAAATAGTTAAAGTGCAAATGTAATGGAATAATAACTTTATGTGACTTAATTTGTAAATCCAAAATAACAACCTGGAATGCAACAACATAGATAAGTTACTTCAGCCCATAATTATGTATTTCTGTATAATTCTCTATTACATTGCATTGTTGTACTGTTCACAAACTGCTAGGCCAAGCCCCAGCCATTCTTTTGCTCCATTCTCACCATTATACAAGAACTTTTTTCCATTAAACTTCTTTTTGTAATCGATACGACTCGAAATGTGGCTTTTTTTTTTTTCTTTTTTAGATTTTTTTTTAAAATACAGTAAGAAAACACTGTTGTGTGGTTTTGTCAGGAAGAGAAAGTCTTTTGAGGTCAGTAAGGCAAGACACTGGAATCCACTGGTTCGAACTCCTAACTCATTAGAGATAGTTTTGGAAGAAAGGCAGACATCCGTTTGAATGCCATCCCCTGTTTGGTGTCTGTAATAGATGAGTGAGTTAGAATACTGGGATGTGCCCAAAGCTGTGGAACTTCTGAATGACATGATACTTGCCTGTCCCTGTGTTTTAAGCAGCATTTGTAAGGCCTTGTTTCAGGTGTATTCAATTTACCTTTGATCATTTTGAAGGTTTTATTTTATATTTTTTGACTAGAGGAAAGCTAGAGCATCTCAGCTGTCATTCAGGCTTGTGTCAGTCATACACAGGGGTGTTGGATTGCAAATGCAGGGCCTTTATGTGAGGAGGGTCCACAAATAATGTGTACCCCTCCCTGTAGATTTAATAGGATTTAATCTAAGGAGAAAACACAATGTTTTTTTGGAGAGGTGTGCTCAAACCAAGGAGATTGGGAAGCAGAAGGTGTAAGAGTAAAAAAAAAAGGTGATGAGAACATTGTTTCATATGGAACAGGTGATATGTGTGACATTAGACTTCTGTCTTGAAGATGCATGAGTGGCAACCTTCTCTTCAGTAACATAACACCCATCAGCTGTCACTTTCTGAACCTGTGTGTCTTAAGCTTATCCTTAAACATGCTTCACTGAGGAAATAAACCTTTGAGCTCACGCCTCCTGCATGTTGTACTTCCTTCATCTTTTTGATGCATGTGAAAAACAATTGTGAAGATACAGTCTTATATCCTAATTTATCCTAATTGTTTGTAACATGATTGTGGTTTATACTAAACAATAACACAATAAGACATGTTTATTCAATTGTATGTGTACAATCCAGTAAAGACCTGTTATTTGCATTCAAAATAAATGGATGGATTTGATAGCAGACAATTCATTCATGGTAATCTTCCAATTTGATTACACCAACACAAGGACAGATAAAAAAGAAGTGTAGCAAGATAGAAACATTGAGCCTTTAATGGAGTTTGTTTCAAGCAGGCATGGATGGCTAATAAACATGTGCTTCCTTCTATGACAGCTACAAACAGTCTACGGAACTCATAGCTTCAGGGTAGATACTCTCGCGTACATGTGGTTTTCTGAGCAGAATGGAATACGAATGTCAAAATAAAAAAGGGTGATTTGAGGGGGTTTGTTAGTTCTCAGTGATTTCTGAATCACATTCATCCAGCCCCTTTTTGTTGTGTCTTTTACAGTTCCATGCTGTCTTTTCTGCAGCTTTCTCCGTCATGCATGTATAAGTCTACATTATCTAGTATCTACATACTAACCTCAGTTGAAAGGAAGGGTTTATCAGGCCATTTCTTTTTTTGACTTTTTGTTGGATACATCTAATCAGTCTCAGTCTTTATTCTTGATTATTGGTTAATGGAATTGGTACACTGCATATAATAGAAATGTACAAAAAACATTTATTTGGTAGTTTTTTTTATCCGTTGATGCAAAAGAAAAAGTCCTAGTTCGTACATTTAAATCAAGAGAAAAGATATTTAGGCTGAGCATGCCTTGGCTAAAGTTACCATACTGGTATTATGTATGAGAAAAGAAGTGAATTGCTCTGGAAAGCTCAGTCTCTTTTTACAAGAACCTACGCAAGACCAAAATGACCTTTCCCATTATTCATGGCCTGGGCAGGCTTTATAAATGGAGTCAGCATGACAGAAAAGCTAGGGAGGACTTGACGACAGCTGACAAAATGGTGACAGGTAATGCATCACACTTAAAGACAGAAACATAGTTTGTTTTGCCGTGGCGAAGCTAGGTGTTGTAAACTTGAGGCATGTTATCTTGGGGAGATTCTCCAACATTCTTCATCATTCTGAAAATGACTGTATAGCACAGCAGATATTGAGGATGACAATTCTTTTACTCCTGCCACCTCAAATGAGGCAAAATTGTTACAGAACATAGGTAAGGTAGGAATTTGGCATCAACTGTTTTTGAAACCTATTTCGGTTACAGAATTCCTACACCTATTTCAGTGGGGCAGAATTCACAGAATGTGTGTTTTGATATGACTTTGTAAAGAAAAGAAAAACATTTACTCAACTACATAAGATGTATTAAGGGAATATGTAGTAGAAGTAGCAGTAGCAGAACTAGAAGTAGTGGCAGTATTAGTAGCAGTAGTAGTATAGAAGAGCCCTCCATGGCAATGATCATGGGACATTTTCCCATTAATGGAACATTTGTTTCATTAATTTGTTGGTCCAATCCAAGAGTCTGAGGGGAAATGAAAGTTGAAATGAAGTTTTTTTAAAAACCTTAAAGTTCCCGTGCTTTTGAAAAAACATTCAGGCCTTGGGTCCCAGAAGCCTCCCCCCACTTCGCTCCGCCCTTGATATTTTGTAATTGTACTGACAGATATAAATTACACAAGATTATATAGTTGAGCAGTGATGTTGATTTATGAAACTGATACGAAGAAGGTAGTACTACAACACATCAGACAATAAAGATATAGGATGATCAGGTGTTTTGTGCAAGTTTGCAAGATCATTTGTTACATGTATGCGAATGTGATTTTCTTTAGTCATGCAGAAGGGTTTTTGGGCTATATTGCTCTGGCCCTATCAGCTTACCATAAGCATTCCACTAGACTGCATGGAAGAGCAGGGTAGCCTTACCCGCTGCCCCTCCATCTCCCAAGAGAAACTTCTAGACCGAGTCATCCAGCACGCTGAGCTCATCTACCGTGTCTCAGAAGAATCATGCTCTTTGTTTGTGAGTAACACCGACCGTTATCACAAAAATGAATCTTTGCACTTGTGCACTATATGGGGGAAAAGTATACCGTAAAGACGTATATTAAGCATGTGTATAGCCTCAGGTGAAACTCATCACACTTAGCATTACATGACAATAAAAACTGATTTGATTCATGCTTAAAGAGAGCATTCAACTGAGGGTCAATCTAAGAAAATCCATTATCTACAGGGGGAATATTCTTATCCGCTCATGTTGAGCATGAATTGGGTTTTTAAAAATAGTTTTATGAAATGTGAAATCAGCATTTTATAAAGCAGTGCTGTAGAAACACATCCTAAACTAAAGGCTACAGTGACAGCAATGCAGAATTTTGTATTTGAGAAGCTGCATATTATTTTTATATAGAAATTTAAAAAAAAGTGTTGTCTTAAAACTGACTCAGTTCTATAAGGGTGCAACAGTCTGCATTGCATTCTCGTTTTAAAATTTTCAGTTGACATTTAAGCAATTTATGTGAAGCACAAGATGACACTTACATACTGAACGTGTTCATGCGCACTTTCTCCTTAGTAGAACGACGTGCCAAAGGGTTTGGGGACAATTGCGATTTTAGGAGTGGCGTGCAAAAGGGCTGGGTGACAATGGTGATTTGTCACAATTATTTGATAATTATAACAAATGTTTGTCTGAGTAAATGGTAACATAAAATGAACTGATATAATTTGTACAAATATCAATATATGAACTGCACACGTCTACATGTGGATACAGTATTGTAGCGTCCCTCAATAATCAGACAGTAATACCTTGGCTGTTTTATTGCCAAACTTAATAAAGGCTACTGTGGGCCGTAACCAAATCCAAAACAAAGAACCAAACTCTGTTCACTGTAGACTAGCCGCTCACTTGCTTCCCGTACTATCCACAGCTTTAAGCCAACTACAGTTATACTCCGCGGCTCACTCTAATGGGAAATTGACAAGCTCAAATGACAACATGTGCACTTCGCTGGCCTGTAGAAAATCTTGATGTTTCAGTCTGCAACAGTGACTTCTAAACATTTGAGCATTAACACGAACAGTTACCACAATCTATTACAGTATTTACAGTAAAAGACACACCTTGGCTATTACCATGGATATAAAGTTATGTTTTGCACATTATGACTGTTTGATTCAGGTAAAAGCGACTGTAGACGTGTATAAACTGGATGATACAGGCTGTGAACACTCCTGTAGATGATGCATCAAAGCTAAATGATAAGTGATGGGTGATAAGTGATCAGGGCTTAACTCAACTGGAAACGGATTGAATGAAAAACCGATCCTGAACATAATTACTGATTAAAAATTTTAATAAAATAATCAAGGCTTCTCGGCTTGTCATGCAAATATTTTGTATGTGTAAGTTGAATAGAAAAAAGTAGTAAATAGTATGGTAACTGCATTTTAGATGCTAAGATGATTTGGTTTCTTCAAATATGAATCATCTTTGGATTTGTTTAATTATGCATATCACATGCCATTCGTTCAGATTTTCTTTGCCATGGCCAAACCCACTCTGACTCTTTGTCCCACCTTGGCCAAACCTGGTCAAAATTGACCTGAAAACGCCAATGCTGGGTGAAGGCGTATATCAGCCGGTGTGGGGATTCTCAGACAGTCCTATCACTTGATCACATAGCTCTGAAACAGTTGTGCCAATCAGATAGACATGATAAGGACAGTAACAGAAAGCTTTAACTCAGGCCTGGATGGTTCAGAGACTCACAACATGAGCAAACTTCACCACAACTCTGCAGTCAAAGACAGATGAATTATAATCCTCCATCAGGTAGTTACTACAATAACATAGATTATCTTTTAATGAAGTTAAAAATGAAGGATCTGATTTGGTGATCGGACCAATTCAGCAATAATTCTAATGCATCTCACCTCATACATGACCACATCTAGCAAAAAGTCAATTCAAGTTTTAATTGACATTTTTATAACCATAATTACTTATTTTGGTAGCTGTTTGTGGTATGTTTTTGTTTTTTATCATTAACTCTATAGTATTCATTCTAGCAACACTTGGAATGAGTTCTACAATGAAAGCAAAAGGACTTTTTGTTGGACTTTTCTTTTTTTTTACAATATGCTGGACCAAAAGCCCACACTTTCTGTTAGATACTATGTTATTTGCTTTTGATTCTGACATGATCATCGCCTTGCTGCCAGGCTTCAAAGTAATCTTATATCTCTCTTCTGGGCCAAAGATGTTTTATTGAAGAAGCAGGCATGCAGGGGAGTAATCCGAATGTGATAATGATATACTACAGCTGTGAGAGCACAGGTTTTGTAGCCTGTTGAATCCCTTTCACTCCGTGACTCAAGATCCAAAATTGTCTTTGAAATGGGATGATGTAGGACTTGTTACTGAGAAGACGCTGCATGAAGTCTAAGAGATGAGAACATGCTGTGGAACAAAATGAGTCTCTGCTGTGTCTCCAGTGGCCGAGATTGGTGAAGCTTATATGATTGTTTTCCTGATGTCTCTTTATTGTGTATTCTTTTAGTTCTATACCTTTATGAATGAAAGATTTTCAAATAAGTTAGAAAGATTCACTTAAGTGCATTTGGTCTACGTGAAAGAAGTTAGAAGAAAAATAATGCAGTCAACTGGTATAATGAATCAGATCTTTTTACCTCAAGCAACTTGTCTCATCTTATATACAGTCACCAAACACACAAAAAGAAAAACAGCTGCTAGTGTTTACGACCCAAAATAATGTTGTTTAAGGCCGCCAGGTGTTCGAAGTCTTACAACCCTCTCCCAAAGTTCAAAGCCACCTTTTGCTCATTCTCATCTGGCAACCACAATAAAATCCATACATAGACTTACTGAAAAATATTTCCACATCAATTTTTTAATAAGCTATTTTTTTAGTGAGTTTAGAGTGTAACCATTTTAACATATTGCATAAAACCAACAGGATTCCAACAACAAACTGATACTGCTGCTTCTGACCTTCAGTTTTGAATATGGAGAGTAAATTAAACTGAAAACATAGCTTTTTTGATTATATATACTCAATCTCCAAGGGGTAGATTAGAGTTTTTAAAGTGGGGTTGTATGAGGTACTTACCGATAGTCAGTAGATGGCGGTCCGCAACCACCCAGTTTGGAGAAGCAGTTAGGAGGACTGGCACAAGCTAAAATGTTTTAGCTAAAAATAGACCCACTTAAAACATAATACATATCACTTTAATTGTATGCTATATTAAGAATATTTTCACAGCTTTACATTGCTGTCAGACAGCCCTGTTTGAGTTTATGGAAAGGGAAATGAAGCCGGTATCTATGCTGTCTTCAAAGGCATCAGATTCTATTGACAAATGGAAATGAGAAATGACAAAAAAAAAGTCATTTTAGCTCACAGAAAACAGTACTTGATGGTCTACTGCTGCCTTGATCGGTTAGTTTATTTGTTAGTACATCAACCTTAAAGTCACATAGTAACACAAATAAACTTGCAGTGGTAGACCAATAACTTCTGTGTTCTGAGAGGTAAAATTACTGCTTTTGTCAAAAGTCTGATGTCTCTTACGTGTGTGTGTGTGTGTGTGTGTGTGTGTTTGTGTGTACCACCCCCACCACTTTGTAGGAGGATATGTTCATCCCATTCCCATTGCAGTTCCAGAGGAACCAAGCAGGCTATACATGCATCACCAAAGCTTTACCCATCCCCAGCTCCAAAAGTGAAATCCAACAGATATCTGTAAGTAGATGGCCGCTGATCATCCCAGCATTTTCTCTGTTAACAGTGGAAGTATGTGTGTGTACAACTCTGCTTTTTATGTGTCAGTGTATGTAAAGAGGCAGTGTCCTTGTCTGAGCAAATAAAACACAAGTACAGTCCGTTTGCATCTGAGTGTAGATAATAACACTTGGCAAGTGTGTGTGTGTGTGTGTGTGTGTGTGTGTGTGTGTGTGTGTGTGTGTGTCTGTGTGTGTGTCTGTGTGTGAGTGAGTGAGTGTGTGTGTGTGTGTGTGTGTGTTTGTGTGAATGTGTGTGTGTGTGTGTGTGTGTGTGTGTGTGCGTGCGTGTGTGTGTGTGTGTGTGTGTACGAGCGCATGCAGCCGGTGTTAGGGTGGTGTTAATGCATTACTGTTTACAGGTGCTAAGAGCCAAGGCTGTATTTTATTTTTTAATAACAATGCTAAGTGTCTAAGTCCAAGTGAAGCTTCACTCCTTATAATGCACGCCCCTGTTATCTGCTGAAAGTTGGGTTGTTTGCACTAATCGCAACAAAAGCTTCTCAAATCTCATAAATGTACTTCCGGTAAAACATTTTTATATTGTAAACGTCTGTGCCAACTGAGGTTTAGACTACTTTAAGGCCAAATGTCAGCTCAATCAGTCTGGTTGTAAACTAGACTGAGCCACTTAGCAAAAGGCCTATGAAGGGTGATTTGGCTGATGTGAACTGTAATCTGGTTAATGGGAAATTCCACAATCATCCTACTTAAATTTGCAAAGGCCAAAGGCAATATTTTAAGGACTACATTTAGCTATATTGAAACTGCGGGTTGAAAGTTATGTCACCAGTAAATATGATCTTTGAAACTGCATATAGTACAAGGCTATTCTTTATGTTAATAATTTATCCTCTGCCCTTTCTGTTGAAATACTGCCTGATCTCTGGTTTAATGGCCGTTTGCATTGAGTCTGCTCTTCTTAGGGGAATTTAAGCAGACTCCACTGTTTCACCCATTTCAATTAAATTCAATAAAATTGTATTTATAATGGCAAATCATTAAGTTTATCGCAGAGACCTAACAATGGAAATGTCTGACAGACCTATAGGATCTGTGTTAGATGGCTGTATGGCTTGGGGGGAGGGGGGTAATAATGTAAGACCATGTTGTTATTTGGTTCTTCAGTCTTCTTTGATAACTTCATATTGCTTCTTACTATTGCAGTTCCTTACTATCTTAATTGTAAATGATCCATAAAATACATTAATGTTCCCATAGAGACATGTGACAAGTCCAACTGTCATGTTTTGTAGTGCATATTTTAAATATTGTTTTATGTTTTAATATACTTATTCAATCAGTTCTTTCAACTCTTCCTGTGTGATCTGCAGGACAAATGGTTGCTCCACTCTGTGCTAATGTTGGTCCAGTCGTGGATCGAGCCTCTGGTCTACCTGCAGACCTCACTTGATCGCTACGAGGCTGCTCCTGACATGCTGCTCAACAAGACCAAGTGGGTGTCTGAGAAACTGATCAGTCTGGAGCAAGGGGTGGTGGTCCTCATCAAGAAGGTGGGTCACATCCAGTATCTGACTGACAACCAAGCCCACACAGTATCGTGTAATATAACTAGGGCAATTACATTTTACTGCTTGTAAAAATATTGGATACTAGAACTTGACTTTAGAACCTTTGGTAGACAATACACGCACCTTTTATTCTTATTTTTCTTTCTCTTAATATTTCCGTCATGTCTCCAAATGTTGTCGTGCAGATGTTGGATGAGGGGATGTTGACTACAAACCACAGTGAACAAGGCCTATTCCAGTATGATGTGCAGCCAGAGTTGCTGGAATCTGTGATGAGAGACTATACCTTACTCAGCTGCTTCAAGAAGGACGCCCATAAAATGGAGACTTTCCTCAAGCTTCTCAAGTGTCGACAAACCGACAAATACAACTGTGCATGAAGTAAAGTGCAGTTTTTAAATAATGCAGCTTTAAATGAATTCCTGAGGTTGGTAGCTATGCACTTATAGATACGGTCATGCCTTAGGCCATTCAGCCTTGCAGTACATTCTTTATTGATTGTTTTGGAACACCTTCACACAAAAGTAAGTAGGTGTGATGCTGTGCCCTTTCTACAACATACTGCATTTTATATTTCCCTGCTTAGTTGTTATTTTAACCAGGCAAAGGCAAGAGAGGGCAAACTCCCAAAAGATTATTTGCGTGTCGAGCTGTCAAAAAAATCTGCATATCCTGCCGTTGCTTTCCATTTCCTTTGTTCTTAACTGGAGTTTGTATTCCTTGCTGGCTCTTGCAGTGTTTTGATTATTCACACAGCCCCCAGAGTATTCAGTGAGATGGTTTCACTTCTGCATTAGTCTAATGAAACACTTTCACCGAAGACGGGAGTCAAACAGAGAGCAATCACTACTTTATAAAAGACACACATTGTGATTGCTGCAAGAGTGTGTGTGTGTGAGAGAGAGAGAGAGAGGGAGAGACAGAGAGAGAGAGAGAGAGAGGGAGAGAGAGAGAGAGAGAGAGAGAGAGAGAGAGAGAGAGAGAGAGAGAGAGAGAGAGAGATGGAAGAATCCACAATATTTCTATGTGTAAACGTGCCTGATTTCACCTGGAATAGAAGAAGCTTGTAATTCACTTTATTGTACTCATGTCTAAATAGAAGAAGCCCAGTGTATCATGAAAATCTTTCTGTTGATATAAAGCGCTAATAATAAAGCAAATTGAATAAAGTTAACACATGATTTATTCGTATTATTCTTTTTCTTTAAATGCTTTGGTAATCGAGTAAAATGCACATATTAACCCCATTCACGATGAATCTGTAAGTGGGCTACAAGTGCAATTTCCATGTTCTCAGTTCTGCCCTTTCCACCCCCAAACACAAGAGGGAAGTAGTGCTCTTCCATTAAAGTTATCTTCATCACTGTATGGTCTATTTAGACAGTCATGCATTTTGTTTTACATCCTTAGCTAAAATAAAATGCACTGGAGTAGTAAGCAGATAATATTGCGTGCATGTTTTCACTTTATTTTGATAGAAAGCAACCAGCAACCTTTACTTAAATCATGTTATTCCTGTTTTATTTAATTTAAATATACAACAAATAAAATGTGGGATAATGGAGTGGACTAGCCACGTATACATACTTAGAAAATGTTTCATATGAATAACAACATACTGCCACAGATCTCTTCATCTATGTGATCCCGGCAGTCAAAATAAAGAACCTGCAGAACTTATTCCATTTGCACTTAAAAGGCTTGGAATTATCAGGCTGCATTGCTGATGTCAGGTTTCTTCTTGACTTTCTTTCACCCTTTGCTATTTCTCTGTAACCATATCAGAAGATGTAAATCAGCCTTGTGGTTGCCACGGTGAGTCGTGTGTCACCGTACAGAGGTGTTGTTGTGTGGTGTGGGTAGATGCTGGGGCAGGATGTGGCAGGGGTGCCTAGTATCAGCAATGTCAGGTTCAGCTTCCTGGGGCCTAATCATTTCAGTATGGGGGCTCGAAGTGGATGGGTAGCTCTGTGGGGCTGCAGCGTCACAGCCTCAACCTTGTAGTGCAACCCTCACCTTACCTCGTCTGGTACACAAGTAATCATAGCGAGGTAAAGCCCCGTGCCCCCACCAACTTTTTGAGCTTTGAGGCCATAAATATTATAGATTGGCTATAAGTAGTGAGAGAAGAGAGAGAATCAGAGGAGGGGGAGAAATATGTTAGGGAGTGTAAGGGGAAAGAAGGACACAGGGATGGAGGGAGGGGTGTGGGGCTCGAGTTATTTCACAGTCTAACTATTATAACCTGAGGAAAGGAACTCTAGACTGCTGGGATGCATAAGTGGAGCAGAGGAGGCAGACAGAAACGGAGAGGGAGAGGAAAGAAGCAGGACATGTTAAGAACACAGACTAAGAGACGGAGGCACAGAGAGGTACCCCCCCCCCCCCCCCCCCCAGTGGTGATGTGAAATTTGTCGATCAAATAGTGAAAAAAAAAGAGTAGAAATGAGAGAGTGAAAGATCCAAAATGAGTCTGAGCACAGCTCTGAGCAGTGTGACATGCAGGGAAGTAGGTTGAATCTATAGAGAAAATGGATGGCAGTTAGGCTGGTACACAGCTAGAGGAGTTAGGTTGGGAAGTGGTGTTGGCTTGATATGAAACTGAGACATAAAGTACAGAGTCCTTGAGCCCACAACTGGCTTGGTTGGCTCCCACACTTTTGATTTGCTTTCATTTATGGCTCAGACAGTTTGGAAAGACTCTGTGCCATTCCTCCTCCTCATTTTCTGTGCTTTAATGACAGATTTAGGCTGTATCACATAAAGGGTTTGCATATTTGCTTATGTAGAAATAGAAAAATGGATGACAACAGAGGTGAGAGGTGGAGGATAGTCTTTCCTTTACATCTCACTTCTGACAAGCCAGGTTGCTGCTCATGCAATACAACCGTTTCTATCATACCACCGCAAACTAGGCGGAAATTGTTTGCACCATCACAGAACGGCACGAGGTCTCAATTAAAGCCAACCAGCCAATTCAAAGCACAGTCCAATTGGGGCTATATCATGCACAGCTGTCACGTGTGTATGTTAATCTCTGTCCAGCATGTCTGTTGGACCAGTGACACTTCCGAAACACTGAAAGTCCAACCTCACCTCACCCTCTGCCTCTCCTTCGGCTCCCCAGACAATGTCTTTGAGGCTTTGTGGAGACGTGCGTGAGGGTCACGATGTCACAGGGATCCAGGCCATCCTGACTGTTCCGATATGTGAAAATATGACATGTTGCAACAACAGCTAGCTCAGATTTCACCCATGACAACAGAAAATGTCATGGTAGGCAAAAGAGAACGGCACAATGACAGCTGAAAACATCCCTATATGAGGGAATATTCCCATAGAGCTAGGTAATTGTAAATTAATTCATCATTTTTTTGTAGTTCATTAATATTTACTTTGGTAGATAATTACATTACTAATTACATTCTAACCTTTAGAGAAAGCTTAGAGATAAGCAAACAGAATTTCCTTCAAGTGAAACAACTCCTTGGTTTTGTGACTTTTTTTATCCAGCTGTTAAATCAATACACTGGTATCTCAAAGCTTCCCATACAGTGGTTTTGATTGTTGTTACCATTACATAACCAACGTGGGGAGCAGACACAAAAAGAGATAACGCCTCAACATTCGGCTAAACATTAAAAGGGGAATATGCTGGACGCTGTGCCCTATGGGGCAACTCTTGGATCGTGGCGATTGAACACCGCTGGAGAATTAGGCGATTACCTCTGAGACTGTGGGGAAACAGGGTGATGCTATGTGAACTCAACAGGGAAGAGGCCATCAATCGTCCTAAACAAAAGCTCTTCTCTGTGGTGGGGAATCACAGATCTGTTGTCCAGCGCATGCCACAGCTTTGAGGACATAAAGAAAATCAGCGGGGAGTAAATAAAAGCTCCGACGAGGAGCTAAAAATATACACTTTTTAACAGCTTTGTCACAGCTTCTGTCCCCTGTCTCATGGACTCTAATTTGTCCCACAGCCGCATGGATGATGCTTACTTAAAAAATACTTAAAGCTAATAAGAACTAGCTTTGGGAATTATGTGTGTATACTACACATATTTTATTATATCATGTATATAGTATTATTTAGTTTTATTGGATTTAAAAAACTATAATTGGAGCTGTACTATGCAGCTGGAATGCACATTCCTACCCACTAAACATTGAGCATCAGCTAAACGTGCAGATCATGTCTATATTGGGTCCGTTGTTCCATGACAAATTCTTGACATCTATTCGACGTCCAAACTAGGTCTACTATTTACGTTCCTCATTTGACCTTTGAACTTCTACACTTTATGGACGTCGAACCAGGTCCACTATTACGACGTCCAAACATGACCCAACTTTGACGTCATATTGATGTTCATCATTTGACCTTTGAACCGGTAATGTTTTTTGGACATCACTTGGACGTCTATGACATGTGCAAGAACTGTACACAATAGTTTTCTTTTATTATTTTACATTTTCCTGTTTTTCTTTAACTGGTTTCCATACAGACAGACTCAGTTCTTTGTTAATGTTCCTCAATCAGAAATGACAGATATGTTTTGCAAGCTTTGAGTGGTATTCAGCCTAACATGACATTGTACACACCCTTGTATGTTGTATTTCAGTTTATGAATGAAACAGCCATTGTAAGTGTATTCTGGCTGCTCCTCAAAAAAGATGATTGTAGTTGAAGTTTATAGTTTTTGTTTTAAATCATCGAGATGCTGACACTAACTTCCACCCATCAGCTAACTGGATATAATGACAGACAAAGAAAAACATCTTAGATGACTGTATCTAAACCGGCGGCTGTGGAACAAATGCCCTAGGAAAGAAAAACGAAGAAGGCGGACAGATGCCAAAAGAAGCTGAGCTTAAATCGATGCAATTTCCTCCCTTCACTTCTCTGGCCAGAAAGACCTTTTAGAGTTTTCCACCACTGTTGCTTTTTTTTGTAAGAAATTCTTTCTGCTTTGACATATACTGTAAATCATAATGCATATTGGAGAGGCAGAGGAAGTAAGAGAAGGGGAAGGTTGTGGAAGGTTATATTTGTCTTTCTGCCAGTATGCGTCTGCTTATGTTTTTCTTAGATCAAGACAGGCCTAAAAAATCTAGTGCATTTCCTTCACTTCAGGAAATACTTTCATAACTTCAAATATAATAATTTCCTTTTTGGAAAGACGCCGGGGATTATCCATGTGTATTTGGTTTTCATTTATCTGTTTTCTTCCCCTGAAAGAAAGGAATTGAAGAAAAAAGGGGGAGCTCACAGATAGTAAATGGTTGGTCCTCTGGCCTCTGATCCTAAATGGGTTTTGATAGGTGTGGTGAATTCAGTTTCGGCTCAGGGATTACGATTTACCGCCTCTCTGGTTTGGCTCCAGGAAGAAGCACTCACATCCTCTGCCTATTTTCCTGTTTGTTTTGCCTTCCCTTGATGGCAGCAATACTGCATGTAAAAGGTATGCAAGAGGAATCCCTTCCTCCTCTGACATGTTACTATAAAGGGGAAAAACTGATATTGGATGAGTGTAAGGCATTTTAGTGTATTGATGAGAACAGGAGAGATTTACTTTAGCAGACGTGAACCAATTACTGTGGGACTTCTGTATGTCGTGAACACTCAAACAAAGAAAAAGTTGAACTTTGAAGTGTCCTCAAGACTTAATTTCAACTATATTTTACCAAAATGTAGCATTGTTAAGACTGTTAAAAGTTAGAAGGTTAGTGGTGGTTTGAGAGCATTCCAATGCAAAATTATGGTATATTTTCATTCAGCATCGCAACCTTTGGTGCTGCTGTGGTTGTATAATCACTTCACAGTGCAGGTAGTGTTTTCTAAATGTTTAATATTAAATATTTGGATTCTGCCAAATCTTGTCCACTTATTTGCAATATTTTCTGCTCACACTACTCCCAACACCATGCCCTGCCAGAAGAATGGGCTACCAGTAAAACATAATAATGAGGTGAGAAACTGCAGTTGTTGTTAACTTGAGAAACCCATACTGGTGTTTGAAAGCAATACTAATATTGAAGATCAAAGGGTGATTTGATTAATTCTACTACAATGATATGTTTTTGAGAAGTAACCACTGGCAACACTGTATTTAAAACAATTTAAAAAGGGCATACTATGGATGTCAAAACCATTATAACCTTCCTTCCAGCTGTTCCAACTGTATTTTGCTAATAATATAATTTCCCATGTTTAATGGAGATGCATTTAAGTTTGACAGTCAAATTTTGAAGCACATACAACATTTATTGGTATCTAAATGCAGCACGCTCTTTGCATAATGTTGACCCATCCACTCGTAATCCAACCATCACTGACGATGATTTAAATTACAATGTTTACTTGCTGTGGTCCCCCATACTCTACCCCCAAATTTGTGGCTTCCTCTCATGCCCTCTCCAGCTGACCGACTGTTTACGTAGTTCCGAACCACTTAGAGCAGCCAATGAGGGTGGTTCATTTTCATGTGGTGAGGACTGAGGTTCAGATACTATATGACAATAATAGAAGAAGAGTAATGTATTTGGTTTGAAGGCAGCAGATGTAGGAATAGAGACACTACATCGGGTTATGCTATGGCAGCAGTCGGTAGTGGTGAAGCAAAATAGTCAACAGAGATTCCTTCTGGTGAGGAGAGAGCTAGGACCCACACCTATTTCTGATAGCAGGCATTTACTGTAGCTCACACAATTTATTTGTTTTTGTTTGAGAATGCCAGGGTAGCACAACATTTTAATATGAGGATAAAAGGGACAAAGGGACGAGTTTGTCAGGTGTATGTGGGTCATGGTTTGTGCATAGTTTCAAGGCTTAATCAACAATGTATTGAAAAAGTTCAAGATTTTTGTGGCAGTAGCTGAGGGGTAGTTAAACCACAGGCTAATTAATTCATTTGACACACATGTCATATATTACTGAGCTAAGCTACCTTTGTGTGTCAGCTACACTTGTGGCTCATGATGGCTATGTCATATTGCATGTGAATGATACAAGGACGCACACAACACCTCTGATAGACAAGTGTACCGGAGGATCCTTGCAGTGTGTAACTCACAAGAATCATCCGGATTCTTTGAAACACAAAGAGTACCTTGAGTCTTGGCAACTTTGTACATATGATTTGGTTTGGCCTTACTGGATAGCCATACAGGAATAGGGCAGCTGTAAGGTGAAGGGATATGACTGGAAAGTGTGAGGGTGAGGTGGGGAGGGGGTATAGGGAGGGCTGGAGAGGGTAAAGGCTACAGGAAGGGATGGGGGCAACACAAGAAAGGGCTCGGTTACTGGATAGCCATGATAAACAGAGAGAATAGGGCAAGGCTGCTGTAAGGTGAAGGGATATGACTGTGAAAGTGTTTGTGTGCACATGTGGACACACGGGGTGTGAAAGAGGTACACCGCAGTGTGTTTGTGTACATGTGCCGGATTAACGTCTGACTGTAAATCAAACAAGGAGCGGAACTGGTGATGGCAGTTTGTGTAGCCGCACTACACATCAAACCTCAGCAGCTGCTTTGCACAGTAACGGACACAGACTGACACACATACAAAAAGTTCAGAATAGTCCTTGCTGTTTCAGGGTTTCTAGATGTACATGTCCTTTGATGTTTTCTAATTACATTCAATGTTTCTCAGACAAATATGTTGAACGCATTTATTTTCTCATAATAATTGCAAAAATAATGTTTTAAGCATTTAAAAATCGGAATTGTTCCATCATCCCATGGCATATTACCACCACATGTGGATCAATGCTATATAAATCCACAGCTGGTAGTTGTTTTATAATGAGGAAAGTAAAAAATGTGGCCAATGTAGGGCATTTTCCTTTATGACAATAGGGCTAAGAATGCACACAATGAAACAATGAAATCAGTTAAGAAAAATGTTGCTTTGAGTTGCGTCCTAAACCATGTCAGCTTGGTATCTACTTCTGGCAGGGAAAGGCTTTGATAGTCCCACACTCATTTTTCCTCTTCTACATTTTTTTTTTAAATTTTCATCCCAATTGCTTCCCCTCCCCGTCATATTGTTCCAGCAACGTGGCGTGACCACAGCTTCCTGGATTCCCACTCAGCGAGGCGAAGGACAGCACTCCAGCTCCCTGCCAAGACACCTTATCTGTGCCTGGCAGCCTGCAGACAGGATAGAGGGGTGAGGGTGAGGTGGGGTGGGGGCATAGGGAGGGCTGGAGAGGGTAAAGGCTACAGGAAGGGATGGGGACAACACAAGAATGGGCTTGGTGGACAATGTATGAACAGGTCTAAATGGAATTAATTGTTTGGTTTGGCATATTGTATTATTTGTATTTTAAATATATTTATAAAAATGCAACACATCAAAATATGCCATGGAGTCAAGTCCTAGACTTATTTTCATCTTTGTCCCTGGTGGTCCCACAAATCTTTATCAACTCGCATCAAATAAAATGAAAAAGTTAAACAAGAAAAGAAATGATAACACATTTTATGTTCATCTACCAGAGTCCTTGGGAAGATGAATAGAAGCTTCATACTCCTGAGCAACGACAACGTGCCAAAGAGGATTTAATGGGAGGACTGATTCTTCCTACCCATGTCTTCAAACTTCTGCTATGTAAAAAGTTTTATGCACTTTAACCTGTCTTTAACTTCATCATTCTTTCATGTACAGCACCTAAGCTGCTTCTGTGTATGAAATTAACTTGCCTTGCCTTGGGGGTCAGCAGCATGATCTAAGGGAGCACACATCCAAAATGCAGCAGCTATTCTTTGCCGTTACAGTAGTTTGATGTCCAAATGTCATTAAGGTTCTGCATCGTGTCTACCTTCTTTGAAATAATGAATGCGTGGAAATCTCCCATATCTTCTGTCAGCAGTGGTGGACACATCTATGGGCATAATTTTTCTGTTCTGTTTTGGCCGTTTCAAGGCCACATGGCAGCCAACGGGTGACTTTTAAAAGGCAAATGTCTAATTAAAGACACAAAAACAAGGTCTAGTTTGGCAGGAGGATGATTCACGGGTTCCCTCTGTTTGAAACTGATAAGGGTGATTTGTTTGACTTCCCAATTCTCTGCTGATGTCTTTCTGTTGTTTGTTTTGGTTCACTTTAGCACTGAAGCATAACTTGACGTTGAATTGATTTCTAGGTGTGAACAAGATTGAAAGTTCACCGGTTTGCTCCACCTCAAACTTCCCATTGATTAGTTGTTTATGTGTGGTTGTGTACATGTGAAGATATTTCTTTGAAACCCCAGAAAGGGCTTACTTTTTCCTTACTATGGATTTGGTTACGAAAAAAAAAAAAATCTAAATCACACAAAGCTGGCATAGCTTGAGACAGAACCAGCTATAGCCTGCAGTCCCCTGAGCCCCTGGGTTTAGGCTAAATGATGAAATATGGGAGCTCTCCATAGGTTGGAGGTTTAAATGTGCCATGTGTTTATGGATTTTTCAGAGTTGTCAGTGTACTAAAAAATAGGGAGCAAGCTTCTTGCTGTAAATGAAATAATTCCGATTCAATTACCGTGTTGCAAACATGCTTATTACATAATTTCTCTTTATTAGAATATCTGAAATTACCTAATGTGCCTCACTAAATTATCCATTTTGCTTGTGCTTTGCTCTGTTGCACAGAAAGTGATTTCTGGAGTAAATGGAACAAATGCAGCAAAGCACTTATTGCTCAATATTGAAAACAGTAATGAAACTGTTGCTGTTTAGCAGGATGCAGTAACATGGAACGTTTTAATACTCACTTTAAACCAATGCATACCAGCCTTGTGGAATAAAGAATATTTTAAATGTAATAAATAAATGAGTAATAAATAAGTGACCAAATTTAGGCTGAATCTCCTCATATCAACACATCAAAATATAAAACATGGTTACCTGCAATAACTTGATTGCATCAGCTAGCAAATCCTTTAAACTGCAACATGATTATGATTGGATGTTGGATTCAGTTCTGACTGCTGATGTGTTTTCTCTTTCCACATTGAATACTCAGTTTCACTCAAATTCCACATGCCCATTTTGACATAGACCAATACATCCTCACGACATGTGACATGTGACATGTGACATGTGACACGACATCCCAATAATATAATAATAAAGAACAAACATGGGCCTTTTTTATATACTGTATATATTTTGTTATCCACCATCATTTTACCATCAGGAGTTAATGTATTGCCTCAAAATATCTTCAAAAATGACCTTTCCAATTACATGTTATGGCTACAGTTAAGGAAATATTAAAGAATAGAGTAATAGGAATGTGAATGGTCTCTTTGTATCTACGTATGTGTGAATGTTAAACAGAGGCAGATATTTTTTAAACAAAGTGTGTGTGAGAGGAGAAAAATAAAACAGGTTTTAGAATCATTAAACAGCAGATTGTCACGGTGAGTGCTTAGTCCTCAAATCCAGCAGGTTTCACACCATCTGCTGTGCTAATGTGCAGCAGCATCTCTCAACACGCAATGTGAATCCCAGGAAATGACAACAACCAACCACACTTTGCATCACATTTGTCATGACAAGTAGCTACCAGAAACATCCACTAGATGTCAGCCAAGCTCCTAAATAGTCTCAATTTTCCAGGAAAATAGACCTAGGGGATGAGCAGAAAAATGGAATGAATGCACATTATAGGGACATTTGGGTAACACTATACCCCATTTCACTTTCTTCAATGTGATATGCAGATGGAGAGATGCACAGAAAGGAGGTATGTTCCCTGCACATGCTGTTCAATCACTTCAACAGATGCTACTTTCATTCCATCTCGCACACTCTTCCTCTGTCATTCTCTCTCTCGTTCTTTGTGTACTTGCAGTATTTGTAGCATGTTCAAGTAAATAATATCATCTGCGATGATCAAATATGAAACTGAGCTGTGATGGGACATTACGTGATCGGAAAATAAGGAGAAAAGAGCAGGTTAATGCAAGTTTTTTTGCATCTAAAGTCAAACAAAACATAGTGCTGCTGTTAAAGAGTCAAATTGTGCTCATTTCATTTTTCATTTTTTTCTAGAACATACTTACATGTTTTAATGTTAAAAAAAACAACAGCATCATTCTTCTCATATTGTCCGTCTGAATGTACTTGTGTTTACTCTGTAATACTCCATTTTAACACCTGTGTCTTTAAGCCCCTCTCCTGAAAACGCCCATTGTGCTCTTTCTGAATACGGGCTCTGTACATTTCTCTGTGGATTGAGGGTTTTGATACTTTCACATTATGTATGCGGCACCTGGATCTGCTTTATAATAAAAAAAGACATAGAAATCTCACTTTTTACAATACTTAAAAGGTTTTTCTAATTTTCTGGATTCATTAAAACCTTCAAATGTTTCTTCAAATTATTCACACAACTCACTGCTTTACATATACATCAACCCAAATGGATATGCAGAGCAAATGCGAATTATGCAAATCAAGCCATCTGGCGGAGTCAGGTTAGCCTACAGTAGCTGCGCTGAACAACAGACAACCCTGGCAACTCGCAATGCCGGCCGCTATTGGCTGGTACAATGTAAACAGAACTTGACACAAAGTCATTGTCAAACCCATCAAAAAAAATTTAAAATATTAATTCAGACTAAATATATATATATATTTTTATATGGAAAAGCAATAATTTCATTCTTTACCCCTCAAAACGCCCTATGGGTGTATCATTTATTTTTTTTAAATATAGCTTTTAATAAAGATTTTACATATTCAACCTTCAACATGAATGACTGCATACTGTAATGCAGACAAATATAAACTGAATAAGTGAACCCTGGTTAAAAAATTGCGAAAAATTATGTTTCCATATCAGACAGAACGTGTCAAAGATCAGATAGTTTTAAGAGCTAGATGGGGTGCATTTTTGTCTTTCTTTGCTTCTTTCTGGTTCCTTCCTTCCTTCATTCCTTCCTTCCTTCCTTCCTATCTTCCTTCCTTCCTTCCTTCCTTTCTTCCTTCCTTTCACACTCTCTCTTACCCCTCCACTCTCCCTCTCAGTGGGACCTCGTGCAGACACTACCCAAACACTGCTCTCTTGTTTAGGGCTGGGCAAGCTCTCTGTCTGACCACTCCTTGGTCTCCTAATCGCAGCAGAGTTCTTTCCAAATTGCAATTACTGATAAACAGAGTTGGCTGATGGGGACAAGTGATTGTGCAGGGCATAGCGGGCAGTATCTGGCATCAGCCTAATTTTCACAAACAATCTGCCTCTTTTCTTTACCCTCGCTACCAGAGAGTGATTGCGCTGAGCACACTTGAGGGGCAAACCGTTTATGAGTTGGCTCATTTGGGACCACTTTGAAGTGTTCTCCCATTTTGCTCAAGAAAATGATCCTCTCCTCATCCGTCTGCGTTTTGGGATCGTCTCTAAACTGTTGTTTTAGTCTTTAGGGTGATAAACAGCCCTCCATTTAGAATTATTTTGATCCGTCATCATGGATAGAAGAGGGAGTATTCAGTGAGTATGACACACATAATTGTAAGTTTTATGTTCCCAGGATGCTGTGTTTTTTAGTTTTTTTTTTTTTTCCCATACTGTACATTGCAGTAACTTCTACATGTTTTACATCCATTACTTAACCTTCTTTATCAAGTAAGGTCCTTGCTCAAGGATCCATTGTTATTACCCAATAATTTTTCTTACTCCCAGGATAAATCAGCAACCTTCCTGTCACAAGCTTGTTTTTCAGCCCTCTACACCATCATACCCTGTTTAGAATTATATGAGTCCCACAGTTTCACGAGGCCTCATTCTGCCCAGATGTGAATTTAAGCCAACGTGTGACCAGTGACTTGTATGCGGTTTTCAGAGTCACTAGTGTGCAGATTATTCAACTGGATGTAAAAAAAACCTGCTTTCTACATGTCTTTCTACATGTATTGTCTGTGTGAGTGAGTGAGAGACAGGTTGAAGGTGATTACAGGGGGGAGTTTTGACCTTGTCCTCTCCTCATCCATCCTGAGCTTCAAACTCAGCAAAGTCTAAACCCTCCCTGAGCGCATAAAGAAAGGTAAGGAAATGACCCAACTCAAACAGGAAGTGCTGTAAGGTGACCAGTAGCAGTCTACAGGGAGGAGGGGATGGTATGCTCTTATGGAAATGCGTGCATGTGTGAGGCAGCCGGGGAGGCTTTGGTTTGTGTTGACCTACCTCTGGTCCTGCTAAAACCACTTTTGTAGCAGTTTGGGGCAGGAAACAGCTGTGGAGAGTGAGGCAGAGGTTAAAGTCTGCACACAGTCGTTTGAGGGTTACAGTGTGCTGTTTGCCAAAATCAATCAAATTTCACGAAGCTGGGCTTTTACTCAGCTTGAAAACCACATCATGTTACCACATTCACACAGAGACAGGCTCCAGCTCTCTGTCAGTCATGTTGGATTAAACGTGGCCACCCCGATGCAGATGGATCTCATGAATAGAGATATATATGTGTGAACGTTTGGCAGAGTTTTATGAATTCATTTATGTGCATTTTTAATTCAATTCAATTCAATTCAATTTTATTTATAGTGTCGAATCATAACAAAAGTTATCTCAGGACACTTTACAGAGTAGGTAAAGACCACACTCAATGACTTATTTTAAGAGGAAAGTTGTCTATGTAAATGAGCAACCAAAATAATAAGCATTTAAGAAGGGCCTTTATGTCAGGATTAATCCAGGGCTTGCTGTTTGAAAAACACCGTACAGTCTTGGTGGGTAAAGTGTTATCAACACAAAAGTTAATGGATCTGTAGCGTGTCCTCCTCCTCAGCTCGCGGGGGACATCAGGCCGCTCGTGCGGCTGCACCGCAGCGCTACTGAGGGCCAACAGCTTATCCCTACTGTAAACAACAGGGCTGCGTACAGGCTCCCCGGACACAACGGAAAAAGTTGAAAAAATAAGTATTGAGACCAGAACGAAGTACGCAATCTGGTCTCCATACTGCCCAAGAGAGAGCTCAAAAGAGTGTTAATAAGGAATATTTTAAAAAAAGTGCAAAAGAAATATAAAAAGAGGAAAAAGCTCAAAAGTGAGCGAGAGCTGCTGTAACAGGCTGCCACTCATGCAGCTTGTAGAATATAATGTATTGTTTACCTTCAGGAAATTCCTGTGGGGAAACATTGTGGAACTAAATTTGAATATATATGAAGTGGGTTGAATCCAGGTCTATCCCACATTTAAATCTGTCTTCTGGGCTCCCCTCAAGGAGAATCACAATGTTGAAAATTGTGGCCTATCAGCGAATGAAGTCTGGGACAAATACTGTTTACAGAGAGTTTATGGCAATATTCTATTTTTCAACATGACATTGAAAACACCTTCCCCATTGTTAATAAATAGCTCAGTTTGGAAAGATGTGGTCACATATGTATTCATTTACACCTGTAAAATCTAATCATCTAAATTAAATAATGTATGATGTGAAGAACAACAAGTGCCATAACTGCTTAGTTGGAGAAAAAACAAAAAACAAACAAAAAAAACCCTCCAATCTTTTGACTTTTACAAAATCGAAGTCTTGTATCAAGAGTTGTGTCTCGGAGACGGAGTTTGAAGTGTGACGCAAATTGCTGCATTCTAGCTGTAAGGGTTTTAAGCATCTTAATTGTAATTTACCCCGGGCCGTATAATATGTTTTGTGTGTAAACCCTTTAACTAGTAGGTAACTTTGCCTGTCAGATGAATTTAGTAGAGTAAGAAAGTACAATATTTCCTTCTCACATAAAGCACCTCAGATTTCCGAAACCTGCCTAACCCACACTTTGGACTAATTTAAGGTTGACCTGGGAACAAGTTTACTTTAACTTACTGCACAGGATCCCTCCTCCTGTTCTGTCCTCACAGGGACTAAAGGTGAGACCTTTGACCTGCACCTGCAACTGTAGTCTCTTTGTTTGTGATTCTGAGGCTGTTAGGCTACTTTGAATGTCGGAGACATTAGTAAAATTGCAATACAAGTATGGTTTAACATTTGACACTACCCAATTTTTGTCATATAACCAAATGTCATGTAAGGCGTTCAGGCCATATCACGCAGAGGGTTCATGATGGCTGAATTCCATTTAGTTGCCTCAGTTTCAGGGTCCTGGTATATTGTACGTTCTCACTCACTGTGGCACTCTCTTGATTTGACTGGGATATTTGAATAAAACAGAGACATCATCAATGTTATTAGTAACACCTGTGCTTTTCCTAGTGTGTCAAAGCAAAAGTGAAAAAGACTTTTTCCTCTTCAAAGAGTGACTCAGAACAAGTGACTCTACATACAATTAATCCTATTTAGAACAAATAAAAGATAAATAAAATAGCAGATCAAGCCAAGGATGGAAACACTTCTTCTACAAATGACCTCGCATAAAAGAAAAAAAGCCAAATAAAGTGTATTTAATGTGTGCAAGTCTCTGTTTGAATGGCTATTATATAAATAGTGTTACTTCATTTTAGTTATAAGACAACAAAAATAAGTAAAAGAATGTAGAATTGCAAATTGCAAAAGCAATATCCCTCTTGTTTCCCTGACTAAAATTGATCTTGTTGACTTGATTTGTGCATCCAGATATTTATTTAGCTTATAAAATGTGTCAATTATGGATTCAGTCAGCTTTTATTGACCACTGTACAGTATAATATCAAGACCTTCATGCGGCAGTTGCACTGTTGGAAAGTCTTTGAGGACTCAGGACAAAGCAGATGACTTGAAGGGTCAGATCACACCAAAACAGTCTAATAAAACCCCAACATATAAGCATGGCTACTATATATACCATGAGGAGAAAGGAAAGAATACTCTCTGTGTTGGAATTTGGGGGAACTGGCCCTTTTAGAATGGAATGCAGATAAATGGAATCATAACCAAGAACATTCTGTGATGCTGTGATGATGATGATGTCACAGTTCACTTCTTGACTAAATGTTAATTACATTGACAGGACAGGTGTACCAGTCACAGTGCAGGAATCTCAAAAGCTAGTTTTTATCTCAGCTACATTCAAACCAAATATCAATAACGTGCAGTCATTATTATTCTTCAAAAAAGGAAAAAGAAAATGGACAAAGTGAGATCAGGAGGACCTTTCTCAAAGCACGCCATGAGCTTTTCATGGTGTCCAAGTGATCATCCATCTGAGGACCTCTCTGTTAAAGAGGAAATCGAAGAGGAGATTGAGGAGGAGATTGAGGAGGAGATTGAGGAGGAGATTGAGGAGGAGATTGAGGAGGAGATAGAAAAGGAGAAAGAAAAGGAGACTGAGGAGGGAATTGTAGAGGAGGTACAGGAGTATTCAGAGGTTAAGGAAGAAATCTCGGAAATCTCGGAGGTTCAAGAGCAGCTCTCCAGCAGAGAAAGCTACTCCTACACTTCCTTCGATGAGGTAAGAAAAAAAAAAGTGTTTACACCACACACCAGAACAGAAAGAGAGTCAAATAATGCAGCTGATAATTCTGATTAAATAATCACCCCCACCTTCATTGTCTTAAAGAGTATAATAGCGATTCATTTGAAAAGATGTTAGTCTCTAAATGGGCGAAAAGTAACATATTTGGTGTAAATATACATAATATATGTCTTTTAAAATACATTAAAATTATTATGCCACAGTTTTACAAATTGTGTACCACTCCAAGTATATGAGTAAAGTAAACATGTTAGAGGATGAATCTCCTTATAATCTGGTTTCTACACAAATTGCTCAAGAGTGAACATCTTAATTAAAAAGACTTCATGAATAAACAACTATTAATTGTAATATGTTGTACAGATGGAGCCATCTGAGAAATCTGAGGTATCAGCTGGTCTTCAGAAAGTCATAGAGGAGGAGAGAAGAGCCACAGCTGCTGTTGAAGAGGCCCTGAAAAAGGCAAAAACAGCAAAAGCTCAATACAAAGATGCCCTGAAGAAGGAGCGAAAAGAAAAAGACGGTCTTGCAAAGGCTCTGGAGAGGCAGCAAGCTGAAAAAAACAGCCTACGTGTTGAAATAGAATACATGAAGGTACAAGTGGCTGAACTCAAGAAGTCACAGCGTGGCAAGGCAAGGCTGAAAGACACGATCGCCAAATTTACCGCTGAGCTTGAAGACAGCAAGAAGGTGATTGAGAAACTCCAGAACAACCTGGAGGTGTCTTCTCATCAGCACAAAAAAGAAATGTCAGCTTGTGAGAAGGCGAATTGTGTAGAAATCAATGAGCTAAAGGGCCAAATCATTGAGCTGCAGGAAGAAAGTCTGGAAAAAGACAAAGAAATTGAATCCCTCCACTTTAATCTCCAGCATCTTCAAAATGGCATTGAAGCCAAGGACAGCATTGTTTCCTCACTGCAGGATAAAGTGGACCAGTTGGCCTCAGACCTCAAAGAGGAACAAACTAAAAACTGTTCACTTCAGAGGGACTTTGAGGCTGCTGTCTCCCAACAGCAGAAGGAATCTGAAGAGCTGCAACATCTGACTCATGACAAAAAACAACTGGCTTCTGAGAACAAGAGACTGGAAGTTGAACTTAAGGCTGCTCTGAAGAGGCAGCTTGATCAAAAACAGCTTCAGGAAGACCAAGAGGCAAGCAGAATCAAGGAGGCCATTAAGGTGGAGAAGGTTCGCTTCTCAAGAGCATGTAAGAAGCTCCAGAGCCAAGAGAAAGAACTCTCTGAGAAGACTCTGGCTTTGGAAAAGAGCCTGCTCAATGAAAATTTCTTAATGTCGTCCCTCCAATGTGAGAAGAAGCGCTTTGAGCAGATGGTTAAAGAAAACCAACAGAGAGAAGCATCTTGGCCCAGAGAGTCTCTGATGTATGACATGCAGACATTAAGAATGTCCAATGCAGACATCACAGCTAAGTTAAATGCTATGAACACAGAACTTGACAGAGTAAAGTCTAAATACCACTCTCTCTCTGAGTGCCATGAAGAGATGAAGTTGCAGAAAAATGATACCATCTCTGAGAATCAGCGTACCATCGAGAAGCTCCAGCGCATGGTAGATGGATTCAGAGAACAACAGTCAGAGAGCAAGACAAGTCAGGCAGAACTTAGGGATGCTTTAAAACTGGAAAAGACAACAAACTCCATGTTGCAGCAGAGAGTCGCTCAGCTCACCTCTGATCTTGAAAAAGCAAGGACCACTTGTGATAATCAGCATGCAGAGCTCAAAGAAGTTTTGACCAAGCAGATCGACACACTGGAGGAAAGGCAGAAATTATCCGTGGCTCTGCAGAAAGCTCAGGAAACCTTCGCAAGGCTTCAGGAACAACGGCTGCCAGGGTCAAACTTTCAGTTCAGGCACGCCGGTGACACTGAGTTCAGACTCAACCAACAGACAACTGCCCTGGATGAGAGCACAAAGGCTCTATACCACCTGCAACAGGAATATGCGGATCTAGGCAGGAGACACAGTGACATTAATTCTGATTATCGTGAGCTGCTTAAAACTCACAGTGCCCTCCAAATCAGATATGAGAGACTCAGCTATGCGCAGGGTAACCCCCGGCCAGACTTCACCCCGCCTCAGTACACAGTATAACTGTACGAAATGAATGACGAAAATACCAACCACAAAGAAAATTCAACATCTACAAAGAGACGCAAAATGTTGACAGGAACACAAAAGGTGGTGTGGGTTTCCTCTGGGTGATCCAGGATCCTTTCACCACCATAAAAACATGTTCCTGTCTCTGTCCCTGACCAATGCACAGGCCCAATGCTCCTAGTGATTAGGAGGGGTTGAATACAGAGGACAAACTCCGTTTCAACGTATGTGTTTGCTGAGAAAGGACAAAAACATGGATGCAAGTCCGAAGCAACTGTCTGAGAATCAAGCAAGTCAAGTGGAGTTGACTGGATCGTAAAGACCCTCAAGCACTTGGTTGACCCAAAGTCTTGACTACTTGAAATAAATGATCAACTTGAGAGAGACTGTGGGCTGTTTAATCTCAATCTCATTGAGTACACCATCATTTTAATATGCTATTTGCTTTGTGTTTTGCTTTAAGTAAACTTTGTAAGCAATGGCAATAAAGGGCATTAAATAAAAAAATAAAATAAAAAAAAGTCTTCTTAATGGCCTCCCAGATTGGATTTGATCAAGTTGAGAGAACGGGTCTCGATGGAGAGTCTACGTCCATATTGTATTTAGTCTAAGGTATAAATGAAATCTTCTTGTACGCTGATGATGCACCACTGTATTGATCAACTGCGCTCTCTCCCATTTCATTTTAGTTTTTTTTGTGTCTACAAGTTAAATTTTAACATGTATTTTTGCAAGGATTTATTTCTACATTAATCATTTCAGAATCTGATCAAACCTGTTGAAAAACAGGTTCATGTTGTTCACCCACGTCTGATCCCCCTCAGCCTGGGAGCCTGGTGTTCTCTGCCCTGAGATAGTTTTTAGGCTTTTCCAGACTCCACTGACGTTTCTCTGCTGCAGCTGGTTTTCCATCTTCCTCCTGTAGCTATTCTTCCCCTCTCTGATCTTCTTCCTCAGCTCCCTCTGCACGGCCTTCAGCTCCTCCTTGTCTCCTGACCTAAAGGCCTTCTTTTTCTCCTTAAGGAGGAAAAATGAACTGAAGATGAATTAAGACTTGAGTGAGACAAAAATATCAATGGAATATCTTGAGCTTCAAGGCTCGCAATGACAACGTGTCACATTCTGGGTAAATTAGTCACACCCCTCGCCCAACAGGCCACATCACCACAATCTGATGGTGGCTGCTCTGTGGCTTTTTGCCCTTGACAGTTAACATGTCTTCCACTAATGAAAACCATAATGCTATAAACTGATGGATTGCAGTGTGTGTGTGTGTGTGTGTGTGTGTGTGTGTGTGTGTGTGTGTGTGTGTGTGTATGTGTATGTGAGAGTGAGTGAGTGAAGTGGACCCTGAAGCAAATCTGATTTGTTTTCCCATCTTTTTCCATGAAATACTACCTGTAACTTGTCCCTGCCATAGCAATGTCATTTTGGGTATGAAAGTCCCAAGAGCTTGTTGTCAGCTCTGTCAGGTAAAGGTGAAATGTGACACTTGTATTAAGCCTGTGGGCAACTCCAGCATTCACACTTCACATATGATGCAGAGACAAAATAATCCAAAGTGGTTTAGCTGCTATGGTCCAATGTAAATCTGAGAGATCACAGGCTTAGTTTTACACCAGTGTGCAATGTTCCTCTCTTCATTTTTTTTTTAAATATAGAGACATTATACAACATAACAGAAATGTAGTCCACAACACCTCTCTAACATTATTGACATTGTCTCAAAAGCATTGTAAACTGGTTTTCTGACCCCCGCCTGTATTTGTTTGCATGTTCAACTGTTAAACAAAAAGCAGCAAAAGTAAACAAAAATATATATATATGTATATATTGTGTATATATGACCCAAAGGCTGGGAGGCTGGCATTATCAGGTAACAGGAGAAGCCCCCTTGGAATGAATGGAGGAAGCTGGTGTGTAAACCAGTGAAAGATACTGTCAGTCCCCACATCTATGACCACCGCATATTATTCCTTTTACAACTCCACATAAACTAATGCAACAAGAGAGTCCCAGGGGACCCCACGTACATACAGTAATGACTATGGTTTGTAAAAAAGGATATTTTTTCTCAATACCTGATAACAAATGGTTAATCTAGCACTTTTTAAATAATCATCTGACATTAACAGGAAACAGCTGGTAGTGGTATTTATAGAATTATCTGAAATTTCATTCTATCTGTTTTCCAGCTGCCAAAAGTGCATCTGGCAAGCAGCCTGCTATACCTCGGAAACCCGCGCCATTTTTCTCTCCATCTCTTTCCAAGCTCCCCCCCCCCCCCCCCTCTCTCTCTCTCTCTCTCTCTCTCTCTCTCTCTCTCTCTCTCTCTCTCTCTCTCTCTCTCTCTCTCTCTCTCTCTCCAAGCTCTCTCACTCTGTCTCTTTCTCACAGTGTTTTCATTGAATATAAAATTGAAACAAGGTAAAGTTTGGCAATGATTATACCGGTAGCTGTAAGCTCATACTGGATAAAGAGTATCGGCTTTTCAAAGAAAAAAGAATCACAGTAACGCAATCCAACTACAAATGAAAAACAACTAGTTTTGTTAATGCAGTTGGCTGGCTTCTTTACCTGCTGCTATATATGCATGGATACAGTGATGCTGATGATACTGTGTGTGATTCAATACAATCTTACTGTAAATGTGTTTGAGCCAAATGGTTTTTAAATATGAATATAATCTGTTTTTCGGTTCACATGTCAGTATTTTCTTCAGTAAGAGCATGTTAAGTGTATTTAAATCCTTGTATATGTCCTGTCATCAGAGCAGACACTCTAAAGAGCTATTTGCAGTACTCTGCGTCAAAGTTGTAAATTATATGGCTAGTTTGAGGGTTGGTTTGGAAGCTCTCTTAAGGCTACCTAGCACATTTTATGGAATACAGTTTCTTAAAGCGAAATTCCATGCAAAAGTAGAATTCCCACATGTTCTTGCCATGGTAGACAGTTTAAGCTGGAATAGTAGAACCGTTTTTCTCAGACACGGACACAAAGGAGCTGTAACTCCAATCTGAGTTAGCCATCAAGCCATGCCTTGTATAATTTACATTGACATAATTTAATTAAATATTTTTAAAAAATAGGGAATTTTAGTGAAACTACTTTCTTGCTTGCTTCATCCAAAACAAAGTCTGAGGTTGACCACAGCATAGCACAGCACCCCTGGATCTGGTCTGCTTTCAGCATCTTGTTCAAAGGCCTTTCTGCGGGGTGGATGTTTGTTGTCATGGTTCCTTAAATCTCATGCTGTGTTTGTGGATTCAGTCTCTTACTGTTTGCATCGTTTGTATCGCATCGATCGCATAGTTGATCAAAGACATCAAAGATTTTCTCTTTCTGTAGCCTCTTGGCTTTCTCTACCTTTGGAAGAAACCTATTAATATTGTGTGATGGGAAGATTTGCTCATAGCTTCGATTGAACATGTTTTCTCATGTTCAATCGAACAATTTCTCATTCCAGTGGCTATAAACAAGGTGAAGGTGGGACAAACAAAAATGCTTTCAAGGGGGGTTGTATAGTACACACTCACACGCATACAATTTAGTTTAGAGTCCACAAATCTAAATAGATCCACATTTGCATGGCTCTTCACCAAGCCAGGCTTTTCTCTACAACAGACACCAACCTGTACCTTTACGCGCAATAACACACACATGGATGCAAACAAATGGGTCTACTATTTACGGGCTGTGTCTCTAGTGAATCTGGCCATGGAGATTTGTCTAAATCCTCCCAAAGCGACACTTCACCCGTATCTGTGGAACACCACTCCCTTTGTGATGTGTCCCACTGGATGAAACTATTACAGATGACCTGAGTGTGCCTCAGACAGTGACACTAGAAAACAGCAACAATCTATTGGCACCTGGTAAAACTAGCTTTTCATAAAAATTGTGAACGTACAAAATTTTACCAATATGTCCTAACTTTATACAACCAGTTTAAATTTTCTTAATTTTCAGTGCATTACCTTTTGTGTTTTTTAAACAGTTGTGGAAGAAGTATATAGATCCTTTACTTAGCTGTCAGACAAATGTAGTGCACTAAAAAGTACATTTTTATCTGAGAAGTTAGTGGAATATTTGTATACCGTATTTTCCGGATTATAAATTGCAGTTTTTTTCATAATTTGGCCGGGGTGCGATTTATACTCTGGAGCGATTTATGTGTGAAATTATTAACACATTAGCGTAAAATATCAAATAATAGCCCGGGCTATTTTTTATCTCAGTCACGTAAGAGACTAGGCTTCTTTGGATTTAGTGATTAGGAGTGACAGATTGTTTGGTAAACGTATAGCATGTTCTATATGTTATGGTTATTTGAATGACTCTTACCGTAATATGTTACGTTAACATACCAGGCACGTTCTCAGTTCGTTGTTTATGCGTCATATAACGTACACTTATTCAGCCTGTTGTTCCCTATTCTATTTTTATTTTAAATTGCCTTTCAAGATGAAATGTCTATTCTTGGTGTTGGATTTTAATAAAATAAATGTCCCCAAAAAATGCGACTCATACTCAAGTTCAACCTATATATGTTTTTTACCTTCTTTGTTATGCATCTTCGGCTGGTGAGACTTATACTCCGGAGTGACTTTTAATCCGAAAAATACGGTAAAACCGCATTATGCAACTACTCAAGTAAAAATACCTCAAATGTTTACCTAAGTAAAGTCTTGTGTACCTAAGTAAAGTATTTGATTAAATGTACTCACATACATTCCATAACTTTATAATATATAAAGAGGATATATATATATAAACCTGTATATATATATACACCTGTATATTTACACATGTATTGCGTGTTCAGTTTATTATGACATGTTGTGGATTACGTTTTTGGTGTGTGTATATATGCTGTAAAGTTTGATTAAAATATATGCAGTCTGTCAACATTTCCTTACAGTTAATTAGACTGTTTTTTGTGTCTGACACTCCTGATTCAGAGTATACTCATCTGTAGAGGGCTGTGACTGAGCTTCTGAAGAATGTGTGTTAGATTTTCGAACACGTGGCCCTGTCTGACTTAGTTTGGTGTCAGTGTGGCACGTTCCAACGAGGTGCACATTAGGAACCTCACTGGATCACAGTCTGTTTCTTTTGGAGCACTGAGGCCACATATTTGAGCCACATGTGTGTCTGAGACAGAGAACCCAAATGAAACACACATTTCGACACAGAAGTGCTGCGTCTGCAGTTGGATTCCTGGAAGCAGACTCATGAACTGACAAAGAGAGGATAACTGTCATGGCTGAAATGGTATTCCGGGAATTATCTGACGGACATCTCATTGAGTTTTATTTCTTTTTTCAATAGTTTGGAACCTTTGCTACTGTGTCTGCTTTTCACATGTCGCTGCAGTGACAATCATTGTTTGACAGAGGGCAGCAGTAAGCCATTCAAAAACAGCCATGCTCAAATTTGGTTTAAAACCAGAGCCACATGCCAAAGACAAGCCATGAACTTAAGTTGATCACACTCTGCCTAATTTGTCCAATTTAAGATTGTTTGATTCATCGGTTGAAAATTGTCAGACTAGGAAGAGCCAAACCACCATTTGCTCCATCTCCAAAGCATATTTGAATGTCTGCCAGACATATTTGGGGTTGCATTCACATTACTGCATTGAAACAATATGTCAGTTTGGAGCATGGCTTAATTTGAGCAAAAAGCAAATATGCTGGTTGAGCCATTGTGATATTGTTCATCAGAGTAGATGACAAGGGGAGTAACAGTGGTTAAAGACACTATCAACCTTTTGTCATAGTATTTTTTTCTCCCAAATCTTTTGGATTGTTGTGTTTGCCTCTTGAGACCTTTTTATAATTGCAGTTTTCCTTATAAGAGAACTTAATGGTCCTCTGTGCCCCCCTCAAGAGTTTACATCACCCTGATGATCCAATGTTTGAAACACAATCTTCTCTATGACAGGCTGTTAAGACAGTCATATGTTTCTGTGTTATTCTTTTTCAGATTTGTGCAGATTTCTGATCACAACTTGAACTAAAGTTAATTTCATGTGCGGTGTTGATTCAAGATGATAATGCTGCCGTCAGTGAAAAATCTTGTCACTCAAACCTGAACAGTTCTTTCATTTTGACTGGAAACAGAGGCAAGTATGACAGGGTGTGTGTATGAACTGTAATTGAACTCGACTGGAAAAATCTGAACACAAATGTGACAAATAAGTTGTAGTTAAGTTTAATTATTATTAAAGTTAAGTAAAGTTTGCCTTATTTAATTGAATATATGGCATACTCTCAGCATACAAGATCACCTTGCCTTTATGTTTCACAGTGGAAAACTGTTATCTATCAGCATTGCACTCTGAGTGCGTGTCCACTGTTGAGTAGAACAGAGGGAGGGCAGAGCATTAAAAAACTCAGAGAACTGACTGTACTTGTTGGCGTCCCCCAAGGCCCCGTCAAGAGCCCATTCTCGCTTGTCTTCATAAACAGAGGTTACTCGGGTACTAAGGAGGGGTTTCATTCCTGCAAGGGTTCATGCACTTGAGCTTGGCATTTTTCATATTTACATTGCTTGATAGTCTCAGTAGATCTGTTTATGATATTTTCCCCCTCACTGTTTGTTTGTAGTTCTTTCTTCTCAACTAATGTCCTCCTCCATCTCCCCTCCCTCTAGCACCCTCTCTTTTTATCTCTCTCTTCTGTTCGTTGGATATCCTGCTTGGTCGGTTTCTAAATTAATTCTTCAAAAGATCCTCTGCACTGTTCTTATTTGTTCTATTTATGTACCTATATTAGCGCATGTTCATATTTCAAATATACAGAAAGAAGGTCTGTATAGAAAGATGACTTGTCTTGACAGCGGTTCAAATATTTGACAAAAGCAAAGTTGTTGTGACTATGAAAGGAAAAGAGACAGAAACCAGACTGTTTGTGATTGCATGCAAGCAGCAAGTCTATTTCCCCTGGCAAACCTGTTGAAAAAAAAGGAAAAAAATAGGCCACAAAATTTTTCAGCAGATCCATTTCCACTGCACTGAGTTTACTTTTAACTGTTTCAGCCCGTCTGTCCCACACCTGGTCGCTGAGCGTGGCACAGAACAGAGCGTGCTCTGTTCTGTGCCCAGACAAATCTGCGGAGCCATACGGAAAATAAATCAGCTCCACATTCATTAAACAAAAAAGCTGTGGGCAGATTTATTCCATTATTGGGCCTCTCTCATTTTTAGCATTCACTTAGATTTTTGTTCCCTCCACATTTTATTTTGTTTCTACCTCTCAAATACAGCAATTTAACTCTCTAGGGTAATCCTCCATTCCTGTTAGCGGCTTGTGGAGCAAAGGGCCTCCGCCACGCCTCTTCGTGGATCCTCTTCAAAGGGTTTGGTTTGGTTTCTCTCCTTCTTTGCTATCTCTTGTGCTGCGGTGTGTGAGGTGCAATAAAAAATGCTAGCCCAGCCATCTAAATTGCCGCATAATGACCCAGTGAAATGTCCCCAACCAGGAGAGCCTGGGCTCTATGAAACAACATGGACGAACCTGGATAAATGCTGTTCTGTTTATGGAGAGGCAAAGCCCTCATGGAAATAATTGACCTATTAGCGTCAAATATTTCATATATTTCGTATATATATATATATATATATATATATATATATATATATATAAATAAGTGTGCTAACTTTCCCTCTCTACCCTCACTTACACTCTTTGATATAATTCCCATGCCTCGCCCCCTAGTGGCAGCAGTTCTCTATGACAAAATCCATCCCTCACTAATTCTCTCTTCCTCTCTCCCTGTGCCTCTGACACACTGTGCACCGATAAAAGTATTACCATTCTAACTTTGCAATGCTGGTGCGCATTGAGGCCACAGTGCAGACTAACTGTGAAACAACGGTGCCAAAATCTTTCATTCTTGCTTCATTCTTGTGGAAAAAAACCCCTGCATGTATGTCAGCTTCATTTAAAGTCTTGAGGGATTGTGTTGATTCTGATTTTTGCTCCCTTTCCTTTTTGGAATTCTATTTCCGAACACTAACGGTAATATCTCATAGTTTGTATTGGCTGCAGATTGGCTTCCTATTGTTACTGGAACATGACTGGGGCCTTTGAGAAGTATCACCTGTTATACACGAATCCAATGGCTTTGTCTGTGCCCACCCAGCTGCTGACAGTACAACTAACTTTGAACCGCTATCAGCTCCATCCTCCCAGCATCCTCTGAGGAAGGAAGCAGGGCAGGCTGCATCAGTGCCCCACAAGCTTTGCACCGCCAGCTCCTGCAGGGACACTGGTTATTTTTGGACCGAGGGTGGATCACGTTACGACTACGAGAAGACCCCTCAGACAGGAAATCACCCAGCACGCCACCCAGCAGCTCCTGCATTCTTGGCCCTCAGCCGGACTGACTGAATGCTGGTTGATGATTCAACCCCATGCAGACGGTGATCAGAGAGAGGAAAGCCCAAGAGAACAAGAGAGCCATCTTCATTTCAACTCCGGATAACCTCTTTCCCACTGAAATCCCTGCACACAACCCATCAGCCCTGTATGACACAATTATATATCACCACACCCTGCGAGCTCGGGCAGGCAGTAGTTTGTTGTACTTGCGATATAAATGATGCACATTTTTTCGAGCAGCGCTTGTTGTAAATCCTCTACATCGAAACAACACATATTTGTAAATTCTGAATTCATGTGATTTTTGTGTACTAAAATATTTGATTCAGTAGCATTAAGGAGAAAATAACACACCAGCATACTACAGCTCACTCTCTATTGAAACTGCATTATATCTATGTTATTTGTATAACACATCATTTTATTTGGTTTGTATATTTGGCTCAAATGAATGAAAATGAAAATCAGTGTACTTTAAGGTCATTCATGCTTGTATCTATTACTTTGCAAGCATCAGTAAAGCTTATTTTACAAGTTTCACATAATGAGGAAGGCTAATGCTTGCACAAACTATGGTTTGATTCCGCAATGGTCTACCGAGGTGAAAGCAAGATTAAATCAAGCTTCTACATGACTGAGATATTTCCCGGATCATTACTGTACGCCAGCAAGACACTGCATAATGTAGTCATGTGTTGTGCTATTTGTTTCATATGAACATTCCTGGGGTTAGCTGAAAAACCACACAGTTATTATGTGGGAAATATCAAAGGCTGCGCGGCCACCAGGGCTGAAGTGGAGAGCGTGGGAGGTTTGTGACATGCCACGATTTCTCTCCATCTGCCCATCGAAAAAACATGCGTGGACTGAATTTGTGTGCGTGTGAGTACAGCTTTTGTGTATGTCTGTGTGGCTAGGAGACGGGAGCCCTGCTGAGTCTAATGAGGTTGTTTAGCTGTTTTGCTGCGGACTTCCACCTCATTTCAATGAAGTATCCCGCTCTCAGCCAAACTCCTGCCAGGGAAAATCCTCAGGTATTTTATAAAGTTATAGAAATATTGTGTATTCATAGTAAAAATAAACTATATCTGGACACTAAATGTCCAGATATAGCTTATCAAACTTTGGACTTTGTAACGTTAAAGTAGTGAAATCAAATCTGGATAAGTTTGTGTGACTTTTCAGAGGTTTGAGTTTTTGTTTGTATTTGCATCTCTGTGTTTTTGAGAAAAGGAATGTGTGCCCGTGCCTGGTTTATTGGTGTTCACATCAGCCTGACCTCAGGGTGTAAAGGGCTGTTTCTTCACTGTTACTTCACCAGCTCAGGTTACACACCACCACCCATCCACCCTCAGAGAAAGCAAAACTGAGGTGACCATTGCCTGAATAGTCCTGCTCTCTCACATGAAAATAAATCACATCGCCACAACACCATATATCACCTGACATCCATTATGGATTATTGTATATGGACAAACAAAAACTCAAATTGTCTCCAAACCTGTTATCAATCAAGACATATCACTCCTATCAACTACACACATAGGCCTACACATCAACATGAAACCTTAGCTTTCTTTTTAATAAATTGAGTAGTAGTGTACAGTGAGAATGAGATATCTGGAACTGATCTTGTGAGCTCACGTTTGACCTCTGCCCTACAACCACAACATGAAAATATGTATAATCACCTATTATTGGCAAGGGCAGAGGGATACTTGACACTATAATAAATGCTATAAATGTGAATGTCCTTGCAAGTATGTGTATAGTCCCCAAAAGTGCAGTTGTTAGAGAGATATCCTGTGGTGTGGGGTTTCAACTCAATAATGGACATTGTTGGCCCGTGCAGGACTGTGAATGTTACTGACACCTATATTACCCAGTATTTATGGCACAGGTTTCTGAACTTCACAACGACACCCTCCTTGTCTGCTGAAATGTGCTTCTCAAAAGATTCACAAAAGCTATTGAAGCACAAGGTTGTACAGCCGACCATTCCCATGGAAATCTTTTAGCTTCATTTCATGCCAATTAGCCTCACAAGTAAGGTTATGGGTGCAAAGAGATGACAACCTATCAGTGGGGGATAATGTATAGTTCTAAAAGCATCATTCTTCTTATTTTTCTCCCTTTAAGAAGCTAATAGCCTCACATCTCATTTCTTATCTCTTTGTGATGAAGGGCATATTGGTATCCATCTGCTCTGTGCAAATGGCAGTAGCTGAGGAAGCAAGAAAACAGAGAAGCTCACTATAAATTCATGGATTAACAGTGAACTTCTTGCCCATACAGCCTTGGGTAGAGTGCATTCATTGGTTGAAAGGCATAGAGAGAGTGAGGAAGAAGGAGTCAACCATCTCCCCCTCTTTCATCATTTCCCCACTCCCTCCACACTGTTGCTGCCCCCAGAACCCACCTTCATTAAAACTCACTAGAGGGTTATGAATGGGCCTGTCTGGCCCACTGCATGGCCTTGAGAGCCCAGCTGGTTCCCATTAAGGACTCTCACTGTGTGCATATATGTGTGTGTGTGTGTGTGTGTGTGTGTGTGTGTGTGTGTGTGTGTGTGTGTGTGTGTGTGTGTGTGTGTGAGAGAGAGAGAGAGAGAGAGAGAGAGAGAGAGAGAGAGAGAGAGAGAGAGAGAGAGAGAGAGAGAGAGAGAGAGAGAGAGCCCAGTCATCTGACACTGAGGGGTAACAGGTTCTGGTTAATCCCCGGCAGGTAGCCCTGATGAGACCCAGAATTCAGGTGCTGCCAGAGCAGAACAGAGGTGGGGGAAGGGAGGGGAGCAACCATCTGTAGGCAAAGTGGAGGTGGAGAAAAGACACGTAACCTTTGTTTTGAGGAATTATAGGGTACACATCTGAACAAGCCAGAGACCTTCATCTCCCTTTCTCCTCCAAATACCATCCTCCTCATCCACTTCCTTCTTTTTATTCTCATCTTCCTCCTGCTTCCACTCTCCCCCCTCCTTCGTCTTCCACTTTCACTCCCCCGGTCACTTTCTTCTATGACTGCCTTTTCGCTCTTCCCCTTTACGTGCCTGCATGCCCTTTGTAATTTATAGCAATAAATAAAAAGAAAGTGTTGTCCTCTTTTTGGTCAGACATTATTTTCCTGGCCACGATCCAAACACAAGGATGGGATATCAGGCCCCAAGCCAGACATTTTGGGCCCATTTTTATGAAAGTATATAAATCTGAGTGAGCAACTGAGGGGGGTATATATATGCTTAGTCCCATGGCCTTTTGTTCTCATGCTAGTCTCTTGTTGCATTGGAGGTAGGTTGAGGGCTGAAATAAAACTTTACAAATGTCGATGCCACAGTAGCTCCATGTGTCATTCAATCAAACAAGAGTATACTTCATGAATGTCTGAGTCTTGGTCGATTTGTTAAGGAGAAAAATAGAAGTTAAAAGATTACTATGATTATGGAACATAATTACAACATTAATCTATGTTATGCTGTCGTCTTTGATTTAATGCTGGCGACTTAGATGAAGAGAAGTCTTATTGTACATTTAATCCATCTACACAAATGGAAAAGCATAGTGACCATTAATAAATGTGAAAAACATGACAGCACTGGTGTAAAATTTTACTGGTGATACTTGAGCCATCTGTATATTGACAAATGTCAGGCTGCTTTGAGTGTCAGATGCTAGATAGCTATACATCACTGTAGTCACGGTGACTCGGGAGAGAAAGACATGAAAAGAGGACATGTCTTTATTTATCTCAGCACTTTGTTTGTTGGACAGTATGGTTTAAATTGACTCTACTCACACAATCTCCCCCTCCCTCTCCTCACTTTGTATTCCCAGGCTTGAGTAAATCGCCTCACTTACGTCGAGGTTTACATTCTCATGCCCTCCCAACCACCAGAGCCCCAGCTCCCACCCCCTACAAAACAGATTCTTGTCCCCCCTCCTCTCTTTCTTTCTCCCATCAGTAACACCCTCATTCACAATAGCCAACCTATAACCCCGACCATCCTAAATGGCTGCACAGTGCAACACATGTGCTTCAAATTAAGCTTCTTTTGTGAAGAAGTGAGGCTCCTCAGACCACCGCCTCCTTCTTGCATTCACACACCCCCACTTTAGTTCACATGAACACATATGTGTACAAAACATTAGGAGCACCCCCTGTAATATTGAGTTACACACTTTGGCACAATGCAAATTAATGTCATCAGTCATTTTGCCGCTTAAATGTCCTTTTTATTGCCTCCGTTCCATTCAATGTTTGAAGAGGATTAGGGTAGTAAGGTATCAGTAATGATAGTTTATGTGCATGGGGATTTACTTGATCAGTGTATTCGTCAGGAGATGCAAATGCAGATGAGGAGATGCAGAAGTGTACACAGTCCAAATATTTTTATTTTTATACATACACAATTAAATGGCTGCCCTTACTCAAATCAAGGCAAGTAGCATACAATGCAGAGTTTGACTCTATGAATTATGTTCCCTGTAATTACCTGTTATGTGTGTATCTAAGTCATTATTGTCTGTCTCTTAGAAACTGTTACTTTTTGGCAGCCCATTGAGAGTCACACTGTAGGTGATAAGAAAATCAACAACGCTGAGATTCCAGTTGTGACCACTAGAGGAGCCCCATACAACACATGATCACCAAAGTCTATTCAGTGACAAACAGTCCAAGTTATTGGTGTAGACGTCTAATGTCTAGAATGGGGGCTTTTTATTTGTCATAATCCTTCCATCCTTCCATTTTAGATTTTACATACATTTTAATAAAATGGGAGAATATGAGCATGTGCACACACAAATGTTAGTTGTTCATTGTTTACCAGTGACTCACATAGCAGCATTGTTTTGGAGGAGTTGTTTTCTAGGCCGCTGCTGCGGCTTGTGATTGAAATTACTGTTGCCAAGGAAACGCTCTAATTTGGCTTCATTGTAGACATTGTGGCTTGAGCAACAGGTGCCTGTTATTTTTGGTTGCTTTGTTGCACAGTGCTGTGTGTTTAAGTACCTCTGTCTGTGTGTATGTGTGTGTGTGTGTGTGTGTGTGTGTGTGTGTGTGTGTGTGTGTGTGTCTGCAAGTGTGTCCTAGCATGCTACCTTTGCATGTTCAGAGGGACAGAAATACACAACCGCAAGCTGAGACAAGCAGGAGCAAATAAGGCTCTGCGGTTCGCCGAGCTACGCACCCATGGGATCCATGCATTTGTTTACCAAACCCCCTCTTGAAGGTGTGAGATTTTTTTTTTAAAATAAGGGTTTTTTATAAACCTCTGTTCAGTTCACACAAGCAAATCATGAAGGGAAAATAAATCAGGTTACCAAAGTTGTTGTGTGCTCGGAATTAACCGCCACTCGACTTGACCTTTGAATTTTTCCATTCCTCTGTTTTACTAAGCTGATGCATAAGGGTTTGTTCTGACAGGTAGGCTAAGTACATACAATCTGATTAGACCTCACAAAGGGCAATCCTCTATCTGTGATATGAAACTGAGAGCAGTCCACGCTTACCATCCATTTAAATGACAGATGTTAAGACATCACACGTCTTGAGACATGGCTTTTTTACAATATGCAAAACAACATTTTTTTTTTTCACAATATAAAATCATAATCTTGTGAAATATCACTAATGTTTTCATTCCAGAGATCTACAAACTACATGCTGAAGATAAACTATGCATATTGAGCCTGCACAGAGCTTGAACACTTTTTAATTAACTGGGTCATAAGGCAATTCAGAAAGTAAAGTGTGCTGTTTTTTTCTTTTTCGGGGGGGGGGGGGGGTTCTTTCACAATAGCAATAACTGTATGTGTTTTTTGTTTGGAGTCCACTTATAATCTAGAGAGTAAATATATCCTAAGGACAGAGTGAAAGTAAAGCTAAAATAAAAGGCAATGTCCCTTGACATTTGATGGCAGACAGTTGTAAACATACCAAACACTCTTGCTGGATATCTTTTTTAATACATCCCACTTCTTATAGTTGATCATATTGTTATTTAAACTACTAACTAACTAACTGTTTTGAGTTTCAGTTTTGTTTGGTTCTTTGTGTGAAGTCTGACTTATTTGCACTACACTGGCTGTATTAAGGTCTATGTTGTATTGCATATTGTTTTTCAGATTTACACTGATGAACATGGCCACACACTGAGGCAATTGAAAGTGCTTTACATAAGGTAAAGAAATGCATTATGACACTGCAACGGACCTACTGGGCCTATAGTCTTATATTCATTATTCAGGATATTGGAAAGTCAGCATATTGGAAAAGTTCCTCACAGTCCTGCAAGTCAAGGCTGACAAAAACACACAGAATCTTGAATGTACATGGTCATTAGTGTTACTGGTTGTTTGCAAGCAATGGGTTTTGCACTGCTTGAAGGTCACTTCAGGCAGGGGTCTGGCAGTATTGACACCACAGGGCTGTCTTTGTATATACTCTTAAATATGCCAAGAGCATATTAAATTATTCTGATATTAACATGGTCATGCCAAATTCTTTAACCATTACACAAAAAAATAACCTTCTGCTAAAAGCAGCAAACTAAAAAATAGAGGTAGCAGCAGTTAAGTCATAGTCATGGATGTACAGTACAATACCATGGGCATGTACACTTGCAAAATGTACCTCACTCTTACTGGTTCCCTTGCATATTCAAGGCATTTGGTGATAAATGCCTTACAACCGGTGGGCTCTTTTGACCTTAGCCACTGTGTCCACCCACCACAGGCCCCAGGGAGTCCACCTCCCTCTGACCTCCTCCCGCCGAGCTGATCTATATTTGCAGACAGAGAGAGAGAGAGAGAGAGAGAGAGAGAGAGAGAGAGAGAGAGAGAGAGAGGAGAGAGAGAGAGAGAGAGAGAGAAGGAGAAGAAGAAGAAAAAGAGGGGATTTTTTTTTTTAAAGTTCTCTTACCCTGTGACCTCTCTCCAGACCCTGTGCAGGGAGTGGGGTTGAGCCCACCACACCACAGGAGGCCCCTCTGCATGGTGCTTTCCTTCTCTGTTATTCCAACTCTCTGGTTACAGTCCTAAACCCAAGGGGGTCTTTAACGGGGGTTCTGGGATCACAGGTCTGACTGTTAACAGCTCCAAGGTGAAAGGCCTTGGACACTGCCCTAAGTCTGCCATGTTACATACTCCCCTGGCTTAGCAAACTCCTTGGAGACTTCAGCATGTTCCTTGGGGTTCTCTTGTTGGCGTACACCGCCTAGTTTTTGCCTAGCTCTGGGGATCTTGGTATTATATTACTGCTAGTGCATATTGTAAAACTGGCATTTAGCTTTTTAGGTCAATATGTAATCAGACATTCATTTTTTAAAAGTATATGCATAAATAATCCAATAACTTTATTTTACACTATTACACTGACCTGAATGTCTAAGGGGAGTCAGCAATCAAGTAAACACTTGATTCTGACATGTCATGTAAGTCACCCTAACGCCACTGATATTGTTTCCCCCTCACAAAATGATGGATTGCAGGAGAGAAAGTGAACTTCTAATCATTCAAATATATGCATGCATGTCAACTAAGTATTCAGCTTTTGTTTCAGCCCTTTTCCTGACCCAACAATTTATCTTTTTGACAATGTCAGCTCAGGGAGATTTTCCATTATCTCTCTAACCATTATCTGTTTATGTACCACATTTAAACCTGTCAAAATCAATCCAAATGTGGTAATTGATGTGAGATCTGTTGCAAGCCTGAAGACCCTCTGCTCTTTTTTGTCAAAATTACTCTTGTCATTTTGTATCAGAGGATATGCCTCTCAAGATAGCAGTTATTTTTCCACAGGTGTGATTTGTCTCTGTCATTTTCATTTGACTCACCATCCTACCCTCTCTCAGTTAATCTTATTACTTTTAAATATTTGCTCCATAAATTTAGGAAAACTCTTGCTGGAAAATATCTAGAGTTAAGTTGCCATTTTATTCATGGCATCCTAGCAAAGTTAAAAGTTACAGATACCGTTTCTGTTTGAACGTATCATTATATTCCACCATAAAGCTAAAGTCGTTTTACCTTACACCACATTCGAATTTTCACAATAACACACGATCACATGAGTTCACGTCACACAGACATCCATCTTGTCAGGCTCCAAGTACTGCGTTTGTGGTTTAGTTAGAAGTCCGTCGGCCAATTAGCGTCCTGTGAGGAGCTACTGGCAGTTGAGGGGGGGGGGGGGGGGGAGCGGGACTTATAATGACAATGTACAAGTCATACAAAACAACAACAGAGGCTCCTAAAGGGGTTAACTTAGATGCTGCAATAGCTTCAGTTTAATCAGAAATGGATAGTTTTTCTTCATTGAGAGAAGAGAACAGTAGTGAAAGTTTTTCTCAATGGAAAATATGTGTTTTCTCTTCTCCTGATTGAGATGGTTTATCCAATCGCCTGCCAAGTATGTTTGAAAGTGCCTGCCCATTTCAAATCAGTTTCTAATGACGCCTGATGAGTCAGGCTAGAAGTCGGTAACTTTCTGTAAAGAATATGCATTCCTAAACAAGAAAGTTTGTCCGGCTGGTGGGCTGGTGGACAGTGCTTGATTTTGGCTCGACTTGGGCATATACTTTGATTTTACAGCTAAACAGCACATCAAAATACTGTATGTTATGCGAGAAATGGGCAATACATTATCAGAATCTTTATTCATATTTGGTCAGCTCTCCCTAGTTTATCAATTCGATCAGATTTCACGAGCAGTCATTGTCACTGAGTGGTTGCTCTAGATTGGGCGCGGTGGAGTCTATTGATGCCATTAGAAGCACAAAGCGAGGGCTCTGCAAGCAGACAGGGAGCAGAAGCTGGAGGTAGAGAGACATTATTTTTTCACTGATTGTCTTATTGTGCTGTCAGGTTATAGTGAGAATTTCAGGAAATATGGAAAAAAAAAATAATTCATAGAAAGTTACCAATTACAGCTATATTAAACATGCAGTCTGCAACATTTTTTGTTCATATTCAGTGAAACGGACACTATGCTCTGATAAAAACATCAATCCTCCGGTTTTAGAAAAAAAAATGCTCCTCTACGTGTACCTAGAGCTTTTTGTTTGTTTTGCAAAAATCTACCGCGCTCAGGTCATCCATTCCTCTAAGACAGAGCAGAGCTGACTGTCAGGCACAGTTCCTGCACACGCCCCAGATTCCCCCATCGCGCATGTTAAAAAATCACAGGCAAACGCCTCAACCTAGGCATACGCTAAATGACATTAGCAGTTGCTATCTATGAGTAAGTTAGCCAGCCTATATCCATGTTGCGTGTACTCCATGCAGTTTATTGATGAGAGAAGACACGGGCGCATTCAATGGAATCTGGTGCACATGCTTTGACGAGCACTCAATGGGAGGGCTCGGTGGTAGTGGGGGAGGGGCGTGAGAGTTGTAAACATTCAAAATTTGACTGAGTCGGCTCTATCTACCAGATTTGCTGACTGCAGCAAGTTCTTTTATAGAAATCACAGTATTTCCAAATTGACCCTGATGCAAACACACAGGAGTCCAACACCCTTTATCCTGATCAATAACTGATTGTGTCAAGCCAAAGTTAAGAAGGAAACATGTCACTACAGCCACTGTCATCTTGTCTTGTCAGCAAAGAAAATATTTGCCACAGCAAATAATAAACACATCTCGCACGCACAGTTGAATAATTGAGGTCACAATTGCTAACACAAGTGATAACTTTAAAAAAATAAAATAAAAAAAAACGAACTCAATCTGACTCAACCTTCGCAAAAAACAGCAGTGGCAGATGGTACATTGTGATAATATTTGCAGTGTTGTGTCTGGCCTTGCTGAGGATTTCCTCTGGGAAGTGTCTGGCTGCAGTTGTGACAAATCTCCATTGAAACTGGGTGGAGGTCCATCGCTTTACAGCTTAACAGATTACTTTAGGTGAAGAGCAGGATGACCCTCTTCCCTTAAACATACATATACAGATGGGCATGCACACACAAGCAGCATGGTGCCATTTCGATGAGTGATGCCCCATGTGTGCAATTTCTATTCAAACATAAAAAACACAGGATGTAATTAACACTGGTGGTCTTTCAGATTTGTTTTACTAATTCAACGTATAAATTATATGTGATCTTCCATGCTAACTAGACAACCTATTTTCTTATGTATATATACATATATATATATATATATATATTTTAGAGATGCACCGACCCGATACCAGGATCGGATATCGGCTCCGATATTGACTAATTAACTGGATCGGATATCCGGCCGATCCAGCATTCTGCTCCAGTCATTTCTTTTTTATTAATATCATACACAGCAAGTTGATTAGGCCATTGTTTGTTGGGTCTCAGGCAGCTCCTCTATTTAATATTGCATTTTAAAATATCTGTTTGCCGTGCACTTTACATGGAACTGTTATGTATTTCTTTTTGCTGCTTATGTTCACTTTGTTATTTGTTAATAAATATTATTAAGTACAGTGTGAATGTGTTACCTTGTTTTTAACAAAATGTTTATGTCAAGCCTGATGCCTTCACTCACCTGGCAAGGTATATAGTTCACAGTAGTCTGATCGGAAAAAAAATGGATCAGTGCATCTCTAATATATATAATGCAATAGACAGTTGTTCACTCCTCTTACTGGCTACTCCTGACAATGGAGTCTTGAATCATTAAGCAGTCTTGTTTTGCGACCTCTTGCTTGTGTCTCCCATGACCCCTGACGTTCTACTATCTCAGTGACGCAGACACATCACACCTACACTGGTCAGCCAGCGGCCTTGCTCCCCTATTGTCTCCCGTCCCTGCAGTCATGACCCCCAACGCCCCACTGTAGGGGTCTGTTCCTATTTATAAAGGGGTGGGGGGGTGGGGGGTTTCCTCCTCCTGTATTGTTGCTGTTTGCCAGCACTTCCTCCTTTCATTGACTGACCTCTACTCTACTTCCTGTTTGTGCGGTGGACCAGTGGTCATCCCAAGGGTAGTTTGGTAAATCCTCTTAATTTCTCTGGGTAAAAGGGTGTGGTTGAGGCAGCATACAAGGGAGGAAATTCGAGTCATGTCTGGATCCCCATTGATATGTCCAAATATGGGCACAACATTCCGTTGAACCAAAGTTAGGTACCAAAGTACTGTACATTACAATACATTTCATTGGAAATTGATTTTGTCCATTTTTTATTGGGGTTCAGTGTCTTCCTCAAGAGCCAGCTAAGGTGGCATGGAGGCTGGCCATTGAAGTGAGGGGAATGGGATACAGGGAAGATGGTTTTGAAAAGGGTGCTGTGGTTTTTGTATTCATTTAAATACAACAGATTTCCTCCTTTATCACTCTGTGCTCCAAAGGTCTTTTGAACTGTTTAAAGTTCTGCTTTTACTGTCCTCATCCCACATTTTATTTTCTTATTTTCCTTCTCTTTTATCTTCTAGCCCTTCTCCTATTTCTTCTTCTACCTGGCAAGCCGGATATAGGTGTATACATACCATCTACTCGACCGGAGTGGGAAAGAACTATGCCCAGTAGGCAAGCTTGTAATGCATATAGTCACTTTTTTTGGGCAGCTCGCAGACATAAGTGGATGACGACAAGATGACGAAATTTACATCATGCAGCCCAAGGCGAACCCTCACAGACACTCAGGTGTGGAAACCACCCCATTTATTGCATTGAATGAACACGCAAAAGGCTAGATATCAAAACCCTGAGTTGATAACTACCGTTGTGTGAGCACTTAGCGTAACTGCGGTAGTTAGGGTGAGTGAAGCCAGTGGGTAGTCTACATACAGGGAAGTGGGCAGACAAACAAATACACTGAGAAGCAGATAATCAGACTGAATCAAAACTGGTTTAGGAGCTTGAAGCGAGGCACATGGACAAACCGTGTATGGCTCGACAATCCAGTGGAAACTGACTGTTAGGGTAGGGGTTTTGTAGTGAAGACAGCCTTGATAGATTGAATACAGGTGTGCTAATTGCAGATTGTGGCCAGGTAAGTAGTGAGAGGCAAAAAAGTGGGCAGGAAAAGGAAAGAAACAAGCAAAACCAAAACACACAATATGTCAATATATTATGCTGCATTCCTGAACTCATTGTCATATATTTTTTTAATAGCGGCATATGAGGCTAATTTCTTCACACGATTCCTAAATCACATAACAACAATCTTTTCAATATTTTTCACTTAAGGGAATATAAAATCTTACATCAAATGTAAAGTCCTTTTTTAAAAGCATTATCAGTGTAATTGAATTTGAAATCAGTAGCCACAAATGCAGGAACAATACTTTGAAAAACATTACTCATATTATTAATACGAAATGAGCTATTCACATTCCTATTTTGACTTACTTTTCTGTAACTTTTCCCTACCTCCAAGGGCCCATTATTTATCAATTTCTGAGGATCCAGGCTGGTGGTGTGCAGTCGCCTCTGATTGCAGAACAATCTGTGAGTTCCACTTCAGATCTCATTTCCCAAGGGAGACCTTTTTATAATGTAACAGGAACCAACACTCCCATGTGGCTTCTACTCATTTATGCGAATGACATAGTTTTCTTCATGATGTATCTCTGTTATTTTCTTCTCTCTTTAATGTTCCTCGTGCAAAATAATCAGCAGTCATAAGGGAGAAGATTTTCTTTTTTTGTTGTTGTGATGGTGAGGTGAAGGGTTAAAAACTGGAACACAATAATACTTTACAGCTTGAACTTCAAATTACAATCACACGCAAACAGTTTTGGCAGTTTTGCGGCAGTCCTTTGTTTTTTGGAGACTATGGCCTCAAGTGTTTAGATGAGCAATTGAAAATAAACAATACAGTTGAAACTGCATCCCAATATCAAACAATATCCAGTACAGCAATGAGCTGAAGCGTGGGCAATATGAGTGAATGGCCAGCTATTGATGCATATTTCACTTTGTTACCCAGCCGAAGTTAAAACTATGGCAGGAAATGATGTAAATAGTGACCTGGAGAGGCAAAGACATTGTATAAAGGGAGTCTCATGAGAGTCTGGCTGACAATGGATCAAAATGAGAGCAGAAACAATGGAACACAAGTTACTGACAACATTCACAGCCTCCACCAGATGCTAGTGTGAGAAAAAAAAACCTGTAGTTTGATTATTTGGACCTTTGAGCTGTTGGAGCCAAGGCTATGGCCCACCTGGATGTTAAAAAAGCCTCATCATACAGAAATGGGAGGTTGAACTCCAACTCATAAGCTCTTATCTCATTCCGACATCTGTTTGCACTGGGTCTTCCAGATGTTTCCTGCTTGGCTTCTGCTGATCCTTAGCACTTGCGCACTTGCCTGTCCTCCCAGCCAAGCATTGGTGCTAGACCTTTGGGTCCCATCAAATGTGTTTACCTAAGGCCCCACACTGATAGTAACTTGGCGACAAGGCTAAATCATATTCCAAATGTCATCATCTGTGGGAGAGGCAAGCTATTTTTGATACAGGGCAAGTGCTTTGGCCTTCAACAAGCGCAAATGGGAGGATTTTTTCTTATCCAAAGGACATTATGTAACTGTACTCTTTCTATCTACTGTGCTAAGTGTGCTAAATAAATATGATAATAAGCTGACTACAGTTAAGTCATTCAGGCCTACGTGACTACATTCAATGCTTATTTCAGTACCTAATAATGTCCTTTGTTTAGTTTAAGAGACAGTTTGGATGACAGCCAAAGACACCTTTCCGCTAAATGTATTTCCAGACTGAAATGTGAACAATAACTACATTACTTTTATATCTGATATATTTGATAAACATTCAAGAGTCTAGACACGTACACAGCCTTGTAACTATGAGTCACTGTAGCATAATGTCTTAAGCATTTTTGTTTGATGAGTGAGGAGAGAAACTGGACATGGTTCATTGATGAAGGACAATGAGAAAGCAATAATTATGTGACTGTGTGAAGTAAGATTTTAGTGTCAAGAACCAATCAAGAATTCTGTATGAATATGCACATATAAGGAGATTTGTAGAAATGGGTAAAATCAATATATTTATATTGAAAATGGATTGCATGATTGTTTGAAAAGTGGATAATCAGACTAGATCTAAACTGGTTTAGGAGCTGGGCACGAGGCAGTTGGACAAACTGGGTATGGCACAACAATCTAGTGGAAACTGACTGTTAAATTTGGGTTTTTGTAGTGATGATAGGCTTGATTGATTGAGTACAGGTGTGCTGGTTGCAGTTTATGGCGAGGTGAGCAGTGACAGACAAAAATAGAGGACAAGAAAAGGATGGAAAAGGGCAAAACCTAGGAAAACAAAATGTCACTGTTGAACTCATTATCATATACATATTTTTTAATAGTGGCATATGAGGCGGTTTCCAATTTCTTCACAATTCCTAAATAAATCATGTGACAACATGTCAACAATCTCTTCATTATGTTTCACTAAAGGGAAATCAAATCTTAACACATCAAATTCACACATTTAAAGTCCTAAAAAGTGTTATTTAATTACAAATCAGTAGCCAAATGCAGAAACTATATTTTGAAAAGCATTATATTATTCATGGGTTGAATCAAATTATTGATGGGTTGAATCAATATATTTATATTGAAAATGGATCGCAGGATTGTTTGTATAAATTGAACCCACATATAATCATCCAACTCTGCAGCGGCTACAGCAGGCAGCTATTGCCTTATTGCTGGGGTAGTGCAATCTGTCCCTGTCCCCCGTTTCTCAAAATTGGGATGCTATTTAAATTGTAAATAGAAACAGAATAATATAATGATTTGATAAATTGAAAATAGCACAAACACGACATATCAAACGTTGGGACTGAGAAATTGAATTGTTTTTGAAAATGATGTTGTGCCCACTGAATTTGATGCCAGCAACAAATTTCAAAAAAAGTTGGGACAGTGGCAACGAAAGACTGTAAAAGTTGTGAAAACAATTGTTGGAACATTTAATGAATTATTATTAACTAGGTAAACTGGCAAGACGTAAGTATCATGATCGGGTATAAAAAGAGCATCCCGGAGAGGCTGAGTCTTTCTGAAGTAAAGATGGAGAGAGGTTCACCACTCTGTGAAAGACTGCACTGGCTAATACTGCAATCATTTAAAAATAATGTTTCTCAAAATAGAATTGCAAAGAACTTGGGGGTTTCATTGTCTGCAGTATATAATATAATTTAAAGATTCAGAGAACCTGAAGTAATCTCTGTACGCATGTGACAAGGCTGAAGACCAATTTTGGATGTTGGAAATCTTCGGGCCCCAGATGATGCTCCATTAAAAACACACAAAATCTTGTAGTGGACACAAAAGTTGAAAAGCTACCATGCAAAGAGAAACCCATATATAAACCAGATCCAGAGATGCTGCCGCCTTCGCTGAGCCCAAACTAATTTAAAATGGACTGAGGCAAAGCACAAAACTGTCTTGGGGTCTGACTAGTTACATTTTTAAATTATTTTTGAAAATCATGGACACCGTGTCCTCTGGGTTAAAGAGGAGAGGGACCATCGGGCTTGTTATCAATGCACAGTTCAAAAGCTAGCATCCGAAACGCTATGGGGGTGCATTAGTGCAGATGGCATGGGTACACTGCACATTTGTGAAGGCACCATTAATGCTGAACAATATAAGTATACAGGTTTTGGAGCAATAGCAGCCGAGTAGACTGTATATAATGTATTGTTCAGGGTAGGCCTGTACGTATTGCAACAGCATAGCTCCATAGTAAAAGAGTCTGGGTGCTAAACAGGCCTTTCTGCAGTCCAGACTAGTCACTAGATTAATGGTGCAGATCAGCTCACACACATTCGACACTGACGCCTCTGTTGCTTTCTTAGTCTTTTCTTAGTCTGTGTGAATGACCAAAAAGTCGACGTTCCTTGATTGCGGCGCTGTTGCGAAATCGGTGTGTGAAAAGCCCTACTGCTTACAGGGCCCCCGTGGACTGGCCCAGGCTTTGATCTTCTGCTTCAGTAGCAAAACTGAGATCTACAATGTCTGTATCTGAGAAATGCAGGGATCAGTGTTTTACAGTGTCAGTCTCTTACAAGATGCTGAGTTACTTTATCATCTCTGACAGCAGTGGAGACTACTTGCCTATCTCCTGTCTCATCCTCTTCTTCCTGATATACTTATTTTCCCAATTCTCCATCCAACCTTTCTCCCTGCTAAACCAATATTTATCTCTAGCCCCCCCCCCCCCCCCCCCCCCCCAACCCCATTCCCCATGTACTTCCTACTTCCTCTCGTCCCTCTTTTCTCTGTATTTTTTTTATCATCTTGCTGCCTGAACCAACATTGGTGTAGTGATTGAACAAGCTATAATTAAGTTAGACATTTAACATAATTTACAATTGGAATTCCTTGCACAGAAACATGCATTTTATTGCCTTTATTTGTAGCTAATTACATTTTTATTATTATTTTATTAGTTTTTTAATTACAGCCTATTTGTGTTGTGCCCCAGAGAACAAACCAAATGAGTCCCCTTTCAAAATTTTACACCCATGCCATGATTGAACGTAAAACACAACACATTTAACCTGTTCTAATGTTCAAAGATAACATCTGCTGGAATGCACGGCACATGCTGTCTGTAAGGCCAGGCTGCAGCACTGCAAGGCGAGGCGAAGTCTAAAGACATGAAGACTTAGCACATATTACATCATGAAATGAGTGTCTGAAGCCTGCAGACAGATTGCAGGGACATTGTTAGATCATCTGAAGAAAAAAAACACGCCACTTCTCTTCACCCACACACACAAACAAACCCACAACCCTTCATCACCTCGTAGTCAGAGTGGTTCATGATGATTTGTTTTCTTCTGCTGCAGGTCATAAAAAATGTTTAGAAGAGAAGGATTACTGTGTGAAGAAGTAGAACTTGTCATTTTCCAGTGATTCAACATTGGCAGAAGAGATCTCAAATGTTTAACGTAGGGTAATAATTTAACAGGCTTTTCCCACTGTTTTGCCGACTTTGGCATTGTGGTTTTTCATTCTTGCATCACTGTGGTGTTGCAGTTATGGCATCGTTTCTGCTTGTTTATTTGAAACCATTTCCGATAAAAGAAATTTCAACAGAAAGGTTTCACCACCTGGAAATGTAGTGACGAAGTGCAAACAGAAAAGTACCCTGTAAATACATGAGTGTCTGTCAGTTCAAAGCGACGTAAATAGGAGATAGGCTGTAGCATGGATAGTATGGATGTAGCAACGGAAATTGTAGCCTTTCTAAAGGCCTCTATGTAAATCTGTTATCAATTTTGAGTTATTTCTAGCGTCTATTCCTGGTGAGTTACTGTACTCACACCACTGGCTCTACACTGGCTTTCAGGCAACGGGATCTATTTAATATCCTCCTACGTTTCATTTGAATTATAAGGATCAGAGCATATTTATAGGATGTACTGCCAGAATGCGTGATTCTTTCCAGATCGTTTGGCATAAAGCTTTGCAGAGTGCCCTGCAGATGGTTCTTTTATTCACCTTATCTGCCTTTTCTTCTCTTTTTTTCCCCACATATCTCTTTCATAAAATGCCCCAGCTCAGTCTTTTTTGGAGAATTAAAGAGTAAATCCATCATATCTGCAGTGGTGCACTGTACCTCTGGGCTCATAAATTGTACATGCCTCAAAGTAGCAGGAAGTACAGGCCTAATAGGGTGTATCCTCCAGGTTTCCTGTTAGGTTAACCCATTGGGTCTGGGGTGTTCTACCCTGCCATTGGATCATAAGATACAACCTCCTTTTGCCCTAACACTTAAAATGAATGGGCCCATAATGCAGTCAAAGTTACAAAGTCACCATTGAACATTTAGTTTTTTATATTGAAATGTATGTTTTCACTGTTTTTCACTTTTTTTTCTACAGAAACATAAGCCACCAAACCCCAGGCTATCTTAACGATTATTATTCTTGCCAGTTAGTGAGGGTAGTAGATCCGCAAGGCGGACTGGAAGGATCTTATTCTAAGGTGACCAGGGTATAACAGATAATGTCTTGTTTGCATGGTAAATAATGATGAAAAAATCACGTGTCAAACAGTTATCAAATTTCCATTCCATTATAGAGATCACACTCATTCAGAAGCACACATGCAGACACTATTTCACCGCTTGATTCAATTCCCAGCTCTTCACTCAGTCTTTAAGGGATGAAGTGTGACTGGCATTGAAAATTTTGGATCTGAGCGCAAGACACTCCAGCCCAGAGCAGAGATAGCGAGAGAGAGAGAGAGAGAGAGAGAGAGAGAGAGAGAGAGAGAGAGAGAGAGAGAGAGAGAGAGAGAGAGAGAGAGAGAGAGAGAGAGAGAGAGAGAGAGCCCCATCTGGATCCAATCCCACCTGGGCGCAGATAAAAATAGAGGCTGGGCCATAGGCACACCAGTCCTTTTTTTTCAAAGGTGTCAAAGGTGTGAAAGGTGTGAACGAGTGTAGTGTGGGCCTACATTTGTCCTTGATACTGACCCACAATCTTCTCTTCATTTTTAAATAATCTATTTATTACTTTAATTTTATTTTGCATGACTGCTTTAATGAAAAAAAAAAGTTTTAGTGAGGAGGTGCCCTCTCCCTGTCTCCCTCTTGGTTTCCTCACACTTCATCTCTGTCCTATGGATGGGTTACAGGTGTTGGGAGAGTAGCTTTGCGCCAGACTACCATTTCTCAGCGGCCGTTGGAGTTGGTCCAGCTGGTAAGGGGTTGGCTACGGTTTCAACACTGAATTGAGTTAGGCCCCTGAACCTTTGGGGTCATCCCCTTTGTGCCTCTTTTCACAGATAAAACGCTCAGATAGGACATGTTGAAAGGATATGTTTCCAATTTGGCTCGTGCCACCCTTATCCCTCTCAGCTTCCCAACCCCCCCACCCCCTTCATCTTTCTTCCTATCTACCTCCCTTTGTCTGCCTCCCTGTCTGCCTCGGTGCATGTGTCAGCCAACTGATTAATTCTCCAGAGGAGAGAGAGGGGGTGGGCGAGAGTGGGGCGCGCAAGAGGTAAATTGATAAATCATCTCTTTATTCATCCACAGGTAAATAAAAAAACATGGCCATGCTCAGAAACATAGATCTACCCTCTGACACCCACAGATGCTCTGCATTAATGTCTTCCTGGCCTCAATGTTGTAATTTATAAACTGCTTCAACATTCAGACCCCAGGGACTCTTATCTCTGCTGCACTCATATGCATGTGTGCCTAGTTGCTCCATGAGGAATTTTTGTGCATTACGAGTATCATCAAATTCTAACGCACATCTATAGTTGATATAAATAATTTGGTACATGGCTACACGCCTATAGCAATAAAGAGCTCCAGCCAAGTAGTAGTGTAAAACAATCTAAGCATTTGTTTAAACCTACTTATAATAGCAGAAGCATGGGAAGTATTAAATGAGGATTTTTAATCATATATTTGTCTTTCATTTACACCCTCCCCGTGTAGCATTGACAGACATACTGTATGTGCAATATCGAAGCCCATCTGATGACATCTAAAGGTAATGATTAAAAACAAAGTTGGAATTATTTACAATTGTTCACACGTTCATACCCAGACCCAGTCTATTAAACACCATAGCACCAACAGTTTTTTACAACTGCTATCAACACAGTGATGATTATTGATCACACTTCTTCATGTAAACCGTGTTCTAATTATATTTAACAGGGCATGAAATATGAAACTATGCCAGTTTGTTGAGAAGCCCAAAGCTGCTTTTTATTCACACCACTTGCTCTCTCTGACTCTCTTTCTTTCTCCCTACATTTTGCTTTCTCACTACACACTCACACAAGAGTTACCAGGAGTTGGATGGAGGTTTTATATAAACTTTTACTCTGGGTATTGTGAAGAGATTGGTCCAGACCTGTCAGCTCTTAATGGATGAGCTGGATAAAGTATAGCCTCTGCCAAAAGAGGAGAAATACGACATCTGATTACCCCAAAGTTATTGTGTCTTGGGTCTCAGCTGGCTAGCTAGCTACTGCTTAGCCTGCGTTCAGGAATGAACAGGGTTTGAAGTGTGTGTAACTTGCAGCTTGCTGTTGATTAGTCAATAAATACCTCCAAACTGTATAAACTTGCTCCTTGTTAAAATTGTGTTTATATTTCTACATGTTCATTACTCATAGCACAGATAGTAATAGAAAACGATTTGTTTTTTAGCTGTGTTATTTTTTATTGTGGTGCTGGGCCGTCATAATGTGGTATTTTAAGCTGTCTGAAGGCGCTCAGCAAAACATTTCTTCTAGGGTGGAGTTTCTGATAAAGGTGGTTTCCTGTATTTGCTTCTTTTAGCGAAGGAGTCTGTGTGTGTGTGTGTGTGTGTGTGTGTATGTGTGTGAGTGTGTGTGTGTGTGTATGTGTGTGTGTGTGTTTGTGTGTGTGTGTGCGAGCATGCGTGCATACATGTGTGTGACTGAACGTACATGTGCTGATATGCATGTGTAACCACTCCACCCCTAATGCAGTGTGTTTACAAGTGTAGAACAAGTTTGCTGGTTGCCTGGCCAATGACCCTCAACATAGCCCCCCTCCCATCTCCTCTGGCTCACTAGGCCTTATCTCTACTACCACTGCTGCAAACCCATTCTCATCTGCTGACAGGGAGGGGAAACTGAAAATGCTGTAGCTGCTTTTAGTTACTTTGCAAGCCCACTAAATTCTCTTTAAGAATTTCAAGAGTAAGTCTTCAGTCCTCTTTGTGAATTTAGTTGATACTTTAAAGTGCCAAGAGATATGATTCAACCTCCCTAGCATTCGCAAAGACACCCTGATAGGAGATATAAGTACTGTGAAAGTACAACCTGACTAGACAGATCGAGCTAGGCAGGGTGTCTATCCAGTCACTAGATCGATCAGTTACTTTTTTATATCGTTAGCAACATGGCTACCAATAGCAGCCTGGCCACTGTCCAAAGACACAACTGTAAGGATCCCAATTTGTATGATCTATGCAGTGTAAATCACCCAGTAGTAAGTAGGCAGGTTTTGTTAGCTACTGGGCTAGCTTAGTAGAAATAGTGGGTTTTGTCACTCTCCGCCTTCCCCCATCCACGCTGCTTGTTACTTTTGCCAGTCACTCTGCTCTGCTTTATATTTATTTTGTTATCACCTGACAGCCATACATCAGCTGTCCTCTGACTTAGTACTCTGGGATGATTCCCTGACCACAAATTTGCCTTGCCCCCCCCCCCCCCCCCTCTCTCTCTCTCTCCTGGGTTAGTGACTACAGAGGGAGATGGTGAGAACAGTGGGCCGTAGCCTTTCCCAGCCACAGCCCAGAAGATTGCTGTGGAGTGAGGAACCCACCACTTGCCTCAGCCCCTGGCCCCCAGTGATGTGGGAAAAGCCTGGGAGGGTGTCCCACTGAGCACGCTAAGGCAGTCGTCCCAGGCTCCAAACCTTACACTCCAGCCCTCTCAAAGGGCAGCAGCAGTCAGGCCTAGGCTGAGCTTGTTAAAGTGAACTTGCTTCACAAGTTGTTTTCTTTGCAATGTTGTTTCACCTTGCCTCAGACCAAACAGAAAGTGCCACACAAGTTGCAGTGGGATTCAGTGAGGGTGAAATGCGCCAGTGAGTCGTGACTTCTTGTTACCACTTAAAAAGATCTGTGTAAACATCTGTTTGGCTTGCCTGGAACAGTCACGAGAGGTCTATTGATTGACATAGCTTTGACAGTTTCAGCATTTAATATCTGGTTTCTGCTTTTTTCAAACTCGTCATTATTATTTCATTAATTTTCATTTTTGTTTCCACTTCTGCACCAAGCAACTGGTAAAACAACTGTAACAACCCATGAGTCTAATGACTCTTATCCAGCTGCATGGCTTACATTTCAGAATCACTCCACGTCCACGCAAAGCGAGAGGGACTGCATGATGGCTTGGTGAGTAATCGCTGGCTAGTCCCTGTGTGTTAAACTGATAAAGAGCAGGAGGATCTGTGTAGTGTCAAATCCCATAACAAGCCAAACACATGCTTGCACACACACACATGTGCAGATAAAACAACGTTGCACCACTGCAGAGCCAAAACATGAGGAAAGAGAGAAATAAAGAGAGATCATTGACCTTCATCTGGGCTTAGAGCGCATTATCATTCTAAGATCCTTGCATGTCTCCAGCAGAAGTTCTTGCCATGGGAATGTGTATTGTTCCACCTCCGTCACAAGGCTTTCATGCAAGAAGAACATTTCAAGCAAAGCAAAACTACTCTGGAATCCCAAGTCCAGTGACTTTTTTTTCATAAAATACACAAAGAAGCATAAATCATGACTGCTATACAGTATGTTCACAAGCACACCCCTCAGCTGAGAGTTTTATACTCTTTCACTCGCCCCATTGCACTGATTCAGAGATCATAAGCGAGGGAACAGATCTTTGTATGGGAAACTTGGTGACCTAAGATGCGCTCTTCTCCTCCACAGTATGTGAAAAGTCACCCTCCTTTTCCCCACACCCCCACCTTCCACCACTTCTTGCTAAACATGGCATTATATTTTTCTCTTGTCATCTTTAGGTTTCATTGTCTCAGTGAAGCAGGGACCATTTTGGCAACAGACCACCCTGTGTCTGCTTTACATTAGATCTGAGTCACCAGGAGAGTCCTGTTTATGCTTCCTGAGACAAGGACGATTGGGAAGACAGCCAGGAGAGAACTTGTCATCCTTGTTTTCTCTCTCAAAGTTTTATCTTGGATCTTGTGATCCATTCACTGTCAGGGTCTAGAGGAGATGCAGCACAAACATGGGTTGACACTGTGTGTGTTTGTGTGTGTGTGTGTGCCTGCGTGCGTGCGTGCGTGCGTGCGTGCGTGCGTGCGTGTGTGTGTGTGTGTGTGAATCTGTGTGTGTGTGTGAGTGTGTGTGAGATTGTGGGGTGGGACTGGGGGAATGGTTTGTGGCTTCATGAGTGAAAGTTTCTTGGCACATCATCTTATGATTTTATTCTCTGTCATACGTGAGAGAAGGGAATGTTAGCACAAAGATTGTTTTGTTGTGGAAAAATATCCCCGTTAGCAACCACAGAGAGTTTTTAAGTCAGTTTCTGTAAATATAGGTGAAATGCTTCTGACTCTGTGGGTTTCCGGGACATTTAATGCTTATTTAAAAATGTAGTGATGATGTTGTCCTGTGGTTATGATGATTAGCGAGAAATATTCTTCTGATACCATTGATTGTACACCTGAAAGGCTTTTTTCTGACCTACATTATGTTTAAGATTTGTCGATAAAATTAAAAGGGTAAAGAGTCAGTAGGATGACTTAAGCTAAGGTCATGGGACTTTGTTAAGATTTTTGAGATGGAAAAATGTTTTTCCCTAAAATTATTGTTTAATGAACACACATTTGCATCTAAACAAGTAGACCTAAAAAGCTGAGAGACCATTCATGCAATGAAATATATAGGCTTACTATTCTTGACACAAATAAACAGCAATACAGATTATAACTGAACTTTGGTTTTTCCAAGAAAAGTTAATCTCAAACTCAAGTTAAAAATGTCTCCTTCCCAGGATTCCCATGAGCACTCTGTTTTCTATAAAATCACAGACTAATTGCTTTTGTCATCCAACATTGGTCCATTTAGCTGCCAAGCACAAACATTTCTGGACACAAAACCATTAGCACTGTGAGCCATGAGCCGTGTCTTGCCACAGCCTGATTCAGCTCAGGCCAGTAGTCACTGTAAGTTAGGAGTTGGTGTTTATGGTGTGGAGAAAGGGTGGAGCTGACCGTGGTGCTGTACAGGTGGGCTCTGCGACACGTCTGCTAAGCTCTATCCTAGGTAGTAAAGCACAACATCCTTCTTGTTCACACAACATTCATCTAAAGATTAAATCAAATTGCAAAATTATGTTTATGTGAAAATGACTGACTTTTTGTAAATGTAACAAATCATCCACTGGGACATGATCAGACTGTATACTTTGGCATAATACAAATCATTTATCACAGACATTAAGAGCTTGGGAAAGTTTCTTTTTACGACCAGGATCCAAATCATTAAATGCCTCCAGGATTGTAAATATAATAAAAAAATAAGACGGAGAGTCTATGCTGGCAACTCTCTAATGCTGTATAGCTCTGTGGAGCTAAATGCTAACATTGGCATGCTAACATGCTTATAGTGGCATGATGTTTAACAGGTTTGCCATATTGACAATCTTAGTTCATCATGTTAGCATGTTAATATTTGCTAATTAGCATTCTGTCTTAATATACCTGTATTCACCCAAAGTCTGGCACACTCTGTTTTAACACCTATCTCTTTGAGCCCCCAACACCCGAAAAAGCCCAGTCTGTTCTGACAGGTCAGCACTTTTTGGTTGCCTGCACTTGGTAAATGGAGTTGTACTTATATAGCGCCTTTCTACATTTCGATCATTCAAATGGAGGATGACCCTGCTCTACTTCTGAGCCACAGTCTACATATCCTCACAACTGTAGGGAGGTCCTGACAGCTTGTTTAAAGGTACAATTTCTCTGTGGATTGAGTATTTTGATATTTTCACAGTACTTAGTATATAGTACCTTGACATGCTTTATAATCAAAACATTTAAACCTGAGATACATTTAAAATACTTGTGTTGTAACTAGAACTAGAACTAACCCTAACCCTTTTGGTCATCATCCTGCCAAGTAATCCTTTACTGACATGTCCACTTCTCCGATGACTCCCTTGGTCTCTGTGGCCTTCTCCGTGAGTGCCAGAGGAGCTGCCCCTCTCACTTCGCTCTCTCCTCTTCTGGGCTTTTTTAGCTCAAGAGTGAGCAAATGTACTTAGTGTGTTATTGCAACAGAAATAGTTCATTCATGTTGTATACATATGCCTTTACACAAACCCTGGGTGTTTCTGTCCTTTCCCACAAAACTTTAACCTCTGAAGTGCCAAAGGTCTAAACAGCTTACTTCCCTCACTGTGGTCTTTCCAGAAGGGGTTGCGCTTAAATTCCTCATCGGCACAAGATATTCAGCCATTCTTTAGTCTTTTAATCAGAAGGAATTTCACTGGAATTCCACCAAAGCACTAAATAAACATAGAATTTTGATTTTCATTCACATTTATCATATTAGGATCATGGTCTGAGCTCATCTGTAGGAGGCAATTACTCAGCCAAAAGGTAAGCCAAAACAGAGCATGCAACATGCCATGAAGCACATAATCAGCCAGTTCTCATGACTCACTGAAAACAGTGGGACAGCAGGTGCTGAGATCTGGCTTTTCAGAGCCTCCTCCATTGTACGTCTCCCTGAACCATTTTTGCAATGGCCATGTTTTTTGATTTCTGCGTTTTGTGTTTGTTGTGCTGGGCCAAGCGAGCTATGTCAGAAGAAGCAATTGAAACAGAAGAACTGACCTGATTCTCGTGACAGTGTCCGGAGTTCAGATGCTCTCACTGACATCAAGTCTACACTGTAACACTAAAAAGTAAGAAAATTTAAATGATCCCTAAGCCAAAATTATTTTCTTAAAAAGCAAAAACACAATTGTGATGTAAAAGTAATGGGATAAAAGGGCAGCTTAAATGTATGCTTGGCACAGATCAAACAAATGCATAACCAAAGTAAAGCATGGTAATTACACATCTTTAGGAATTCATTTAGCTTTGATGACATTCACTGACATTCAGAACTGTCATTTACCTTGAGCAGTCATTTTTCCCTTCGCCCATCATCTCAGGCTTCATTTACCTATGTATTCTTTTGTATCTGGTCTTCCTTCATCACCTAGCTATTCAATCTGTTTGTAGTCATTTAGAAAATGTCTGCCAGAAGTTAAGGTAATTGCAAGTGAGCATTTATAATCCAGGCTCAAAAGAGACTGGCAGAGATATAAAGGCTGAGTGAAAATATGATGTGTCCTATTCTATGGAACAAGCAGTCAGCTGGGATATGAAATCTTTCTTCCACAAGTGTGTTAATAGCTTGATTGGCATTTATTCTCTTTAAATGCATTGTTGATTTTGCACATAGCTTTATTGATTATGTTGTGTATTATAAAATTGACACCACTCGGGATAAGAAGTTTCATTTTACAGTAACACATACTGTATGTCTGGTTAACATCAACTCCAAATGCTCTGAACATTTAATGGTACAGAGAACTATCCCCATGGCACTGTAACCTGCAGATATAATTTATAGAGTCTGTTTGGACTCTACAACAGATGTCAAATAAAACGGTGAATGTCAAAACATTTTTAAAAAAAGAGTCTCATTGCCTAACTCAAAAAACCAGGAATGAAAGAAAAAAGAAGGAACATCCACTTTATAAACTATCTGCAGCAAACCTGAAGTTAGTCTTACCCTGTCCTGGAGTGGCATGCTACAGATTTATTAGCTCGGTCTGACCCAGGATTACTCTTGAAGACCAGTCAGCACTACTGAGCTATAAATCAGGCCTTGCTCAGCAGGAGCAGGACCACAAAAACAATGGTGCTAAGGGTCACAGGTCAATGGGCAAGAAGCTCCAAATCAGGAAGCCACTGCAAATATCTGTATCTACTCTGGAACCCACCGTTCTTCCATTAGCAACAGCTTCAAAGTGGGCATTTTGATACTACTGTTGGCATGGAAGAGTAGAATAACAGTTATTGGTATAATTTAATTCAAAATATATTGGAAGCTTAGCGTGCCGGGTCATATTATAATATAGATAACCCTTACTGACTCCTAATTGAGAGTTTAGATTTGGTAAGGGGTTGCCTATACAAAATTGTTAGTAATAACTTCTAAATTTCACTTGACCTACCTTATAACCTTCAAGTTATTTACCCTATGATTATTTAGCCATGAGAGGCCAGAGCCTAGTAAGCAGTTTACTGGCAGAAACAACACAGCCAGCCACTGATAAGGGCACGCTATTGCTAAGAACTGGAGTAACTGATGCTTACATTGTGTGTTTCTTTTTGGCTACGCTGAATCACCATGCTTATTTCTGAATTTCTGTGGAAAGTACCTGCTATAATAAGCAGGGGTTTCTGCAGCTTGTTGACTTGTTGTAAATGAAAGTCCCGCAACAGGAGCAGTAACAGTAATGACCACACAGGAGGGAAGAGCTATGAATGAAAGAAAGAAGGAAAGAAAGAAAAAAATGATAGATGATAGCATAAACTAATGCTTGTGGTCAAGGGGGTTGACCCCTACTGCTATTTTCTCATGGAAATGGTGGGATGAAGTGCTGCGGGCAGCAGTTACAAGGGTGTGCAATGTGTGTGCCTGTAAAAATATTTTTTCTCTTTACCAATTTCTGCCCCAGTTCAGTCCCATCTGATTCAGGGGTTGATTCATTAATAATGTTTCAAGTCATTCTTTGTAGTCAGATGTTTATCATTTTGTGCATGTTAAATCTTTATCTTATATATAAAGATAGAGAGAAGTATGATAAAGACACCATTTAGAAAACAGAATAAACTTCAGTCTGTAGAACAATATAAATACTGTATGTTTAATGTGACCATTAACAGTCACAACAAGAAAGCTGTAGGAAAAAAGTTGCCTGGAGCAAGTGTGTGTGTGTGTGTGTGTGTGTGTGTGTGTGTGTGTGTGTGTGTGTGTGTGTGTGTGTGTGTGTGTGTGTAACCCAGACAGCAGGGAGAAAGAGAAGCGGTCTTTTCAGTAACGTTGATTGGAAACAGATGTTGGCAAAAGCCAAGACAGAGGAGAAAATGTTTCGGAAAATTCTCAGGGCTCAGCCTTCTCTTTCTGGGCCCTGGCCTGGGCAGCCAATCACAGTGCACCACTAGCTGGTCTTAGGGGTGAAAGAATAACTCCTATTGGATGGAGAATCAAACGTGGGCGTTGGGAGCAGATGTCCTGGGAAAGTTGCTGAATCCCACTCGACTCACAGTAAAAGAAAAGCGAAAACATTTGCTTGTTCAACTGGACGGTGACCAAAACCTGTTTAAGCCCAGCTGAACTCTCTCTCCCCCTCTTTCTCTCTTGTAGTTCTTGTACAAACACTATTCTAATGTCTCTGTATGCCCCAGCTATGTATATAGACCTATACATTTCACATGAATTGGCTTTCAAATTGTTGGGTATTCAATTGCTTTACAAAAGGAAACCTAACAATAAATGTAAGGACAAAAGTTGACTTAAGAACCTCTTCTTTTCTGCTGTATTCTTTCATTGAGTTTGGAGACGATGTTTGAAATGAATGAAGTTGAGAGCTTCTACGTCTTTGCCATCTCCCACCACTTGTGTCCATGTATGCGCACCTCCTGCTTTGCTCCTTCTCACCCCTAACCCTTCACCCTCCAGTATACAACCTTCCATTCCATTTCTCATCTCTCTTTGTCTCCATCCCCAAACCCCTTTTTCTCTCTTCTCCTCTCCTCACCTCTCTCCCCCCCTCCCATCATCAGCACTCTGATTCAGTCACACTCTAGTTCACACACGGCCTCACCTGCACACAAAGCCCCATCTCACTCTTTTATTGTGTCAGTCTATTGCCTATTCACAGCAACAGCACAGCACAAATCAATCATCTTTCCTAATGGAAAGTCCACATTAACATGAGAGGACACTCCATTTCCGTCTCAGAATGCCAGGTCGACTGGTACCTGAGCTTCAGCCAATGCAGATCCCGGGGCCAGCAGGCACTCTCATTTCAGTTGGGATAGCAAGGTGATGCCGTTGGGTCCAGGGGTGGCTCTGGGAGTCAATGGTGTATTAACTGAGGATGCGACAACGGCAATAAAAATGCAAATTACCAGTCAAAGCAGGGGATGGCCTGGATCTGCCCTTCATAAGCTCGGATAATACAGTCGCCACACCTGCCAAGACATGCGGTTCGACATGTCTGAGACACAACAATGCAATGAATGAGATGAGGAGAGGAAGAGCAGAGGTATGAAGTGTGTATGACAAACTTTGAGACTATACGTGCAAAAGAGGGTGCCATTTTATCTGTGCAAGCCATTACTGGTTTTGTCAGCTCCATTGTGTTTAATTTATATTAATCTTAATACAAAGTTAATACAAATTCCATAACCTTTGGATAAATCTGCAGTGTGCAGCCAGTGCTTCTAACTTGCTGTCATTCTTGATGACAAACAGCTGATATTTGCTGAAGTATAAAAGTGAAAGCGAAATCATGTGTTTACTTTCCTCACTTCCATTTCTCTTCTCCTGCACTGATTTGCTTAAGCTGAGTGATTTCTCTCATTGACGGACTAACAGCCGTTTCATCATACTGCAGGCTAAAAAGCGGTTGACAAGGGTCGATTATTGCCAACAGTGCAGGACACATAGCAAAAACTAGGGAGACAGCTAATCACGAGGGCCCAACTTTGACCGAAATCATTCATAAAAAGCTTGGCTGCTTTGTTCATACATTTTATGCAGCTGTATCTATAATAACCCTTTGACATTTATGGTAAGTAAAGGTGAAAGGAGCATTTGTTTCTGTCATTTAAGATACTGCAGTTATAAGTTGAGACACTAGGGAAAATGAAATGTCCCTACACAGAAATGTTCAAATTCCAATCTTTAATTGATGCTGTGCTTTGACTGTTGAACATTAGAATGAAACGGTGCATATTCTGTGCTATTATTACCTCTTGTAACAACAAGTAGGTTTTTTTTGTAAGCAGGATTATGGAAAAACAAATACTGTCTTGATTTCCATCAAACTTGTAATAAGTTGTAGCATGGACCAAGGAAGAACCCATTAAATGTTTGAACAGATCACGGGGTGAATACAGAAATTATTCCTCACTTTTGTTAACATTGCAGGATAGGTATGGATATGGCCTTGAAAGTCACATTTTCATTTCCAATATAAATGTTTGGTTATGTCTTGTATGATATTGCTTTGTGATAATGAGTTACTCTGGTACACTTAGGTGTGACTAGGGATGTACAATTAATTAAGGTTTATAACTATAGTGAGAGCACATTAAACTTTAAGTTTACAGGGGTTTACATTAGGTGACATACGTTGCCTGGTTCAATTAACATGATTAATTAACATGATTAATTTAATCTATGTGTAAAGTACAGTATATTAGACAGTATATTACCTGGTAGAAGGGACTGTTAAAAGAGTCAAATGACATATTCAGTATAAAATATACTTTTTTCCTTAGGGTTATTGCAATTTACAAAATCAGCAGAAGAAAATTCACCTCTATCAACTCTAAACACTGTCTGTTTCTCTCTCCCCACAATCCATGAGAAGGGTCAAATGTGAGAGGACACGGTAGATCAAACTCTATTTATGTTAGTCCCTGGACACCACTGGAGGCTATGTTGGCCAAAGTTGACCTAACCATGAAGGACAATAGGACACAAATATATCCCCACTGTGTCTTAAGATGGCCCATCAGGGCCCTCAAGGACATCTTGGTCGTATTTCACAACTTCTCTGCGTAATGGAACCACTGAGTTGGTCTGTTGTGCGTCACAGGGATTCTCTTTCTATGAAGAGGATGATAATTTAGAGCAGCGAGGATGGATATAGTTGTGTTTCATCCTTATCATGGCAGAAAGTCCACTTGGTCTTAAATCCAAAGAATGCAGACTGTTAAAGCATCAAGACTGAAGTCAAAGGCTGACAGATATTTTGCAGTAATGTGTGATATTGTGCCTGCTAATGATAGATTTTTGTATCAATGAATGTCCCAAATAATTAAAAATGCTTTAACACATTTTCTTTGGAGCAAGTGTGATTAAAATATCACTTCTGAAGCACTTCTTTACAATGAATTGAGATGACATACACATGAACATTCTCACATGGAGATATGTGTTTTATGGGGCACATACACTGTGGTTCACCACAAAAGCAGTTTCCTCTTGTTACAAACTAGTTTGGTCGCCCGGTTTAAAGCTACAGTATGGCTCTTATCTCTAGTCCTAACCTGGAGTGAGTTGAAGAGGTTGAAAACTAGAAAAATACATGTGAGGGCTGCTGTCAAACACCAGAGAGAATAGGTTGAGGTAGGTTCGCTTACCAGGTAGTACGCACAAGGTTGGATTAGCGGTTAGCTAGCAGGTTTCATTGTTTTACTTTGGTTCACTTTAGTTTGTTGTTGGATGGGTCCTCAAAACAATAACACAGGTTTCCATGGGCTGATACAATGTGAAACTGTGGTGTAGTCAGAGTAGCATCCTCCAAACTAACATGTCTGAGTGGCCTTCACGTCACTCTTACACCTGCATCTCGTTAACAGTCATCAATGCTCTGGCAGTGATGTCTTTTTTATCCCACACACAGCGTTACCACACCGCATACATACTCTCAACATGGAAACAGTCCAAAAGACAAATAAAGTACAGAAAAGTGTCATTCACCAGGCCCGATGAGTGTGACATAGTTAGGAAAGATTAACTAAATCTATTACAAAGTTCAGGACCACAAACCATTGTGCTGCTAGCTGCCACATGTTTTCAATTTAGTATTTAGTAATTACTAAGACTGATTCTGCAATTTGCCACAGCCACACTAGTGCTGTCTATAATTTGAATATTATGCTGCTAATTAAGATATGATCCAAGGCAAAGAACACATTGTGTACACGTCTGAAATGCGATGGAGCGCGACTAAAAAGCTTGCTACTGAGCTTGAAATATTCAAATAGTGTAGATACCGCACTTGGCTTGATAAAAGGGTTAGTATTTTAACAACACAAAATATCTAATAACTGGTGCTTCTCCTAGACCAGTTTTCTCTGCTGCGGTGTTCAACCATTATTTATAAATCAGTTTCCATTCCCACCTCTCATATTTTGAACACGATATTCCCCAAAATGCATTATCTCAACTCAAAACTCATTCTGCTCTGTCATTTGGCAACAAAGAGTACACACAAGTGCTATTTGACTCATTAGTATACAAAAAAGTGGTTACTAAAGCTGAGGATGTTTTTGGCTTCCAAAAACCCAATTGTTCACTGGTATCTAAAAAAGTAGACACAGTATACTATGACATGCAGCTTCTAATCCCTACTTTAATGACACTATTAACTACTGTAGTTATGGTTTTGAGAGCTGGTGTAGTTTTAGAGTGGCACTGGAGAAGTCATTGTGAAGAAGAAATGGCTACAAAACATATGCAGTACTTAGTATATACCCTGGAAGCACTGTTAATGTGATGATAGGCATTGCTTTAAATGGGTTCTGTGCCCATGGGAAGAATCCTACGGACAAATACAGACCAAATGCTCATTTGTATCATCTAAATGCACAAATCCTGTACTAGAAAATACACATTCTTCCAGGCAACAGACTGAATTAAGTTGAATCCAGAGGACCGTGATGATGATGATGATGATTGGTTTCGCTTTATAAATTCACTCCCAAAGTTTTTAATGCATTACAGCCGCTATTTCCAAACTTCGTGGCTATACCAGTACATCATTTAATCTCCTGATCTATCTTACTCATTCATGTTAAGACTACATGAAGGAGACATATATAGCATGTTAAGACCATTTAGATAAATATTTAGGTTTCAAATCTGCCAAACTGGCTGCATTCCAGTGTCAAGAGAGCTGTACGCTGCTGACGACAGAAGGTGATAATTTTCTGTCAGGAGAGGCAGAAATCATCCGACATCTTTCTTGAGCTTGCCAGGTGTGACAGTTCTCGTTTTCTGCACAGACTTCCTCTTCTCTTTATGTCTCTCTCTCTCCTGTCATTCACTTTTAAACACCTCTTTAAACCAGAGGAAGCTTTCTTTGAAGGAGGCACGGAGGAGGATATAAGGGGTAAAGCGTGTCTGCGTGAGCCATCTTTGTTTCTTTGGATGTCGAATTAGCAAGGACGAGTGGAATTGTGATGGTTTTGGGATTTTTTTTTCCCAGGTCTGTTGGAACATGCAGTGTTCTGGCAAGTATTTAAAAACCTGCCCAGCAATCATGTCTGGTGTGGATCATCAGCCGAGTCAGAGCGAGGGAGGTGGAACAGGAGAAGAACCACCTGTGTAACCTCAGCATGCCCTCGGCCAAGAACACCACCCACATATCCAACAGGAGAATATGGTTCTAAGGATAGCTATCATGTTTTGCTTTGGGGTTACATGTGAAATATTTAAATCAGTAATATATGTACAGTATATTCTGTTTTATGTGATAAACAGTGTGTCTTATTTGATCAGCATAGATGTCATTTTTACACTATAAAGCATTAAACTAAATGCACGTTTCTTAAATTGGGTCAACATTTAAGACATTTTCTTACATTGTTTTGTATTTCTACAGTTAGATTTTCTAAAACTGAAAAACCGCAGACTGGACCGGTCTCTTGACCTTATTGCTACACTGCTGCAGTGGGGCCAAGCAGCTGTGCTGTTTGGGGCAGCAGGCCATGGCCTTGTATGCTTTCTATCTACGGTGGAATTTATATGAGCCCAGGGTTACAAGCACATGAATGAGCCCCAGTGTGCTGGTTCTGTTTTGACGTCACCTCATCAGTGTGCATGGGACACAGTCGTTAAAACTGGGACACTCCATGGCCTGCACATATTTCAAAGGGAACTGGGCCCCCTTTGAAGTGTGGTGGTTTAAACAAAAGACATATTTGTTAAACTAATTTTTGCCAATTTATCTATCTATCCATCCATCTCACTATTAAAAGCAAAGTTAAATGAATAATTCTTCTATTTGTTCAGGGTTACTCATCATGTCTTGTTCTGTAGATGACCATGATGAGTCTAAATGTTGAACTGCATCAAGCAGTTGATGCTTTGGGAACATTGAGTCAACATCAAATCTTAGACCATGTTATTTCTTGCACAAACCTATTGAATAGCACAATATTGCCATACAAAACTGTAAAATTGACAACAATGATAATGCTCCATCAAGTCCTCCAACCCATTAATCCACAGTTTGTTCCTATCCTCCCACAGGAGTGTTTCCTAAATGAATGCCTCTTCTGGTGGCATCAGATAAATACATCCTCATTTAGGAAAAGATCATGTTTTAGGGATGAAATAAGTATGTTTGTTATGGAACTTGACTTACGCATGCGTAAGTATGCGTCTTACAAATTTACTTACGCTTGGGGGGTAAAATAAGTCAATGGTGATTTATTATACCATATCACCTGTATAGTACAGTATGATAATGTGCATTCATGATTCAAAATAGCAACACCACACACAAGTATGCAATCTTTGTTCACATATATTTTATAACATTTTGAAGTACATTAAGTACATTTTAGAAATAGAAGCTACAGTTTATAAAACCTTTCCAGCAGAAATCATTGATGGGCCAGCATCAGCCTTTTTTCTCTAGCAGACAGGTCTATTTTCTATATATAAAAAAAAAGAATAAAAAACAAAAACAAAACAAATCGCTACATTATTTTGTCCTGCACTACCTTTATATTCCCATGAAAGCACCAGCTGTCTGCGTCTCTTGTCTTTTATAAAATATAAATTATTGAAAAATATTCAAATGTTTGTGAACTAAATACAATAAAAATGATCTCATAACAAAAATACAGAGACACTATAAAATATACAAAAACAACAACATCCAAAAACAAAAAACATTTTCCTTCTGAATCCGTTCTGAGATATGCATATGCCACAAACTACTGGTGTGTATACACTTGCCCACTAAGGTTCATTAATGCATAAGACCTGCAGTAGATTGTAATCTGTGACATTTACCAATAGTATATTTTCCTGACAAAATAATTTTCTAAATAATAACATTTAAGGTAACAGGATGTTTTTTTTTTAGTACATTAGTCATATGAAGCCAACCATACGGATATTATGGCCTTGTGTGTGGGTGAAAAGGGCACCGACGACCCTTACAATTATGTTTAAAAATCTGGAAAGCTCTGACATCAAAAAAATCACCTGAACAAAACAGTGTTTTGAAACCCTGACATCAACATGCAGAGAAGAATCAAAGTACAGTGCAGCGTATTACCAATTCGTTTGTGGTCTTCTTTGTGTCAGACGATGAGCATGGGTGAAGGTTTGTGAGTCAGTGCTCGATGATGGCAGACAAGCTTATTAACAATTAAAAATAATGAACATATCCAGCATGTCTTTTCTACACTCAGTGGGGAACCCAGATCAGTGAAGGTGGTTGTCTTTGTCCTGAAGCTTGTGTGCTTTCCAACATATTAACACATATTAACAAAAGATCAAAGAAAAGTCAACACTTTCCAAAGGAATGTGAGAGAATTCTGGTCCCTGTCTTCTGACTTTGTGGACGATACCCGAAGCACCGTGGCCAAAGACCTCACAAGGGTTTTGGTTATTATTCCTGCTTTGTCTCTTGCTTATTTGTTTAAACTGGGTCTCAATAAAGCATTATGAAATACAATCTGTACAAATAGACATCTCAAAAGCTATTTTCATCCATATGGGTAACATTCAGCCACTGTAAACAATAACATTGTATTCTAAGATGATACTCCACTTTGGCATTTCCCATAAGGCCAGTGTACAGCCACTGTTCCCACTGTTGGGAGGCAACTGCTGCAAATTTGCTCAAATGTAACCAGTGAAATTGTATGCATGTATTCCGAGCAAACTGCACATCTACTGTATGGGTAGAATCATATATGCGTTACTCACTATGAACTAGATATTGTTTCAATCATAGATAAGTAACACACAGACTTAATAATTAAATACAAATGTCTCCATTTTCAATGAGGTTTCAGCTGCATTCATGCATTCAACAATGGCAGTGGAAAATAAAGTTACACATATAAAGCAAACCTCCATCAGCGCCAACTTGCATCTTTTCTGTCAGTCTCTCTCTATCAGACCTTACAAGGGTTCATCACCTGCGGTATTTCTTTCAGTCACCTTCATCTATCCCACACTACTTACGATTATCTCTAGTCAACATCTTTTTATTGCCTGTCCCTTTTTCCTACACTGTACCTTCACACTATATTACAGCCGCGTCCTGATGCCCAAACTGTACTGCATAACAGAGGCAAAAAAAAAAAAGACATTCTTATGTTTTTCGGAAAATCACGCCCTTAACTATTTCACTTGTGATTTTATTGTATAGACAGACACACTAACATGGACAGTGAACCGACAAATTATAAATCTAATCTGCACATTAAACAACTCTTTTTAACCAAGAACTCCGGCATTTCTCCACATAGATTGTCTACAGTTCTCTAATACTGGTGGTATATGCAAAAATGCATACGTTTCAGCCACAATGTGTCTCTAACAAGGTGGCAAGCATAAGTAAAGAAAAATGCGTCAGTTTCAAAAGCAACGGCTACTTTCAGTTGTCTGTCTATCAGACGCTCTTGGTATGAGTAACCTCAACAGGTCCTAAAACCCTACAAAGCACAGGGCCAGTGTCTATAGTGTTGTATGATAATGAGTCAGCACATCTCAGTTGAAGGCTCCTGGAGAACTGTAATACCTTGATTGACAACATAAGAAAAATGCCATTTCCAGTATATGCCTAGTAGGTTTACATTGGGTGTTCTCAACATCAATAACATAATACTGGCACAAGCATACGCTCCTCAAACAACAAATTAAAAACAACACTTTTTTTGGTCCAAGCTGAAAACTCTCTCTTTGTAAAAGAGTGAGCATTATACCTTTGTTAGTTTGTTTTTTATATTTTGGCAACCTTTTCTTTTTTCTAAGTGGGAACTTTCTGCCTATTCAACCCGCACATTAAAATAATTCATTATTTTGCTCTCTCTCTTGGTCTTGGTCCTTGCGTCTACCCACTGTGCTACTTAAGGCAGAACTGAACCTGAACTCCCCCCCGATAGTGCTCCATCTGCCTTTAGCTGCTAAATAATACCGGTACATAATCACACATACGCACACTCACGTGTGCGTACACACATCTCAAATGCAACAGGGTATGAATACAGGCTTTTGGCTTGTGCCGTCTTTTGAAAACATGGTCTGAGAGACAGGAGCTTGAAGTTGACAAAGACCACAGTTAGTCATTAAAAACATTTTGGTCCCAAAAAAAAAAACGTTTACCAACTCTATCAAAACAGTTAAGACCACTTAAGGCCCCAGTCTATGGGTCTCCACAACTTTTGTCTTCACTTCCTGTTTCGTCTTTGCTTTCATTCGTCCGTATCTGGCTTTACGTCCAACATTGCATGGAGCTCCTCAGGAGTGTACCCCAGCAGGCTTTTTAAGTCACAGACAAAGCGGTAGACGTAGCGTTTCCCAGATGTCTTGTGGATGATGTTCTTGTCATAGTAGTAGCGTAGGCCACGGCTAAGCTTCTCATAATTCATCTTGGGCTTGTTTTTCCTCTTGCCCCACCTCCGAGCAACCTGAAACAACACAGGAAATAAGCTTGTCAAGATGTATCACAAACAATATTATAAATATGTAACAACTAACCTCAAATCAAAGCCACAATTATTATTATTATTATTTTTATAAATCTGGTAATCTCTGAGAATGTAAATATCTACATTTTAAGTGCTTAAACAAATCAACAACAGTACTTTGTATTATTTCTAAGTCATTCTGAAATTAAACACTACTAATGCAAAACCAGCAACCCTTCAAAAAAAGATTGATGGAGCCAAACAAGGCATGCAGGACCCTTTCACAAAGGCAGAAGACATCTTTTTCATCTGGCTTACTACTTAGGACCTCCCAGCATGTGTACCATTGACCAGTGGGGTCACAACCTCTCACCTCATCTGGGTCAGAAAGCTTGAACTCCCAGCCGTCGCCTGTCCAGCTGATGAAGGACTGGCAAGACTTGTCGGTCAGCAGCTCCAGGAGAAACTGCCACAGCTGGATTGGGCCGCTCCCTGCAGAACAGATGGGAGAGGGAGAGAAGGCCACGCTCAGGGTAAATTCTCAAGTTCTGTACAGTTCTGTTCTTATTATTAGTTCAATTATCCAAACTACTTTATTATATATATATATCTATATATATCTATATATATATATATATATATATATATAATAATACGTTACACAATGGTATATTGATGCAAACCCCAAGCGTGGTAAAAACATTTTTTGAGAAGAGGTAGATTTCCTGACGGAGTTAACAAAAGTGAGAAACTATACAAAATCTATATAATCTTAATGTACTGCAAGGGAAAGAATAGACCGGAGTAGTATAATCCAAATCATATAGATATGTTGTTTTTCTACAGTGTATATTTCTGCTTTGTATGACGGCGTTAAATATGCATGCCAATTATTCACTTATGTCTGGAGGGGGACAAAGTAAACCTTCTAATGTGGGTCAGACTGAAGTGCAGCAGTGGAACCAAATGTCCTCCTAAATACAACAGTCCCATTCATCATGTATTCCCTTGTCTGGCAGTTGCGCTGTGCAGTATGTGAATCTAGAGTCTGTGTCTGTATGAGTTCCATACTGATGAAATCACTAGTTTAAAATAAGCGGGGGGCGCTTTTAGACTCCAACGACACATCATATGAACTTGAATTCAGTCTGTGCATGTGAGAAAGACAGTGGTTGCTATGTCATAATGTTATAATGGATTCATGAATAAAGAGTAAAATACAACCGGTTAAAAGTGAACTACAACATCTTGTGGAAAAAAAAGGAGGGAAAGCAGAACAAAGATAACCCAAAAGCCTGATCTTGTATATGAACTAGATTCACTGCAGCGCACTTTGATCTTGTGGTTTTTCAGCACATACACCAACCCACCCACTTTTGTGGCTCGCATGTTGAAATCACACCTGCCTGTGCAGCATACCGCCTCAGCAAAACTGAAGCTACGCAAAAGTCACCTTTCTCGAGTACCTCAGAAAACCAGATGCACCCTTACACGACACAAACACAAGCTTTCAGGGAAACAGACGTGTGGGCTGAACACTTGAAATGGTGCTTGTGAGGCCGCTTTACTCCTGCAAGGACGGGAGAAGGTGCATGACAACAGCCACCGAGAATTTGGGAAATAAGTGGCTGTGCAACACTGGGTCTCTTTCAGACAGATAGCTTTGACTTGCATTCCAAAAGTCTGCTACTGTAATAGCAAGCCCACATAAGGGTGATACAGTACCCGTTTACCAGCCCCTTGTGCTCTCACGCCAGAATGTAGGCGACCCTTTGATAAAAAAAAAAAAAAGTTTCCAAAAATATGTTACAAATCTCCATGCACAATGGGCCTCATTGAATAAGCACAGTGTGGCAAAAGGGTGGGTGGGGTGGGTTGGGGTCTCGCATTCAGTGCAGAGTTAAGTATCTGACCTATGGTATGCTAAATGCGTGTCGAGCATTATGCAGCTATAGCTAGAAAACTGGGTGGTGATTGGGGTTGCAACTGAGGACTAATAAATGGATTTTTTTTTTGCAAATGTAAAATATGATACATATATATATATAATATGATACAAAAAATGTAAAAAAGAAAATTAAACAACGATCTCATACTGGAAAAGGTGGAATCAACTAATAATTAGGAGTTTTAACTTGCTTAATGAACCAATTAAACACCTAATTTTCAATATTTTTTACCATTATTTACATTAGAAATAAGGTACCTATGTGTGCCTTGGTATGTTTGTACTTGTGAGACGGGGAGGTGGAGGTGAGAGAAAAGATAGTATTATAATGCAGAATGAGGGTTCACCATGTTGTACGGCTGCCTGGTGTTACTGTAGAGACAGAGGTGTAAAAGGCAAAATCGTCACAGGAAACCACTGAGATGACAACTAGAGCTTCACTTATCTCTCTGCACTCTTATCGGGCTCCCTGTCAAGTGTCACCTGTCACCCTGCGACTGGGACAGGAAGCCAAGCAGAGCAAGCTGTCTTTAACATCAATTTGAAATCTTTGAATTTTTTTGTATTTCTTGGTTGACGTTTCCCTCTCTTTCTCTCCCTCCTTTTCTTTATCCACCCACACATGCATGGCACACACATATACACTCAAATTACGCTTCCATCTTTGAAGGACTACACGCTGCTGCTTAGACTGTAGGCTGTTTGATATTTTCTCTTTCAGGAAAATCTGGGTATTTTAGCAAGGTTTTTTCCCTCCTTCACTTTTCCCATTGTGTTAAAGCTCAGAGGAAGAACATTATCCTTACTATAATGTGCATTAGGCTGGAAAACCTCACCAGGCTTTACAACTTATCCTGTCGTAACAGCTACATTACATGTCAGATGTCCCGGTTGATGAGGTTTTGAAAGAAGACATTTCCTCAAGCTAGGGTTTACATTTTGATATACTGTATATGTATTTTTGTCAAATGTAATTTCATAAAGGGAGATGTCGTCATAGCTTCTTTAAAACTAAATCTAAATATCAGAAGGTGTGAGATTTTCAATTGTTCATCCACAGTGTTTATGTAGTTTCAGCTGAAGTATCATATTCATTTTTAACTATTTATTTTCAGTTTCTTGGTTCAGTCCACTTCTGTCAAACAGGGTGCAGGGAGCAACATGGCCTCTAATGGTCACTAGATGGGCTTTCAGACTTAGTATCATTATTTGATTATATGTGCATGACGACATCTTTCCAACATCATTACAAATGAATGACTCATTGTTCTATAAGCGGCTTTTGATCTAATAACCATACAGACGACCAATTAACTTGTGCATACCAGCTTTAGGACAGTCATTTAAGATCTGATATATGCGTTGTTAGTGACGTTGAGAAATTTGCTTGGATTTCCCCTTTTCCAATCCTGGCGATCTCGCAACCTTGTGACTATAATTTTAACATGGCTGAAAAAGTCCCAAACACTTTGGTGTTAGGAGGCAATTCAATACTATTTACAATCCAATTTTGAAACAGAAGTGTATGTCATAAACATTAGAACTAAACCCTCTACTTGTGACTACAAAGATTAAACACGTATTTTCCTGTGTAACATGATTTGGAAAGTGTAGTTTTCAGTTTATAGTTGTTGTTTTTCATCTTTTACAGACCAAAGACCATGACAGACTCTAAACTAGTGCATTTTCAGATATCTGCACATCTCATGAAACTTGGAGAACATACATTAGCCAGCTCTTTGAGCATATGCGAGTATGAAGATGCCTCATGAGATGAAAAGATATTTCTCTAGTGTTATGTGCAGTGGCAGGCAAAATGTCTGTTTCACCAGCGTTGCTAGGACGACCTGGAAAAAAAAATAGGTTGAGATGCAGGCTGCAGATAACAAGGAGGTAGATGAGAACTGAAGTCAGAACAAAGTGTGCGAGACAGAGAGAGAGAGAGAGAGAGAGAGAGAGAGACAGAGACAGAGACAGAGACAGAGACAGAGACAGAGACAGAGACAGAGACAGAGAGAGAGAGAGAGAGAGAGAGAGAGAGAGAGAGAGAGAGAGAGAGAGAGAGAGAGAGAGAGAGAGAGAGAGAGAGAGAGAGAGAGAGAAGGTGTGCAAGTAAAATCTATTTTGCTTCCTGTAATGTGCATGACTTGGCTGTCAGGGTAAGAGGTGTTTTTTCTTTTGGTCTGAAAGCAGTGCATTAAGGCACCCCCACATCTGGGGCTTTTGCAGAAAATCAACAGTTGTGCTCCAGCTGCACTAAACCTTATTTCTTATACTGCAGAACTGGTTTGCCGGAACAAAATTCTACACCTTTTGAGAATATTTCACCAAAAATACCAAAGAAAAGGGTGATCATTGCCCAGTATGTTGTGAAAAGGATTTTTTATTTAGTTTATCGATGGCATCCAGATACTGCCAAGGATAACCTTGAAGTCCAATTAAGGTTATCACGATACGAGATGATTGATTTTCAGTACAATACTAGTATATAAAAAAATGACACTTAAGGCCTCTTTTGATACCACAGAGAAAAAAAAAGTCCTTGGCACACAAGCAGGATTTTTTTTTCTTTTAAATTAACAACCCTGCACACTGCGCTGGTACAGGAAGAAGTCCCTGAACACAAACCGATATACAGTTGATTTTCTTCCCTGTTATTTCATCTCTACAGCCTTGAGTTGAGAATCTGATCGTAGTTCTGCTTTTTGTATACGTTCAATATTATCAAATGTGGATATCTTATTGTTTGGAAATGTGGTATTAAAAAGTACTCAAGTGTCAACACTTTCTCCAATACACTAATATTATATTTATCTGTACGTCATGTTTGAGTTCACTTGTATTTGTATAGTTAATAGTAAAACTTTAATGTACAAAATTAATAATACAGTTCAACTTCCTTTCATGTGTACCAGTATCAAAACCCTGGGATTGTGCATGCTTGTCAGTTTACCGGCACACCTAAATTGGTACCCTGTGCTTTCCTTGCTATGACATTTTCAAAATGTCTGCTGTGAAAAAAAAGGCCCCTAAAAAGCTGCAGCATTTCTTGAAGTGGGGCTCACTATATAATTATAATGTATGAACTATGACTGCTAGACATCTTACCTGTGTATCCTGCCAGTGCCGCTGCTGGGATGACGGGTTTGTCTTTGCTGAGGTCAGAACGCTCCCTCACATAGTCTTTGAAAGTGCCCTTGGGCTTGTGGCTATGCAAGGCAGTGGGGTAGTCTTCCGAGTCAAAGCTGTCATATGAAGGTACCCGCTGCAGGCTGCTGAATGAGGACTGGCTGCTCCATGATTGGGTTAATCGGTCGCAGCTCTCAAAGCTCTCGATGCTCTCAAAGGAGTCCTGGCCACCGAGTTTACCTAAGAGGCAGGGACAGGTGGAAAATGGTAAGCAAGACATTTTAGAAAGGTGCAAACTCTTTAATAGATCCTAAATACTTATTACATGACTTTCTTTCTCTGCTTTACCTCTAAAAATGTTTGTTTAATGTGATACTTCAAAGGACAAAATGGGGGATTTCGTACATTTTAAAGTTAAATGCATCAATTTGCTATACTTTGAGAGGGAAATTAATAGGCTAGATCTATGAGGAACATTGTGCACTAATCATATACACACATGTTGTATAACTTTAGATATAGTTATCCTGTGCCAGTGCAATTATTCATCATGGGCATATCTGTAGACTATAAGTAAAAAGTGTTTATAGCTATTTTAATCTATTTGTGATTTTGGTCTGATCTTGTTTCATTATTAATTATCACTCTCCCCAAAGCAATTTCAGTCAAAAGCAACTGGACTTGGTCATTTGACGTTTCACCTCTCATCCAAGAGGCTTCATCATTTCATGTACGCATCTGACCAGGCTGGGACTATCACTCAATTACTTTTTCACTTTACTTTTTGACTCTTAACCTGCTGTAACAAGTCAATTTTCCTGTTGTGGCATCAATAGTTCATAGAACATAAGTTTAATCATGAGCTGTTTGCAATGCACCGCATCCAGCGAGGCAGAGCCGGTGAGAAGAGGGGATCTTTCCAGACCGAGCAGCCGTGAGTCAAGTTGAGGTCAGCCATTGACAAGTGTATTATGAAACTGTGGTGAGCCTACCTCAACTGTTGGCAATTAATGGGAAACAATAGAAATAGTCATGGGAAATGAGAATCCTGCAAGTTTTCCTTGAGAATCAAGCAGCGTTCAAGTTGTAGCATGACTGTTAGCACACATGCGCACATTGCAATGCCGATGCTGAAATTATTGGCAACCCTACTTCATGCATACAAATTCAAATTGCAATTGGAAGTTTTCTGTATAATTTGCCAAAGTAGCAATATGTAAGAAAGTGACATAAACAAAACCTTAGCAGTAAATGATGTTCCTTCTCACTTAGCTATATTGTTGTACAGTGCCATGTCTCCCTCTATTTCACACCTCACTTCCCTTTTACAACCACCATTTGGATTTTATTTTAAATGGAAGACAATCACACAAATTGCCTTGCTATTTTTGGACTTGGGGAAAGATAAGAGGAGCCTTTCACGGCGAGTCATTATCAAATGACAGATAATGCAGCCCCTCGATTGATGTTGAAATCTTCAACTGCGGAAATAGAAGCCACATGTGGATATCAATTGTGCTGCAAAATACTTTCCCACGTTGGAAGAGCACAACGCAACGCTCAAAAGCTTGGTATGTGTGATGCATGAGGATCAGACCTCATACCTTAATGCTTGAAGCACTGGCAGGAGGCTTGCACAGTGTACATGGCACATGCTATTCATTTATACAGCTGTGGATTTGGGAGAAAATCCTAGCTTCATGGGTATAAATGTAAACCATGCTGATAATTCCTCTGTAAACTATCACGGGGAGAGAAAACAAGCCTGCGCAATCAGAAAAGCAAACAGTTTCATGTGAAAACCCCACGCTTGCTAGCCGAGGATGACACCTCTATCTCCTTACCCAGAAGTCGAGGAAAAGAGGCCAACAGAAACATGAAAAAAAAACCTTTGTTGAAGGTTACACCACTTGAACTGTTTTACATAAAGTACGGGCGGCAAGAAGAGAACATGTTGTGGCTTTGGTTCGTGTATCACGCTGACAAAAACAATAGTTTTCTTTTTTTTCCCCAACACAGTCTAGAGTGTGTGAAGCGGGTTTGCTTGAACCACAAATCAACCAGAGGGCCTGCTTTGCTTCTCATCTAATAATTGCACGCTGATGTGGTATGACAAGATTCTGGTAGCTTCAGCACAATGACACGCACACAGACACCCACACAAAAAATGAACATGCACTTGCATGTGGACACTATTATCACAACACTCAATCCAAACAAACTCTTGATTAAAACCGAAACGCTGCACATTCTTCACCACAATCCTCTGCTTAAATCTCAACTACGCTCCTCATATCTAGTGTTGTGAACCCTCACCTCTGCTGAGGCGTCCCACACACATGTTGTCGGGGGATACCACCTCCTGCTTGACGGTGAAGTAGTCCCCCTGCAGTGGGTTGAGGGTCGTGTCCCGCAGGATGACAGCAGGGTATTCACTCTCATACTTGAGCGTCAGCAATTCCTCCGAACTGATGGGATGAAGTGTCTGGTAAGACTCTGTGATGAAGCCAGGCTCTGAGTATTCAGAAGGAGGGACACATTGAGCATGCTCAACACCGTAGCCTGGAGACACAAATCAGTGAAATCAGTGTGCATAGCAAGCAGAGAAGGAAAACAAGGAGGAGGAAGATCAAATCAAGAGGAGAGCAAAGTAATTATCCATCTTGTGTTGAATAGTCTAAAACAAAACAAAGCCCTGAGTACATAAGATGACTTGCTTACAGTAAGGGCATATTGTTTCCTATGAGGGCTTCTTACTGGGGTCTAAATCCAAATGTATGATGGATAAGATAACTTTTTCTAATACTAAATCCCCAAACTCTTCTATTGACACACACACACACACTAAACCACTCCTCTTATTTCCATTCATATTTTAGGCATGCATCTTATGCCATTATGATTAACTATGAGTATGAAGAGTACTTACTGACAAAGTAGTCTGAGGTATAACGAGATTCCTGGAAGTTGGAGGTCAGTCCATTGATGGGGTAATGCTTTGCATCCTCTTCATGAAAAATAGAGCAGTCAGTGACCTCGCCATTGATTTCATGTATCATGTAACTGCATGCAGCATTATCAAAAATTAATGACCTGTGCTAAATTGTGTCTTCCTGTTTGGCTCTTGTTATTATAGCAAATGCCAACAGTGCCCTAAATTGGCGCAAGCAGTGATATCACCATGTTGTTTTTATGATAAAAATCTTAAAACCATTTAAAAATAATCCATAAAAGTGCCATAAACAATCACAAAAACACGCTGTATTTGAATCTGTAACAATGTGGGCTTACCTTTCTGAAGCATTTCTAAATGTTCCCAAAGGATGTCACCCACAAAGTCAGGTGCTAAGTCCAGGAAGCGCTCCTTCCCCATTGCACACAGGCTGGCTCCGTTCATGCAGAATTTGTCAAAGTCAACATTCTTCAGACTGAACTCGTTCACTGTCCAAGTTAGCCACTCAGCCACATGGTTTTCTGTCCACTGTCTGGGATCTGAAAAAGGATTATGATTGGTAACATGATGTACACTATACACCACAAACTGCAGAACATTTTGTATTATGCTCCGCTTTTACTGCTGCCAGCTTTCACACTGCATGGGTGGCAAGTATATCTACCCATAACGAGGCAGTCAAAAACAAACAGGGAGGCAGAGGTGAACGTAAACAGCAGTGGTAATGACAAACCAAAACCACAGTTTGCAGATAATAACAATAACAATAACATAGCAATATACTGCGGTTTCCTAAAAGTATGAAGAAACTCTATAGACAGCTTCAATTTAAAAAGCTTACTCATTATTTTACTCTGTATCTAGATTGTCTGGATGCTGCACAGTCAGACAGTCAGCCCAGACAGAAATGTATGTAAAGTAAGGTCATTTCTTGAATAGCTGGGTGTCTCCTTGTTTTCAGCCCTTCTAAGAGATGCCTTCATCGAATGATCCAAAGCCGGTTATAATGTGATATGATATAATAAATGTGCATGCCTGACATGTGACATGTTGAGGTGGTTTTGAGGACTTTACTAATAAGATTTAATTCCCCCAATGAAAAATTTGAACAGGGGCTAATAAGAAAACAAGCAGCTGACAGGCTTACCTTTGGGAATACCCAGCCGCTGCTGTTCCTTTGTGAAGCCACTGAAGGTGGCCTTCAGAGCCTGGGACATCATCTCTTTACTTCCTGGAGTTAACAGGGGGACATCTCCACACTCCGGATCTGCCAATCACAAATTACAAAGATGACTGATTATGATATTTTTTTGAGTAATACCAATATCTATTTAATTTGAGATTGCTATTCATAATATGCTAATATTACATACTGCTTTAATTGTTATTGGCAACCCCAGCTTTGATAATGCATCATGTATTGTATTTTATGACGATAAAGCTTACTGAACGGAAAACTAAATTGATACAGTGAAGGGGGCAGTGACGAGAGAATTGTGAAAGTGGTTCTGTTAGATATTGACACACACACACACACACACACACACACACACACACACACACACACACACACACACACACACACACACACACACACACACACACACACATGCAGCCTGACACACATGCACACACACGTAAACAAAATCAACACAGTTGCATCTGACCGTGATCAACAACATGGCTCAACAATTACATACTGTCTAGACAGACAGTCTCTGCATCAGATTCAATCTATTTAACCAAAACCTGTCACACCATCACATCTTAACTATTTACAATTGGAGGTAACACTGTGTGTGCAGTGCTTTTGCACAATGATACACAAAATTATAATTACATCAATTTGTGCGTAGTGAGTTAGGACAGTTCAGAAAATGTCATACAGCTGTCTACAGTTTGAGTTATTACAAGCATGGTCCTAAGGCAAATTTCACTCTTCTGGCACTCTACCTTAAAATAAACACACAAGTTTATGTGCCAATACTACACACGCTCAGCTCTCTCCTACCCACACATCCTGGGTGGGAGAACATTGCCTGGTCCACATCAGTGACACCGTGACCCCTGCTAGCCCTCCTACCATGTCGCCCTTACACAGTGGGCCTACTGTCACCAGACCAAGCATGGGGTCAAACATTCTGAGAGGTCAAGGGTCGAGGGATGAGGTGATGATGTCACAGTGGTTGCTAGCGGGTGGCTAGGAGACTTTGGGGATGGGCTGTCTCAAGGGTCTCAGTCACACACTAGGCTTACTGTTCTCTGCTTACAGCCATTGGGCACCCAGTGGGGAACAGAGCTCCCTTTGATGGCTTTAAACAGTGCCTGATGAGTCGCACTCATCTAATTAGATTGACTAGGCTGCAGAAGTGTGGGATGAGGGGGCAGAGCCAGGGAGATGATGACAGGAGAAAGGGAAAGACCCCCAGGCCACTAACACTAGAATAGACTGCTAAAAACTAATTGGCAAAGACTCAACAAATGACTTTGACATAGACATAGACATAAAAAAGGCCTTATATAGTTGCAATTAACTGATGCATCTTTATCATTCAATCTGTAAAACGCCCACACTCATTTACACAACTAAGACACACATGATATATTAGAGTCCGCAGTATATAATGGCATTATCTTGTCTAACCAACTTGGGGGGTAAAGTGTGTGAGGCAAAACTTTGTTACGCTATTGTTCTTTGTATAACATCTTTGGGTATCCAGAAAAGCACTTTATCAGTTCAATGTATTATTATTTTCTTTATTTCAGCAGTTTAAGGTGCATACATAATTAGGTCTCAATCAGGCTTTGATTTTTTGCAGCATGTCTTTCCCCCTTGTCTGTCTTTATTGCACGTAATTAAAAATATTAAATATCAGATCACAAATAACTTGGCATGAAGGAAAAATAATGATGAGGAAAAGTTGTGTTACTCCTCTCAGAGGACTGCTATTCGTCGAACCCAGATGCTCTGACATCTCGGCTGGCTTGTGGTTTTATCTGCCAGCAGTGCACTGGGGCAACATACAGTTCATGCTTGTTTTCACCACTCGCTGAAGTCTCAACCTCATCTGGAATGCACAGCAGCTGTCCCTCCTTCACCCATGTAACCATGTCTGTCTGGCTGTTTGTAAAATTAGGCATCTAGGTTTCTTTTTTCTGTCTTTGCCCCCCCCCCTTTATTTTCTGTCTATAAAGAAAGAAACCTCGCAACAGGCCAGAGATAGAGGACAGACAAGAGCTCTTTGCTTCTTTATGTAATTCAATAAGGCCTGTGATATATTGCTCTATGTTACACTGGGTGAACAAACAAAAAGTTACACCTGAGTGAGCCGTCTTTGTGTACAAGTTCCCCCTTGCAGCAGAGTTTTTAAGGAGTGTTGGTAGTGTAAAAACGTACATGCTGCAAAAGGCTGCAAACTGAGATGGGACTGGGGCTCAGACAGTCTGTGCTTTGATGTGAAGGCAGGGCTAAAATGTGGCAGTTTATTTAAGCTGGATCGAGTGGAGTTTGTCTGCACTTTCGAACTGTTTATGCCCCTCCTTCTATCGCTTGTATCAACCCGGCCTCAGCCTGTGCTTGCCGACACAGACTCAAATCCACTTTAGCACTAAATCCTCAAGACATTCAAAGACATTCAACACCACCATTGTGCATGAGAACTGCCATTAGGCACAAAGAGAGAAATATGTGGACCATGATTATAGAGAAAATCCATTCAATTAAAAAAACAAATGCAATTTCTATAATTTATTTTGTTTTTATTTTGAATTGCTTAATTATCTTGTTTAAAATGAGTTTGAAGAGGGATTTTTGTTTATCCTTTTAAAAATGAAAATAAATATCTTTGCAGCCGTTTCTACGAAGATATTGTAAACGTGTGTAAGTACGTTGCTTTATTGTATTTTTGTGAACTAAAATCTCAAAAACATAAAGAAAAGATCAAAGCAAGTCTGAACGGCAAAACAAAAGATCTAAAAGTGCGGCGATAATAGAGCAGCCTCCATTATGAACGATCCATATGAAAGTTATCTGCGGCAGAGCTAATGTGCAGTGTGCATCCATTAGCAAGAGAGGCGAGCTTGGATCTAGACAATCTCTAGTAAATGAAGTCCTGATAGGATTTCAATGCCTGTGAGTCCCATTAGATACAGAATTCTCAGTATGTACTGAGAGTTAGAGCATCCGCAAGTCATCACTTTCCACATTAGATGGTGTGGGTCTGTCCGCAAAATGATTCCCATCCACTTAGCTCACAAAATGTGGGAGTGGGTGTAAATCACAGGCGGCATTATGGCATTTCACTAACAAGAGTAAAAAGAGTATCTGGTGTAAAAAGTATGAAATCAAACCAATTTCTCCTAATGATGTAGAATATAAACTCCATCTATTCTAAGAATCCCTGATGAAGTGAGACTGATGTTTAGTCTGGATGTACCGTAAAAGGTATTGATTAGCTACTCCCCTCTTGCCATTATATGAGTAATGGACAGGCTGCTAAGTGCGACAACCATACCCCCCCCCCCCCCCCCCCAGGGATTCTCACTGAGAAACTGTGCACCTTCACTGCCCTGCCCCTGCGACCAAACCCCAACCCAACCTTAGATGGAGGTTCTGTTTGGGATCTTAGGCTGTTGAACTGACACACATGTGAACGCACATATGCACATGAACCAAATTAGCAGCCTTCTTCGCCTGTGCGCCAGAGCGTGGGCGTGAAATTGGGATTTTTGCGACTGGGGCCAAAGTCTATGGAACTGGAACAGACAGGGCTGGGCTGGGCAGGGCAGGGCAGGGCAAGGCTTCGGATGATAGCATGGGAGCATCCCTGGTGGGTGAGGGGTGAGTAAGGGGAGGTGGGATGACTCACTGGCTTGTAATATGAGCCCATCACAGGACAAGAGAGCTGGGGGTGAGCGCAGCAGGGAGAGAGAAATAGAGAGAGAAATAGAGAGAGAGCAAGAGAGACAGAGAGAGAGAGAGAAAGACAGTCACACAGAAGAATGAATGGAAGGTCTCATAATGCTCCCTCTCTTTTCCTTGTCTCTGGAGTGACATCACAGTGGGATCAGTGCCATCTCCCAGCCTCTGGCGGTTCATTCATAAAGACTGGACTTTGCCTCCACTCAGAATGATGCAACGATACAAGCAGAGCAGGCAACCAGACCCAACAAATAAGGGACAATATGCTCTCTATCATGTGATTGAGCTATAAATAGCCCGATAGAGTTTATAAATGAGTGGGTGTGTGTTGGCGTGTGGAAAAGATTCGGCTGTGAAAAAATATAAACATAGAAATAAAATGAGGATGACGGCTAAAAGGCTATTCAAAACTAGGTTTTTGAAAAGTGAAACACTTTCGGGTCGAATAGTTCTCAGTGTCAAAGCATGTGGTAATTAATGTCTCCCCCTTCTGTAGCTGAATGTATGGTGGGCTTTTTTTAAATCAGCAAAATAGTCCATTTCCTGTGGCTACGTTTCCACTTGCTGTGGGAGTTGAGGTGAGTTGTGGGTTCAGGTGAGGGTCATACCCTTCCTGAATATCCCTACTTACATGCATACATACATGTAAATATCAGCGGGGTCACAAGTCAAAGGTCGTGGCTACTTGCCAAGGGATTCTACTCGCCTCTATAAGGCCTACCAGTCTACAGACAGCAGACCAGAAATGACAGTGGTATCTGAGAAAGTCTTTGATGCAGATCCGTATCTCGACCCCTGGCCTGAGAACGCAGGGTCATAAACCCGACCAACATGAAGGGAGCCCATTCAGCTCCACAGGGTGATAAAGTGGAGGCTGAGGGCTGCAGTAAGGAAAGAGGAGGAGGACGGGGTGGCAGTCTGGTTTTGAGAGGGCCGCTTGTTCAGCCAGCCGCTCCGCTGTTTAGATTTCCATCTCAATGCCAAGGACCAGAAATAGATGTGTAGGCCTGGCTCAAACCAACGTGAAGAAGCCAGACCAGACCTAGACCCAAGCCTGTTCCAGACCAGCACAGAACAGTGTTAACCAGAAAAGGTCCCATGCACAAAACCAGGACCATCCCGCCATCACATACAACAGTGCTGAAACACTCATTTTATTCTTAGGTCTCCACCACTGGCTTCTGGCTGCCCTCTTGAAGCACAATTCTGTGGTGGTGTAAAGCAGCTGTATGGGACTAGGCCACTACTGCTGACATCTGTCTTTGGCCATGAAACTAGAATTGTCCAGATCATCACCACCATAGACATATCGGCTACTGAAGCAGACTATAAGTGAGACTAATATCCCCATGGCTGCCTTGCTGTCTTTCTTTCTCCTACTCCCTCTCTCAAATCATATTAGCTTGTGATGTGAAAGTGCATTAACTCTTCTGTTTATGCCAAAGTCTAAGCACTTGATATGACATTACCTCTGAGTTTGAAATGATACATGCCATCGCCAACAGACGCTAAACTTATTTTTACTAAAAGCTTGATGGGAATTCTTTCCTTTCCAGATGAACGAGTGAAACATAGACAAGGCCCTTTCAGCAGGATTTGGCTCCTTGGGTCTTATTTAACTGCCTACAAGCTTTGTTGCTCTGTGATCTTTAATAGTGTGAAAAGGCCTGTTTTTTTAGGTGCCTCAAGCATCAAAGGTTGAGCAACAGTAATGTACCTCTCCCAACAGCCCATTGCACAACCTTAAAGTTCTCTATTACTTTGAGAAGGCAGACACATAATATTGGGAAAAGCTAAAACCCAGCATGCTCTAAAGCCCTACACAGGCAGCAGATATCTGACAAATCTCACACAAACTTAGAGGTTTTCCATGACCTCCATATATGTTAAATATTTATAATGAAAGCACTACTCAGTCCTAAAGGTTATGACTGTCTTGGTTTATACATCAGTATTAGACATAGTGGTGAGAAAGGGGAACTGACAGGCAAGCACTGTATTGGAGAGTGCAGGTGGTGCTAGCCTAGCTGTATGCAGGCTAGCTGCCCTCCCATGCTCCGTCCCTGTTGTAAACAGACAGGGGATGCTCTGGGGGAACTGTTTAGGCGTTAAACTAAACACATGACAAATCTGACAAACAGTTTACTCTCTGTGTTGCATTTTTTCCACAAAACATGGTGCCTGGCCCATTTATAGTCCAAACTGATACATCCCACAACCAGGTTCCTGATACAGTATAAGTCTGACTTATGCGGGACGGCATACAGTCACACGCACGCACACACATTGATGAAATTGTTCATTGCTCGGCAGTTCTTTTGTGCAACACATGCATGTAAGTCTTGTAGTGACTGGCTCTAATTATACATCACACATATAGAGGGGCTTGTTGCTTGTTTGAAGGCAAGTTATGGGCGACAGATGGATACTTGATAAATAAATTCCCCCCAGACCACAGTGTTTTCATGTTGCATGCCTCACATTCCACCTCTGTTTTACAATCGCTAATGTGCTTCTCACAGCTTTCTTGTTTTCCTCTAATGCAACCAAAAATGACTTGTGGTCTAAGTGCAAAATGGTTTCAGCTCAGGACGATGACTTACCCTTCTATTTTAAGCTCAGCATAGGCTCCATGGCTAATAGGAGAATAAAACACCACACATCTGGCTACATCTCTTCTTCATTTAACTTACTTAAGATATGAAAGTTATTTTTCATGACGCCGTGAAACACCTCAGCTTTGGCTGACTTAGCTACTTGAAAAGATGTAAACCGCGATATGATAACTGGAAAGTAACGACTCAGTGTTTTGCAACAAGAGATGGAAGTGATTTCCAAAACATACGCGTACCATTGCAGTTGTGTAAACTCATTATCATCAGGTCTTCTCCATCTTCCTTTCTCTGTTTCTCTTTCTTTCTTTTAGACACACAGTAGTACACAGACAAGCATGCACAGACACTGTGACTCATTCCATAAAAGAATGACTGGACTTCAGGGGATATCATGCTAATTCATGTGACAATGTGACTGGTCATGATGAAAGAAATGATCACATCTTGTTAAATTCCTACTCCATGACTCAAAATTTCTCACTGTTACCCTGTAACTATGCATAGATCACACGTTTCAGGCCTAAAACCAGAGCAACTCTAATGAGCATTTATGAAAAATCCAAAAGATAATTTTCCACCATCACAATGACATTTCTTGTCAAAGTCAAGTTCTCAATATGTTCAGTATATGTTGGTCAACAGCAGGCATATTCAGAAAAGGCAACTCATTCTATGTAAAACATGCAGCTACTAGGGAGGGCAGCCTAAGTGGACAATGGAATCCAGGTGCTGTTACTCTCGTAGCTAAACTCCAGAGGCAGCCTAAAAACTTACACTACTTACTTAGAATCCCATTCCTCGACCTCCTTCACGGCTGCCTGAACACATGTGCCTCCCATTTGACTGCGTCACTGAGGCCCAACTCATCATGAGCGCCACAAACTCACAGACTACACAGCAGAGCCAGCCGCCCCCGCAAACACACCCTTCTTTATCTTCCTTTGCTCTAGCAGGCCAATTAATCAATAAAAGTCTGATGCTGTAGGTCTGATATACATAAAGTCTGTGGCTGTGCCCCATTTGTTCACCTGATTACAAAAGCAGCACACTGACTCCAAAAACAGGTGGCATGCAGCAAATGCAGACAAAACAGAAAACAAGCGAAGAAAATCTGGAACATACACTTAACAAAATGAGTGACATGGTCCCGTTGAGGACAGCTGAACATCTGCGATGAAACAAATCCACTATATTTCAGGGCACTGGACTGATTCTCAAAGCAGGCATGTTTCTAAACTAGCCCAGTTTCCGTCCCATTATAGGAAACACTGCTCCTAAATGTGGAACTATAAAACAAAAAGAGAGCAAGAGGACACACAAAAAAGTAAGCACTCATGAAGATGTTTAGATGCGTGGGAGGTTGTGGAGCCATTTTGGGGTAGTATCAGGCCAGTTAGGGTTCACAGCCACACTGGTAATGTAGGGAGGGGAGACGCCTGTGCTAACAGAGACCAGAAAGTTAGCCAAGCAGACACGCAGTCGGACAGCCACCGTGGGGTGCAGTAGGCGTCTAATGCCATGACTCAGGGATTACAAGCAAGGAATGACTGGGGATGGGACAAAGTGCACTCACCAGGAACTCACAACACACCACATCAAGGTGTCGTGAGAGCATGCCATGTGGCCAACAGAAAGACATTGAAAACAGACTTAGAAAGAAAGGGAAAGGAGGGGGAGGAACACTTGAGGAGGAATTGTGTGTGAGTGGGTGGGTGGGTGAATGATTGAAAAAAAGTTGTCCGTTACATATAAAAAAAAAAAAAAAGCTTGTTAATGCTTTATTTCCCAAGCCAAGGAGCATATTTCCTTTGTTTAGGTTGTGGGCTTTTTTTTGGAATGTGAGTAAATTGAGAAGCTTTTTAAGACTGATTCCAAGGACAAGCACTCCAATTAATTCAATCTCTCTTTCTATTTTTGAACATAACGAGGACTTTACTAGCATCATATACGCCACACCTTGGAAGGCCTCTATTTCTCCACCCCCCCCCCCCCCTTCTCTCACCATATGCTTACTATTTAGCAGACTGCTGTATCTGGTGCTAACACGCCTAGCTTTATGACTAAGCTTTATAAGCAAAGATTAAGGCGCGTACGGAAGCGTTGAGATAGGACCCACACAGTATAATGGTTTTATGTTTATATGGGCAAAACAGCAGATAATGGGCTGAATGAAGAAGCAATAACTGAAACACATGAATGAAGGGGATAACCCATCTGATGTAATAGTGGCATCACTGGGCAATGCAGGAATAAAAAGACTAGGCCATTGTGGAACTTGCAGAAAGCTACTTTACTTGTATCCGCCCAATATGTTGACCAGCACAGGGAGGCCCATTGAGTAAGCTGGTATCAGTTGCCCTCTAGGCACAGACATGGCCTGGTCAAACATTAGCTAATGACATTTGGGTGATACACTGAACACCGGACTGACTAATCAAGTTTTGATCAGGCAAACCATATTGTCCTCAGTTTGACACAGCGCACATCAGATGAAAAATGGACCCGTTTGCTCTGTTTGGCCTGATTCATTGACAGACCACATCAAGAGAAGCCTGGATCACCCAAACAGTGTTTGCACAGCTGCCAGGCAGCAACACATACTCAAACATTGGCATATATTACACCGCGCTACTGAAGGAGTGCTGACACAAACACACCGAGGCAAAAACCTGAAGCTTATGTAAAACCCTCTCTTCTGACACAAGCTATCCCTCTCCGCACCAAACCAACATGGGAGGCACCTTGGAAATGAAAATCAGTGAAGCCTTTCTAAGAGCCATTCGTGTGGCATGGCTTGTATGTTCTTGTGTGCATAGTGCATGTGGCGGGCATGGAACAAGATGCCTTATAAGGGCTCTCAGGAGAAGCATTAGGCCCACCAGTTGTAACAAACAGCAGCGTTTTGATCAGATAAAAGTGAGCCTCCCACTCAAGCTCCTTCTATGCCTCCATGCATGCCACCCAGCAGGGCATGCTCACAAACATTCCTGTCAGTCACTGAACCTCAACCTTCAGGCCTGACGAACAGAGAAGCAAAGGAAAAGAGGGACGATTCACTCAAGTCTAAAGTGGAACAACTCCTCCTTGTATTGTAAATGATTGACAACTCTCTTGAATATTACATCTACTTGGATGACCTCAGAAGTATGCTACTTGGGAAAACTTTAACACTCAATAAGAACATCAGTGATACAAGAGTACTTGTACTTTCATGTCTGTACTGTAATTTCACAATCCAACACCTTCCCAGATAAGTAATGCCCTCTGCTATCTTTCAAACTTGTTTCTGTAGAGCCAACTGTTTTATTATGGCTACATGATGCTTTCAATAATAAGCTACCATGGTCTCGGTAACATTGAAGTAAGTGTGCTGTGTCAGGAATGGACCAGCTACTATAGCTGGAGGAATGAAAGCTTTGTGGTACTGTATATGCCTTGTTTGGGTGCACCTCTGACCCTGGCACAGTGTGAGCACTTTGAAAGGAATTACCCAAGGACAGGCGTGGGTAAGCCGACACTGGCTGCACTTTCATCGCAAAGGAATACAAACAATAAAGTAAGGTGGGCTGAAGTCACTTAAACCTATTAGTGGGTATGTATGCATGTACAGTATGTGGTTGCAGGTGTTGGAGAAAGAACAAAAAACAGCCTCTTTACAGTAAGGCCATAGCTATGTGCTTGCTTGTGACAAGCTATGCAGCCATGTCCACTGGGACAGCTGCTGCTTTCACAAATGCAACAAATCAACAAATGCATTCTGGTTTTGTATAGAGCTAGTCAGTGTGTGTGTGTGTGTGTGTGTGTGTGTGTGTGTGTGTGTGTGTGTGTGTGTGTGTGTGTGTGTGTGTGTGTGTGTGTGTGAGAAAGAGGTGAAAAAAAGAGGTGTTTGTGTGAAGTTGTGAGCTGCTCCTTGGCAGCCTCAGCCTGAACCAAGTGCACCCAAGCAAGAGCGTGAGCATTGCAAAATGGTTTTGCAAGATAGCGCTACTCCTTGGCAACTTAACTGCAGCTGTCAGCACTTTTTATGCGAGTTTGTGAGAAGTGTATGTGCTCTGCAGGTATTGACGGTGAGGAGAAGGTGGTTAATGTGGTGAGTCACAGCCCCCTTAGTGGGTCAAGACTGGCAATTAGTATCAAATTTCCATGATGCATCAATGCTTGCTGCCTTACTAACAGGCTCAACACCACCTGAGCTGCAAAAGCACAGGGGATGCATTAATGTAAAAGCTGCTAAATGCAAATTATCCAAACATGCCACCATGTGGAACATCACTCTCTGTGAAAAAAAGAGAGAAGCTAAACCACACAAAGGTTTGAACCCAAACAGAGCTCACATTTGTGGGCTTCCCTGTATGCCCCGGACTACCCCTGGAGCAAACCAAGTCTTCCACGCAGTGAGGTCAGAGAGGCAAGCCTCAGCACTGCAGATTCATCACCTCAGCCTGCCTCTCCTTCCCTCTGGAAAGTCAGTTTCAACCGCTGCGGAGGAGGGGGAGGTAGAGGAGGAAGGGAGAGAAGACAGCAGGGTTGGTGGGGAGGGCAGTGATTAGGCACTGCTGCCTGCCTCCCAATGCCGGCTGCCGGCTGTGCAGAATGCCTTGGCCCTCCCAGTATGGCACTGAATATAGGGTCAGAGATTAGTGTTTAGATGGAAGAGAGAGGCAGAATTCCCAGTGAGATCAAAGCAGGAAGAGAGAGAGTAGATCAAAACTACAAAGCATGCATTGATAAGTCAATTTGAGCAACAAATGTCCTACAGTATATGACAAAACTTGACATACACAGCTGCTTGAGGATACATGTAAAAGGAAATCTGGCAAAGCAATTAGTTTGAGTGTGTGTCTGAAAGTGTGTCAACTACATGGAAGAATATTAAACACTGGGAAAATAATATGTTGTGTTTGAATTAAACATTTTTGTGACTATGTTGTGTTACAGTTATTTGCCAACATGACATCATTAAGTCTAGGTCTACTTTTCGGATGTGTCTACATATGTAAAAATAACTTTTAATGTTGGCCCTTGTTTACACACACACACACACACACACACACACACATATCATTAGTTATAAAAGGCACGCAGGTTAGAGTCTGATTCATTCAATAAACATAGGAAACACACGCTGGTTATAGTAGGCTATTGCGTGACTGGAGAGCCTGTGGCGTGATTGCATTTTTAAGAGTTGCGTGCGTCCAAATCTTGAGCAATCGACAGCGTCTTCTCATTGAGATACGTTCAGGGCGTTATGTCCCTCTCAGCGCATCTAATCACCGAGAAAGATCACAGTCAGCATCAACGTAATCTGCCGGCAGCCGGCTACGTTACAAGGAAACACTCAGGAGTGATGTTAGTCTCGTGTTAACTGTCAAGCTCTCACAGAAGAGTTGTGTTACTCACCATCCATCTTTTCAGCCTTTATGATTGTTAACGTCGGTTTCATATCGACAGCTGCCGTCATGACCATCAGACCACTGTGAATTAATGACGCCGCGTCCCTCTTTTTATTCTAACGGCTCCAAAAAAAAAACACAATATAAAGGAAAATCTTCTCTCCCTTTGGCGCCCCGGTCAATTCTGCTGCCCCGGTGTGTTGTTTTTTTTTTTAACCTGTCCTCTCGCAATAATAAAAAAAAAACCCGATTCAGTTTATTCTACTCCTAACTTATCTTTCTCTTTGCCTCTCTCCTTCCCCGAAACATGTACACACACTCCCTCTTTTCCTCGTTCTTTCTCACTCACTCACTTCTTCCTCTCTATCTCTGGCTATGGGCGTTGCATTGTAAAGAGCCGGAGTGCGACGACAGCTGAAGGGGGCGGTGTTAAGGGCTGACTTGCCAGTTGATTCACAATTCAATTATAATGCCCCCCCCCCCTCTCCCCGTCTCTGTGAGAACCTACATCAATACCCCTTCACGTCATCACACATGTTCCCGCAAATTAAAATAAATAAATATACATACTGGCGTTTTACAGGGATGACAAACACTGGAAATGGGAGAGCTGCTGAGAATCCTAAGAAAGAACTGCAGTAGTGCACTACTTCCCAGATATGACAGCAAACGGTTCATTCAACAACATCATTCGATTTCCATGCCAAAAATAAAAACAATCCACTTTTAAAATGATCATTAAATAAATAAATAACAAATAATGAAATGTAAATTCCTAAATGAATGTACTGAAAAGCCACTGGTGTACTATCCTATAGGAGACAGAAAAGCATATGGTTACATATACATGGAATATGTAAGCATATACTTTTAGATCTTAAAAAAGCAACATACAAAACGGTTTGAGTGTAGTTTATGTGAAGAAGCTTTAACTGAACTGAGAGTCCGGCCAGTCTGTGTCCTATTCAGCAGGTCCAGGCTTCCTCATAACTTGTAACTCACCCTCATAAACACCTCAGAGTATTTCCTGTCCACCTTGTACTCATCAATAAAAATAAAAAAAAACAACAATGTCTTTTTTGCTTTCCACAGCTTAATCGGGCACTGGTTACAGTGCATCTTTACAAATTGGTACAATATTATGTCAGCAATCATTCTTTACTGAAAATATGGTATAAAAGCATGCAGGGTTTAAGAATAAGTCAGTCATACAGGTAATTTAAAATCAGTCAGACTGGGTCTCCTCTCACCAAGACCATCGATGAAAACTGAGTTTGAACAGGGCAAACAGCAATTCATTTTTTTTTTTTTGACATTTGTGCTTTCTTATCTACCATAATCAGGGACAATGACCATGCCTTACTGGAAATTGAATCAAGAATGTGTTTTCCCACTGGAAAAGAACAAAGACAGGAGAAACAGTGGGCTTTTCAGCCATAGTTAAGGCTCCACTCTGAGCAAACCACTGCCATTAGGGAACACCTCCCATGGCAACAAAAACGATAATAACAGATTATATAGTAATTCTCACATAAGTGCCTCTGGAACCTGCTGCTTTTAAACAAATGCGAGAAAAATGAGGTTTGTTTATCAATAAAACAATGCAAATGGTTTTCTCCCAGGCATCAGTCCCTTTTTTCCCATATAACCAACTATATCATAAGCAATCTTGTTAGAGTGAGTCATAGGGTGCACCCTACGATGCACCACTTCAATATGATACTTCTGCATGTACTGTACTGCATGTATGTATGGAGGTCGGGGAGCCAGGGATATTGATCACACATGGATTTTTCAACCAGTGGTACTTCACTGGCTCCATTAGCAGCCCTGGATCAGGTTTCATTGGCCTGATAGGAGCCTCGTCTGGAAAGAGTGCTGGTGGGTTCTGCGGTGAGAGGCACTGCCTCACCAGGGGCAAAGTGGAGGGGGTGATGGAGGAGAAGAATGGAAGGGGGAACAGTACCTCTCACTTCATCTCTCAGTCAGTCTCTCACTCTCACTGACTGGACCTCTTTGTTTTCTGTTAATGAACTCCCTTGTATCTGTTCTTAAAAGGACAGCCTGGGTTCTTTTGTGCCTAGGGGCAGCCATTAGGGGTTTAATGATGTGCCTGACTAATATCTGGGCTGGCATCACTATAGCCCATTTCAATTTGGGTTTTCTTCTGCCAGTGTTCACTTCATTTCATCAAATTGTTCAAGTATTGAAATAAAGCATTTAAAGGGGACATATTGTGACCATTTCAGGTTAATAATTTTGAGTTGGGTTTCTATTATGTTTGCATGCTTTAATGTTCAAAATGCACATCCTTTTTTTCTGATACTGTCTGTCTAAATATACCTGAATTCCCCCTTTGTCTGAAACTATCTGTTTAGAGCCTGTCTCTTTAAGTCCCCCTCCTGAAAAAGTCCAGACTTCTCTGATTATTTACTGTGTCTGGGTCATAAGCATCTGCAGCCTCTGCATTGTCATTGCAGCCAGGGAATGAAAACAGCAGCACTTTACCTATATATAATAAAGTTGTGACATCACAACCATACAGGACTCCTGACGGCTCGTTTGAAAGCACAGTTTCGGAATACGGGCTGTGTACATGTGTCTGTGTATTCAGTGCTTTGATACTTCCACAGTATTTATATAACACGTCTACGGGCTTTATAATAAAAAAGGATACATGAAACGCTCACTTTTACAATATGGTACCTTTACATTGCATTTTTACTGAATCATTTTCAGAATTCATAAAACTGACATGATAAAGACTGAACTATTAAAATCAAAGGAACAAAAACAAATTTAAAAAAGGACAGGTTGCTGACAAAGCATTTGTCCTACGACACCTTCGCATATTTTAAACAAATTGAAAATTAAAAACATCTCCACTCTAGCAAAAAAAAAAAATACATCAGTAGATTTTTAGTCTGGATCACTACGGAAAAGAGTAAATAAATAAATCAATCAGCAGATTCCATTTGGGTTTGCAGATCTGCTGCTCTCAGAGCAATGACCATTTCTATTGCCCTTTGACAGCCTGGTGTACAATGACCTTGAAGACAAACCGATTTTCAGGAACAGGACACTGACATGAGGGAAATGTCTCCCAGAAAAAAACGGAATGGTTAAATACTAAACATTCTGTTTATCTTCATCGAGATCTTGATATCAACTGCTTGAGGCAAAGTTTTGCACAATACCAACCCAAAAAACAACGATTGTTGAAACAAACTGCATCATTTCCTATTTAGAGAAAGAGATTGTTAATTGTCTCACTCATAAAACAACAAGCCAGTGTAGGTACCAATTCACTTGCGGACACATGTCCCAGATCAAACACATTTTGGTTTCAGTGTCGATTTCCTTCACCTGGCAAATGTTGCCATGGTTTTGACTGTTTACTGGCATCACTTTATTTTGCATTGCAGCATAGCACAAGCTAAAGCAGCTCTCTCTCTCTCTCTCTCTGTCTCTCTGCCTCTCTCTGTCTCTCTGTGTCTCTCTCTCTTTCTCTCTCTCTCTCTCTCTGTCTGTCTGTCTGTGTCTCGCTGGCACATCTGTGTTGCCAGCCTATAATCCCTAGATGTAACCGTTGCACCTGCTACTTTTCACAGAGTTAACTGAAAGGTTATTTGATTTAGAGCAATCCATACAGCTGTCATGTGATAGTTGCCTTTGATGTCGGTGCCTTTGCAGCGAGTCACAAGAGGATTTGGATTTCAATGCTATACTTTCTCTCACATTCACGAACACGTAATCAGAAATGATAACTTGAGCTGAGACGAAGAGTAAAACATCTCAGACAATGGATATGGCCTGACAGGTTTGTGGTGCTTTGTGAATAGACAGCATTTAGCATGTAATCAATCAGTCACTCATTTGTAGACACTCAAGCACACACTTATGCAGGTGATGGACAGGCACACTGCATGTCTATCCAGAGAGAGAGAGAGAGAGAGAGAGAGAGAGAGAGAGAGAGAGCGAGCAGACAGTAACACAGTAAAACAGTGGGGTCTTAGTGGCCTCTGTCTAGTAGCTCAGTCTCAGCTTTATCTGTGGTGGATGCTGTCTGAAGGTGCCACAGGCTGGATGCACTCCTGCTGAGATCAGAGGGTTAGCTGGGACAGGAGCGTTCTATCCGTGTGTGTGTGTGTCTGTGTGTGTGTGTGTGTGTGTGTGTGTGTGTGTGTTTATGTGTGTACCGTGCTTGTGTCAATCTTCCTCTTGTGTTTCACATTCCAAAGTGTCTTCTGAGAGCATGTGTGTGTGTGTGTGTGTGTGTGTGTGTGTGTGTGTGTGTGTGTGTGTGCGTCAGCGCATGCATGTGTGTATGAGCTCTTCTAAATTGTGTGCATGTAAGTGCAATGGGAAAATAGCAGGGCCTCCCTGAACAAAGGCTCAGCTCTTTTCTGAACAATTAGCTTCGCTAAAAAGGACATCTCTTCCTCCATTAGCGGCACCACGTGCCCCCCATCACTCCATTGTGCAGATAATTCAATTATCCCCACCCCCCTCCGAGTCTCTCTGCCTCCCAGACCTCCCTCTTCTCGTCTTGCCCTCCCTCCTCTCTGTTACCACAGCAGTCCCAGATAAAGCTCCACTAGTCCCTGAAGCTGAGGGGAAAATACATCAGTCTGCAGTTTTAATTATTTCTCACTGAATAAATGAAGGTGAAGTAGCAATGTATTTAAACGAAGGGTACACACAAAAAAATCTGGCTGCTGCTTGTTACATTTTTTCATTGTTGAATCCCCTTCTATTGACTGATTATAGGGAAGAACTGACCTTTACCTACTATAGGATGGACTCGACTCAACTATGAACGCATTTTACAGGACACAGCAAGAGGTATTCTCTCTTACCATTTCTGCTGTCGACTCATTGCAGTTAACAGTGTGTGAATATTGCTAAGCCCAAGATACAAACATTAAAACAATGGGAGGTCTCCTTGAGGATTCATTAAAACGCCACCTATCCTGATGAGCTGGCATCTGTTGCATCATCACCCGTCAGTGATTGCATGTGTTTCAGAACTACATGTTCTCCGACTCAAGCGGTTTGTAATTAGTCACCACGTTATCACAAGAACTTACCACACCAACACTTCCAAGAAATAAAACTTGTAGAACTCTAGGAAAGGGACGTTTAACAGTCGGGTATTTGGCTGATGCATTGGAGCAGGAGAGGAAGGGGTGTTTCTTCAAGAGACCCAGATTGTTCTTAAGGTCAAGAGTATGTATTTAGAAAAAAGCTCAAATAAATGGCTCCTTAAAAGAAACAAGTATGTTCACCAGAAATCATTATTTGACAGGGTTTCTTTATAGTGCAGCAAATCAGTACTTTGAGTAATGGGTGAGAAATTCCAAAGTGGCTTTAATACAAACTTCTGATTGCAATGCACAATGCAACCACTTCTCAGAAGCCTAATGTGGAAACTCAAAAAGTTCAGGTTTCTAAATACAGTACAACATCCACAGTGTAGTAGTAAGATAACCCTTCCCTCTGTTCATTGAGTAACACATCTTGCCTCAGAACTCTCATTACACTATGCAGTTCAAAGATAGGACCACGGCAGCAGTACAGCCCATTTCTCCACAGTTGTCTGTCGCTTTTCCGTGTTTCCACTCTTGTTTTGTTTTATTGTTGGAGGGGGAAGTGTGTGCCGGCCTGATTAGAATCACTGTTTCCTCCTTTCCCATAACCCCCCAGACCCCCGCAGGCTGCCTGTTTACTTTTAGAAATAAAAAATGGGCCTGCGCCCATGAGGACGTGCCCCTCATCAGAGGCGAAGCCCCCGTCCGTCCCCCCTCAGGGCTCCACATCCCAGATCTTCCTCCCCTCCCCTTGTCTTTTCTCCTCCCACCAACCCCAGTCCCATTTCTGTGACTTATCCCTCTCCTTCTCCGTCTTCTCTACTCAAACTGTATTCCGCCCACTCTCCTTTGCTTTCCACCCTGTTCCCCTCCTCTCCCAACTGTCCAGCTGTCAAATCACATCAAATAAAACACAGGCCAATGGTCCCTGAGTGCCAGATCACAGCTGTGTCTGCGTGTACTAAAGGGGAGGGCATGTTTAAATGTACAGTGAACTCATGAGTGCCTGGGAGTGTGTGTGTGTGTGTGTGTGTGTGTGTGTGTGTGTGTGTGTGTGTGTGTGTGTGTGTGTGTGTGTGTGTGTGTGTGTGTGTGTGTGTGTGTGTGTGTGTGTGTGTGTGTGCATCTGCTTTGCTGAATGGGAGGATGCTGTAATAGAATACACACCAGAGTCCAGGGTGTGAATTTAATGAATGAATATGTGGAGTGTGCATCACTGCAGGATGTTGGTGGAATGTGTATGCATGTGTGTGATATTTGCCTGGATATCAATGATTTTGCACCCGCCCCTCAACACACACACACACACACACACACACACACACACACACACACACACACACACACACACACACACACACACACACACACATAGTGGATTTCCACAATGGGAGTATAACTCCCATGGCCCTGTGGTGTGAGTGTTGGATAGTGAAGAGTAGAGCTGGGTTAGTATAAACATCACCATGGCATGGCTGTTGTCAGGAAGCAGTGTGTGTGACATTGGGCTCTGTGCCAAACATGCGATGGTCCTTTAACATCCAACATCCCCGCCTCACATCTGCTCCGTACTCTTCCTTTCTCACACTAGCACATTTCATTTTAACAACACCCAATCCATTCTCGAAGAAGTGACTTGGGCTGTAAAATCCTATGTAAATTATCCACTTCAAAAGTTAAATAAAACATATCAACCCGTATACCGACAACAGTGGATTTAGTCTGCGAGACATTTAAGAATATTATCAACTAAGGACTGGCATGTGGTGTTTTTAAAAGTAATTGTGGGAGAAAAATATTTTGAAATGGCTGATTTATCTAAGAATTTCATTTTCAGTCTGGTTTCATTGAAAACTCGGAGCAGCTATGATCAATCATTTTATGATAACAATAAATCAAATGTCAATGTGACACAGTGAAAGGGGTGACAATTAGTTTCAGCTAATTTTTGTTGCTCTCATAGCTGAATTTTTCGGCTGCAGCAGACCTGCTTAGTACCAAACAGCGGACAGACACAGTTACTGTAACAATTAGCTGGTGAACACAGTGGAGCATTTAGCAGCTAAAGAGCCAGATATTACCCTCAGGAGTTGGTGGAGACCAAAAACAGCTGAAAGAGAGTGAACATTGGAGAGATGTTTTATGTTTGGATAAATAAAACATTTTCTCACTGTCAATGAGCAAATAAATAGAATTAAAAACTGGCACAAAATCAGTGGTTAAAACATTAATGGTATGCACATGTGACTTCAAAGTTGAAATCTACTGAGGTGCTAAATCACTCACACAGCAGGAGGAAGGTGCAATAGTTGTGTCTCCATTTCTAATTATACACAAATTGAATGAGTGTTCTGAAGCTGCAAGGGGAAGCCGTTTTTTTTTCAGTTTTAGAGAAATGAGTCAAAGCAACGGCTGCAGGGTGTGGAGATTGTGTCAGAGGTTATTTGGCTGATTTTAAGGTTAGCACAGACTCGTAACGCCTTATACTGGTAGCGCAAAAACCTCAGCAGCTCTATATGACACCACCAACAAGAGCTAAATGACTAGCAAAATCATAAGGTGGCAAGACTTCTTTTAGTCCTGTGGTCTGCATTGTGTAGGATTTAGGAGGATGAGAAGAAGGAAAAAAAAGGGTCAACACTCGGTCATTTTTTTCCACGAGCAATGTTTATGTCAACGGTTTAGCGCTGGGAGCAATGAAGTGAAGGCTCCAAAGGAGTGTGTCTCTGGCAACAAACATCAGCAAATCCCATCAAATCCTCACTCCCTCATACACACACACGCACACACACATACATATGCACACTCAGGCCCCCTCCACTTCTCCAGAGACCAAACCAGAGGCTTGGGAAAAAGATGGCCGCCCTTTGGCCCCCATGACTTGCCCCCTGCATCCAGCTCAGGGAGGTGACGGAAGAAAGCTTGTGCCCCCCAGCACCCCTACCCTACTCCCGTGGCGTGCGTCCCAGTCCACCAGCATCAATCACTTTTGAGGACGACAAAAGGCCAGAGTCAAATAGGCAAATGCACTGGAAGGAATGTTCCAGTTTAAAAATAAAACTCATATGAATTTTTTTTAAGAAAAATAGAAAGAGAGGATTGGAACAAGAAAAATGCAGGGCATTTGGGTGTCCTCAGAAGAAAAGACGGAGAGAGACATAAAGAAAAAAGAGAGAGAGGGGGTATCTGGTAAAGGCATTGCCCTCAAGGTCAGCATCACCAACACCCCTTGTGCAGCAGACGTAGAACAGACAAGATGACACTGTGTGTGTGTGTGTGTGTGTGTGTGTGTGTGTGTGTGACATGACTCCCAGAGTGTAAATGATTGCCCATTAAGCATTCCAGTTAACACAGAATTCTTAGTTTGCTCCAATTTGTTTATTCATAATGAACTATTGACTATTATATACTATACCATACCGTAGATTGATGTACAGTACAGTGTGTAAAAAAAGTGTTTGTTCTTTTAATTTTACAGATTAACAATTATAAATCTTTACAAATACAGTATAGTTGTTATTATTAACTATGAATGAATATGCATTCTGCCTCTTTTTCCGGTACCTTGTGCCATATTTGAGGTCAGACTGTCCATTTCTTACCTGTAGGGCACACGTCGTGTCCGTTGGGCACCTCCTGCATGGGTATATCCTGGATGTAAAGGGGCTGTGATGGATAGTACTGCTGCTGAGGGTGAACCACACCTGGGAGGTGGGGCTGAGGGCCCACTGCCACCCCGCCATTATGCCTCTGGAGACAAACAACACACACACAATGAACTGAGTGGCATGGAATAAATGCACGTATATTATAACATATGAGTAATTTGTATATGCTTGGTTTTAGCTGCTTCAACTTGCCATTGAAGTTTTTTCACACCTCATAACTGTGAAAGTAATAGAACTTTGCATATTTTAACGACTTGAATGCAAACAAAAGAGACACTTAAGCTGCATATGGATGCAGAATCCACAAGGAGCCCATATTCTGCAAGTCTTTTCGTTTCCGTTTGTAGTCCGACCAATCACCAATCACATTTTGGTTGCATTGCAGTTAACAGTACATGTGGAGAGCAAAAGAGGCGGAACACATTGGCCGAAATACAATCTTGGAGCTTATCAGCTATCGTCTGATGACGATCTAGCTTGTTTTAAGCTTTTTATTTGTTAGAGACCAGGCGAAATGTCGCTAGACCTGGATCTAGTTGCTAATTGTACTGTAAACTATGTGTGGCACATGGAAGAGGAAGTCTTGATATATTTATTTGTCAAAGACTAAATCACCTTCAGACTAATAGTCAGTGGATTCTGAGATTGTGCAAGCCAGGAATGGGGAGCTGTTATTTTCTAAACAATAAAACGTAGTGTTTCTGACTAAACCTGATGAGGTCTTCTTAACTGTGGTTTTGGTTAGAATGCAGATGCAGCTCAATGGGTAATCATTAAACTAAAACATTTAAGGTATCGGTGGAATTCAAGCTATAAAATCAAGGAGGGGGGATGGGGCAGTGCATCTTATCAGTGTTTTCTTGTAACAAATATGTTTACCCTGAGCTTCATATGAAAGATTAAGCTGAAAACAACTGATCCAACAATCCAGTGGCTCTGGCTAACAGCGTGACCTTGACCAGCGTGGCTTTTTTCTCATTGTTTTCCTGCAAAGATTTGACTTGCAGCTAAATTTGACTCATTCAGTTTATCTTTTGCTGTGTTGATTTATCCTGCTTATCACAGAAATGTTCACATAAGGGGGCGCCCAAAAAAGGGAAGTCTAGTCAGCAATTGACGGTGGGATGGGGGGGAGGTATACAATTATATGTGGATACAAGAGATAGTACGGAGAAATATAGCTACTTGGCCATTTTTAGCATATCACAGCCTTCAATTGACAACAAACAAAAAACTAAATAGATGTGGACGTTTCTGTTTGAGAGTGACGGTACGTGGACAGGGAATTTACATTCTTTTCCCTCTTAAATTAAATGTGCTCTTTTTAAATTAGCATGTAAAATAACCGTTCAGAATACTATTTGGAATACTAATATAAAGTTGTTGTAATTTTTTCATCACATTGTTTATCTATATGCACATTTCTCAAATGTTTCCAAGCAAGAATTGAATATTTCATATTTGTAAAATGCAAAAAGCAATGCTTCAGTTAGTCTTTCCAATGTAGCCTCCAATAAGAGGGATGTTAGGCTGTCATATGCTATGTGTCGTATGTATAACTGACAGACTGAGTGACTGCCGATCTGATAAGAAGCCCCTGTTCAAGCACTGCAGCATTTATCAGTAGCCAGCCGGCTTTATGGATGACAAACATGACCAGAGGAACAGTGAGGCCAGTTTAAAAGGTTCTTTTGAGGTTTGCGTGGGACATTGCCTTCTTCTATCAGTCCAGTCAGCAAACGAGGACAAAGTTAGATAGGCATGGAGGGAGCCACATGGATGGTTTATGGATTAGACAGAGACATTGATATTGATAACAGTGGAGATAACATCAACACCATAATACTATTTGATCAGTTCAAGTGCAGAATGTTAAATTTAGAAAATGAACAGGGATTAACACAGACGGCAACCTTGAAAGAGCCTTTCAAATAAAATGAAAAGGCATAAGGTATAAGTATAAATAATGCACAATGTACATTGTCATTACTCGGTTTCATTTTATTGGATTGCTTTTTCTTTTGCTGTTGTTGATTGTTTTCACCTTATATTGCTGTAGTGAAACAAACAAAACACAAATAAGAACATGGTCTTAAACATGACGACACATACAATTAATAGAATTGGTGCATTATATTACATGTGATCTGAGCTCATACAGAGAAATATATGATGGTGTATTGGGGCCATTTTGGGCAATACAGTTATATAGATATAAATCATTTTTGTAGTGTAGTGTTGTAGTATTATTATTATCATTATTAATAATATATATTTTTCTCATAAATTACAATTTTATTCTAAGAAATTCAGGTTTTTAGATATTCAGATTGTATATCACCCAAAAACCCGGCACCATATGCTCCGTATTAAAAAAAATGTTTTACTTACAATACATCACAAAAGAAATGTACATATCTTTGAAACCTTTGCAAATTGGGAACATAAAACCCACATCACATGAGTACAACCAACATATTTATGAATACCGAACCATTTATAATTCTGACGTTTGCACAGTTTTCATGCAATGTCAAAGGAATAGTCAGTACTTGCCTGTATTCATTCATTTATTGCCACATTGTAGTTTGTCTGCCAACCTGTTTAAATTGATATATGTGCCATAGAATATGTCAAAGTCTGTGTCTGAAACCACTGCCTATTTACCCTAAAGTGTAAAATGTTAAATGTGTGTACCATGAGTATACTCAAAAATCCCATCAAAAATTGGGCTCATTCTATGCACGCTACAAGGGACCAATCAATTGCTGCCTCTCTCTGTAGTACTGCATAACTCTGCGGCATGCTATGATGTATGTATTTATTATTAGAACATTTGTTTGTGAAGAAAACTAAATCAGAAAGGTGACTGCATGGCATACCAAACAAACTAAGGAAGACTGCCTGGCTAAAAGTGTGTTGTTTATGTTACGTGCACTACAGTAAGGAAGTTACTGTACTTGCATGTATAATTTCTTATAAACAAAGATCACCTCTGCGAAGTTGCTCACGGCATTTTTCTCTTTAATTGCTACAGACTCTACAGCTTTGAAGCCCTGGTTACCCCGCACTATTCTCTGCACACTTCTTTGTTAAGCACATAACACACTGAAACAGACAATAACTAAATAGAACACATCATGTTCTGCTGCTTTTTGCTGATAATTCATGTAAATTCAAGAGAATAGAGCTACCGAGGTGATCCAGGTTCACCTTTTGACCAAGTCTGCCGCGGTATACAGTAGTCTCAATTTCAAAGGCAAGCCCCGCCACCTGAGCCAATTAGGACCCCGGGAGCTGTATCCTTCTATGTTTTCTATCAGGCCAGGGTGGGGTTGCGATTTGCATATAACCTCAGTCTCTTATCCTAATGTGCCAGCGCTCTGCATACAAATGGAGGCATTTATTTTGCCGCTCCCTGGCCTTCACCCTTCAAATACTCATCTGACAGGAATCCCAATGTTCCTGGGTACCACTGTCGCTGACTCTCTATTCAGCTCTCTCATTTGGAAATAGTTAAGAGCCTTGGTGTTCTTGCAAACAGACTGCTGCAAAGCACTGTGCAGGTGTCTTAGAAAAGTGTAATTCAGTGGGGATGGTCTGACTTCAATTGGATTGGTTAGTGGCAAGGCTGGGGGCCTACAGTTCTCAATATTTACAATATCACTTGGTAAAGAGAAGTGCATCATGCTGCAGTATGGTTGTGCAACACCAAGGAGTTCATAAGGGCGATTTCACAGCCTTGCAGAAAATTGTCTTGTTCAACAGTTCTGTTTCTTAACTTTTGACGAAATCATAAGGAACAGCGTGTACAGATACAGACACTTTTAGTGCAACTCTGGTGCACCAAACCCAACAGGATTTTTTTTTAGATAGTGTGTGTTCCTGTGAGGTGATGGAATCCAGAGTTGCTAACATACATACCGCTCATATGCTCCGGCATACATTCCTGCACTGCAGCTAACACACACACACACACACACACACACACACACACTGGCCGGCTGTGTGGCAGGTAGCACAGGCAGCCTTAACACGGAGGTAATTTACGAGGGAGGTCTTACCATTGCGCCCAGACGGTCACAGGGGTGAAGGGCCGGGTAGGAAGAAACTGGATCCATGTAGTAACTCATCACGGACGCTGTGGACAGGAGAAGCAGGGCCTGCTGAAGGGATCAACACACAAACAGACAGGGCAGGGTGGAGCGACCTATCTATCACAAGCTGTTTACACTTTCTGTGCAAGTGTGTGTGCGGGGTATAGGCTATGTGTATGTGTGTGTATATGTATGTGCGTGAGAGAGGAGAGAGAGGAGAAAGTGGTGATGTTGGGGGGGGGGGGGGCAAAACAGAAAGCAGGGAAGAGTGAGGCATTTGGCAAGGGTTTCAATAACTTCTACATCAGGTCCACAGTTTAGAAGGTTGAGAAGTGTGGGTCTGGAGCTTTTTTTAAAAACACACCATTGCATCCTGTCTTTATGTGAATTAGGTTATAGAGTTTACAGGAGTGTTTTGAATGGATTTCCTATAAATCAAACACTGCTGCATTTTCATGTGGAATAAAAAGGATTTCAGCTAAAACAAATCCATCCATCCTGAGGCTTATCAACCTAACATTTCCATCTCTCCTCTCTCACTGTATCAATCCCTTCTCCTTATGCAAAACTGCCTCCTCCTCTCATCTGCCTCACCTCTTTCTCCTCCTCCTCTTCGCCTTCCTCTTCCCCTCCTTTCTCCCCTCCTACACACTTTGCTTATCACTTAACATTGTTTACTTGAAGCAGCATCAACAAAAGAGACTGGAAACTGAGTTGAAGGGTTACATTAGAGGAGGAATGGTGTATATGGGCAGTGGCAGGTCCCATCCTCCTCACATTCATATGTTAAGCAATTTGGCATAATGTTTGTGGCAGCTGCTGACACACAGAGGGAAGACGTTACCACTGCTCAATGCTTGCAGATGTTCATCAGCTCAAAAAGATTTAGATGCGCTTGTTTCCGAAAAAAGAAGCACCCATAGAGCAAAGTGAATAATGTGCAAATCAGTTCTGTTATTCAAATGCATGAAATATACATTTAGGATTTGACTTAAATGTCATGGATTGAGTGGGGAAGAAAATCAAGAAGTCAATATTAAATGAAATAACTAAGCATTCACATAACCCCCATTGTTTATTTTGGTACATAAATACAGTAGATCCTACCTATACACCGTAGCCTATATTTAGAGTGCTATATTTGAATACAGTTTCAAGCCCACAGAGTCAAATTTAAAAATATTGGAGTAAAGTAATTTTTTAAAAAGAGATACAATTGTGCATGCAGATTTAATTAGGGTTTATTGACGTTTTGCTGCTGCAATGTCGCAAAAATAAGCAGAGATGAAACAGGGCATCTCAATTGAAAAAAAAAAAAACTGAAAAAAAAAACCCGCGCTGCACGCTTTATAAAAATTCCCAACGGGAGAGAGAGAAACTTTAAAGACACCACTCTCACCCTGGTGCGCCAAAGGAGCGCGGTGCGCCGATATGATCAGGCATCCTCTTCTTCTAACGGTTCATTTTAGTAGAATAAAACTTTGCACTTACCGACTGCGGTGTGAGAAGTTTCCTGTAAACTGGAAGCGCTGGGCAGCTGAGTGTGACAGCTGAGCGGTGGACTCACTGCAGAGATGCTGTACCTGCTCTCAACGAGTCCCACAGAGGAAGGAATATTACGCACACTTTTAGTCCCCTCCCTCAATCACACGGTGATCCTCTCCAAATTCTGTTCTCCTCTGTGAGTTGTCTTTGGACTTGCACATGCAATCGTGGTGCACGTGCAGCCACAGTACAGGTGCAAACTTGTAGAGAGCCTGTGATGGTCAAAAACGGGTTAAGTGTGACTAAACTTTTCCAGTCTAACAGTCCACCCACTTTACTGTAATATTCCAAAATCCCTCGGGTAAAGTAACCTATACAGTATCAAGTCAGAGCTTGAAGTTGAAGTTGAACAATGATGTCAATAAGACAACAACTGATGCGTCATCTTTGACTCATTATTCCTTAAATAACCCAGATCTATATCACCTCATGGTTTTGGTTAATGTTTCAATAAAAATGTTGCCGTTCAAGCTAAATTTGAATTAAGTTTGTTTTTCTTTCCTAAGCCAAAAGTCCTACTGGGAAAAATAGCAGGAAAGAGGCAGGAAAACATCACAGGGAGAGGGGGTGTGATGATGATGACAATGGCTGATCTTCCTGTGATGTTGTTAGCTGAATAAAAACAACAGAAAAACAATCTTTGTGTGTTTGTGTGTCACACCAGGTAGTTTTTTTTCTTTTTTTTAACGCCAATCTGCCATTTTTGGGTCATGTGTGTCAATGTTGCTGGTAAATGTGTCCTTGCATATTGTCCCTGCAAGTTGAACTTCTAAAATCTGGCATCAAACAAGGCTAAAACGAGCCATTTGGAGAGGTGTTCCCGTCAATTCAATTTGTTTCAGGTCTTGCCAGAATGCATCTGAGAAGCATCTGCTTGTTGAATATTTATTTACTGTACATCACTGACTATCATATCATCCTCCACCTCGTACCTCCTAAGCCCAACCATCAGCCAATGCATGTGGGACACTGATTAAAGCTGTGACAGAAACGTTGCCCACTCTTCTGCGAAATGAGAAGTTCCCCCTAGTACAACGCAAGATCTACATCCACCTGCTCTGATAGAAGTCGCTGATAACCAGTTAAGAGTGTGAAGGTTTATCTATTTGCTTATTTATCGCTTTATTTGTTTATTTATTTCCACGCTGCAAGGTCGCAAGCTTTCCGCTGCATTGCTACCTAACTGCATAGAGTACAGTCTCTTTCTCTCTCTCTATCTCTCTCTCTCTCTCCCTCTCTCTCTCTATCAGCTTAACACTCAACACTTGCGAGTCATCTGAAACACCTTGTGACTCCATGATAATTCCATGACCCCAGTGCAGCATTTGTTTGAATTAGAAAGTGCATGGTTCAATCCTCCTGACAGCCACTGCTCCTAACAGTAAATCTTAAAAGTCTTGGGGTAAGAAGGTGTGTGTGTGTGTGTGTGTGTGTGTGTGTGTGTGTGTGTGTGTGTGTGTGTGTGTGTGTATATGTCTGTGTGTGTGTGTGTGTGTGTGTGTGTGTGTGTGTGTGTGTGTGTGTGTGTGTGTGTGTGTGTGTGTGTGTGAGAGAGAGAGAGAGTGAAGAGCTGAGGAGAAGGGGGGTCAAGTCCAAGGTGAGAGGCGTGAAGAAGTACCATGAGGGGCTCAGTGGCAGGCAGCCTGCATTTTCTCAAGACCTCATCTGAATCCCTCTTCTTTCCGTGGGCCTCAGCACCCGGGCCCCCAGGGGACACAGATGGGCAACACGTCAAGGGCAAAAGGCGAGGGTATGACTTATTGCCATGTGAAGACAAAAGCACAGGACGCACCCCTGTGATGGGACCAAATTGAATAAAAGCAGGGGGATGAATGAGATCCAGATCTTCAGACGATGCCCTGGCAATGCTGTTTCAATTAGCTGGCTCACCAGTTCAAAGGCAAAGCCCTCGATACACTTCTGCTCCGCATGAAGCCACTATCATCACGTTGCCCCCTTGCCTTTCACCTCCCCATCATGGTACCACCTTTTTCCGATCAGAGCCTCCATCTCTGTGCTGGCTTGTGCTCATGTTTTGCATTAAACAGATAGTGAATGCCTTGCCATCACTGCCGGTAAAAACCATCAGTCAAAAGACCTGCTGGGGTTTATGGCCCTCAACATCACTCGCTCAGTAAAGTGTTACCGTGTTCTTGTATCTACATCAGCCCTGAATTAAACTGATATGGGCCCTATTTCTACCTGAATATGTGAAATATTTAAAATAATGATAGAATAAATTAGCCGCTGCACTTCATTTTCAGTGTTCAATGACAGTGACAGAGTTTAAAATCTTGAACATAACTTAAATTCTGAAAGGTGACAGAAAGGTTCTGTGACAGGTTGCTTCTCATCCCTGAAAGATCAGTATCTGGAGTCATGTAGGGGTCATATTACTTATCATTACCATCTGTTCAGAAGTGACAATCCCACCATACACACGCTAAATCCAAACCCCATTTAGGATTACTAAAACATCTCAAAGAAAACAATAAAAAAAAGATTAATCATTTGAAGCTATAGTTTATCTGCCCAAAATGAGCAAATATGCTTTGAGGCATACATTCCATGGACCAAATGTTAAGTAGATGAAAGCTCTTGGGTTGTCTGTATTTTGGGAAATTGATGGATTTCTACCATCCAAATGCTTTATTTAAATCAGAACACAAAACCATACTGCTGCCTGTCTTCCATCGTTTCCTGCGTCTTGGTGAGCAGCTCCAGACTGTGAATCCTTTTGTCTCATTTTCTCCTTTTGGATCTTCCAAAGATAGCGCTGACAGGTGATATTAATGGTCTTTTATTAGCATCGTCCTGATTGCTACAGATTTTTGGAAGCAAGAGATAGAAGGAAAGAGCAAAGAGAGAGTAAAAAAAGAAACAAAAAAAGGAAGAGAGAGAATATGGAAGTCCTCCACCCACTGCTTCTCACTGGAGATCGCCTCTCTTTGATAGCCTGCCCGAATCTGTTCCCCCCATAGAAACTGCCCTGCAGATGTTGTTGCTGTATGCTGAGTACAAAGAAGGAGCCCTTTATGAGAAGAACATCTATTTTGGGCTGCAGTGTTTCCGAGCTGGGGTGCTCAGTGAGAGAAGCACAGGCCTAATATATGTACTGCTGAAAACTCTGTTTTATTCCCTGCCCATGATATTTTTAGATTAAAGCCCAGTTCTAATGAATAAAGTGAGGATGTAATATTTTATGACAGTATCAATATGCCATCACCGTGGTGGGCTTGATTCTGAAGTCTGCGCTGCTATTGGCATTGGCAGAAAGAAAGTGGGGGAATATGGGACAGTAACCTCAGTGAAATAAAGAACATGGAGAGGCCTTTGTGTCAAGCCTGACTAGATTCATTTAGAAGTGTATGTGGTTTAGGCTCTCACCCTCACCCACAGAACCCTGACTTTGTTGCAATGTTGACTGTGAGGCAAAGGTCCTGGGGGCAATATTAGCTTTTGATATTATCTTTAATTAAAGCACCAATCCCTCAGCCAAGTTGTCCAAACAGTCCTAAATAGGCCCTGTAAATCAGACAAACATCCTCAATATTTGATGGGTCGAGAGCATGCACTATAGCCTCCAGATGGTTTGTGTTTCTCAAGTGTTTCACAAGGGATGGTACGGGACAGCGATCTTCTGTTCAGTTTGCCTCTTGACAGAACAAGTTCCTCTAAACCACATGCTGAGGTGTTGGACTTTTGCCTAGGTCGCTCTCTCTCCCTTTTCTTTTCTGTGTACTCAGTCTGTGGGTTTATCTGTAGGCTACGTGTGTGCATATACTGCAGCTTTTGTCAGTCAGTGCTGTGTTTAATTAATGGCACTCACATCCGACTGATTCTACAATTGTAATTGTACATTTAGCATTCCAGGCAAAACGCCAGTGCAACACACATGACATGAGAAGTGACACATCATGGATTTGCATGATTTTACAGCCAACTTCAAAGACTGAGATGCAAGTGTCCTTTTTTTGAAACTCATACCATCTTTAAAAAGTGTAAAGTTAATGTTGCTCTGTAAAACAACACCATTACACTCGTTTTTTATGAGAGAAAAAAAAGATGAGTGTAGTAAGATGAAAGGAAAAAGCAGGACGAGGAGGGAGGGAGAGAATGAGATGCTGAGTCCAACATGCCCCGGTTGATAAGCTGTTGGACTGGCGCCAGAATACTCCCCCCCCCCCCAACACACACACACACACAAACACAAACTTCCCCACCCAGTGGCCAGCTTGACCCCCTCCCCACCACACACACACACACAACCACTCCAGTGGCGTCTACCGCTTGCTATTCCTCTTCATTAGTGTTGCAGAACGAGATGCTTGTCATGTAATTAGCAGAGGAGGTTTTCTGAATGCCTGTGTAACACACACTCTCATTAGAGAAGTGAGAGAAGGCAAGAGGGGAGAGAGGAGAGGTGGAGAGGCAGGCCTGCGAGGCAAGTATGGAGAGCAATCAGTGAGACAGATGGGGAGAGAGAAAGACAGAGGGGGAAGAAAGACAGGCCAGAAAAAAGTGTTGATAGCAGCGAGAGAAATAGAAACTGACTGTTTTTGACTATGGCCAACTAGTGACAACTTTAAGTCTGGACAAAATTATAATGACTTACCTCAGTCCACTGGCATTCTAATTAATATTCATTAAATATGCAACAAAAGCATTCAAGATGACTTTTTCCCAGTTTTCTTGCATCATCAGATTCAAATGTAATGATCAATAACAATAGTGAACACAGATAATAGGATATAATATATATAATACTTAAACTATAATACTATACTATTTACCTCGGAAGAGTTATGGTTGATTATGATTATTTGTTTTTCCTCCTTTAGATGACATACGCTAACTTGACTCATCAGATGGTTTGTTGCCATGCTGTATGTAACGATGGATGCCCAGAAAAGCCCCCCATGGCTGGCTGCAGTATAGATCATAAGTCCCACCCCCTCCATGTTAGTGGATGGGACTTGAGCCAAACTAAAAAGTCAAAGAATACCTCAAAAAATGATTCCCAAAGATAGTTTCGGTCGTAGTTTTTAATCAAGATGATGTCTGTTCTGTTTTAGTTGGTTGGTGCTATAAAAAGAGGGTGAAATGAGTGACAGCTGTAATCAACTCGTGATTTGTCAAGACAGTGTGTGGACGTCACTTCAATGACATGACTTTACCGCATCATCACTACTGAACAGACTTTTGCAAAATTACACCATATCCTTTCATACAGTGGGAGGGGGTGGAGCTGCATCGTCCATCGTTATATAAGTCATTGGAAACTGATATGGAAAGGACAGGCACTTTCAAAACATACCGGGCAGGTAGTTGGATGAAGCATCTGTCTATCAAATCTTGTCGAAGTCAATCAGGAGAAGAGATAACACATATTTTCCTTTCAGAAATGTCTTCAGTGCCGTTCTCTCCTTTCAATGAAGAAAAAACTCTCCAGTTCTGGTAAAACTGATGCTACTGCATATATAAAGCATACACCTCTTACACACACAACTTGGGATGATTACCTTTGGTAAACCTGAGGTTATCCTACGTGAGCAGTAATTAAGGTCTGGGTTGAGCCCTTGTATTTAAGTATCTCGCTGGTCACTTGTTGTGAGAATCAGAATCAAAATCAGAAATACTTAAATAATCCCAGGGGGAAATTGTTTTACTAAGGAGGTATCATTAGCTCCACTACATCCCAGTGTGTTAACAGCGATAGTAACATCAGCGCGCTAGTAGACCTGTCGGCTTTGATCATTCTATCCAGCCTGTGATGAGGCCTGTGGTTTAGGGTACTGAGAAAGGCTTATCAGGGTGATGAGAGGGAAGAAGAAGTTGCTTGTCAGTGGCTGGTTTTCAACGGAGTCTGTCTTATGTCCTGGTTCTAGTCTCCTTCCCTGTCTTATATACTTCGACTTCAACATCACCTCCCTACCACCAGACCTGGATCATAAAATATTTCATACATTTTATGCTTCTTTTTTTTTTATCCACCCAGGTAACAGGTGGGTAGCAAATTATTCGAATAAAAAAATAAGGTAAAACTACATCCGAGTTCCAATTGCAACAATTGTTACAAGTTGTATTAATTTGTCCCAGGTCTACGCATTATTCTGAATAAATTATGGCTACATCAATCAAATGTTTCTAAAACAATTATTGCATATGACCGATGTAAATGTTTCTTCCCTGGCAAGATGATTTAGCTTATCTACAAACCAAGCGTTAGGATTTTCAGTCAGTGTCACTTTGATTGGTTGCATGACTAGCAATAAGTGCACTGGTTGGTAACTTCTTGGTTAATGTTCTGCAACCTGTATCTTAAATATATTTTAAATCCTTGAAAGCCATTTTATATTAGCCATTTCAATTTCAAAATACTGTCATCTGTAGTGTACAGTATGTAACAGTGTCAGTATATTGTGTGTTTCCACTTAGGGGAGAGCCGGGTCAATTGAAAAACTTTTCAGTTAAACATCTTTTCCAAAGATGACGTTAGGTATACAAATAATTTGGTCATGTGATTAACGATTCACATGTGTATTCTCTTAGTTACATGTGTAATTTAATAAATAAGTCGGATGATCACGCTGTTTTTAACTTTGAACGTAACTTTACATTTGTTTTAATCGCCCCACCTAGTCGGGACATTTGAAAAAGATATGCCAGATACCTTACTCATGTTTTCTATGCATACATACCGGACAACATACTAGTGTACTCGTTACTACAGAAATTTCACATAATTTCTCATAAATAGGTAAAAAAAAATATTTTTGTCCTGTGATTAAACTCACCTTTCTTTTTTATACCAGATGGATGCCCTCTCCCAAGTCATGTTTAGCGATACACAGTTGTACATCCTGTTATTTATTGACATTTTTTTTCTCTCTTTGGTGATTAATCTGTTGATGCATGTTATGCAGGTTTTGTTCATTAAAAATATGTCATTCAAAGCAGTTGTAATTCATTGCAAAACATTTATTAATTTGTTTAATAATTTGTTTATTAATTCTGTGATTCATGCAGGATTTGATCATGCAATGTTACCCCAATAATCGTGGCGCTGACATTTAAACCCTTCTTGCCTTTAAACTTCAAAATTCTGACAATGCACACTTCAAGACATGTTTAAAAAGCACTGCACGAAAGATTTTACTTACCTCATTCAAAAACAGGTTCGCAGGGATATCTTTTGAACGTTATGAAGCCATTCCAGGATTATTCATGGGGTTGGTCAGTCTTTCATGCTGAATGTACTGACGAAATTTGACGAGTCAGACTTGCGTGGTTTTCAAGGAAATCCCCATGTTTCATTCATCCCGGGTTTCAATCGTACCGGCTCTCCCCTACCATGAATCCAGTGTTGTTGGTTTCTTTGCTCACGGACACCCTTTCTAAATAGTTAAATGCCACTGGAAGCTATGTCGCTTTGCCAGTTTATCAGAGATATAACTAGGTTGCCAAATGTTGCAACTTAATATGCATGATACAAATACATGTCCTCTTTATGAGCATGTGTTATATGTGGGTCTGATATGTTGTAGTTGAATCCCTCTTGATGACAAAAAACAGCAGGATGAAGACAGTTAACATTCTTGAGCAGCTCTTCAGTTCTCCACACTTCATCAGCTTTACAACAAAAAACACTTCCTTGTTCACAAGTCACACGTGACTTAACTAACCAATCAAAAGCTACAAGAACTTTGTCTGAGGTGAATGCATAGACTGTATACGTACTCACCTACTAGAATCGCCATCTTGTCAGACTTTGACTCTGCCTCTTTTCCTCTTATCAAAAAATTGATGTGACATTGAGGGGAGGGACATATGTCCATCTGGCTGACATATACCTCTGAGGAGAACTGAGGGCAAGCTGCTAGCTGTAACTTGAGAGGCCACGCCCCTAATTATTCATAAACTTTAGCCTCCAACAAAATAAAAACTAGTCTGGTAGAAAAAATTCCACCCCTCAGTGTTATCATGGAATTATGGCCCAAACATACAGACAAGAATGTTTTTTGTACCAGACCTTAAATAGGTTTAATTTTGCTTAAAATGGGGGTCGATGAGAAACTGCTTTAATGTGCAAACTACATAGTGGCCACTCGGAGAACTGCAGTTTTTGGCACTTCCGTATTGGATCAACCAGGAAATCGCTGTGGTGGAGGTTTGGGTGAATGTGAGGAAATCCACAGAGGTAGATAAAGCTGATTATCGGAACTGTTTTAAAGTTGATAGTGAAAATGTCTTAACATGTAAATATGTAAATAATTAATTGTGTAAACATTGTAAATGTTTTTACTACATTGGATTGAATATATGAATAAACTTCACTTCACAGTCACAATCAGGAGGCTTATGTCCGTGATCTGGCACAGGGGCATTGTAAGGTCTGAGACAACCTAAAGGACAAGGAAAATCCACATCAGATCTAAAGAACTCCAATATTTCAAAGGGGCCATTCCAAAGAAGAGCAAGTTTTTTGTTTTGGCGTAGTGGGGTTGAGAAAAATAGGGTGTGTTCTTAACACATTTTTTGTCATAATGTTTTTTCTGCTGCTTGTGGGCACAGTCTGTTCAATGCAGTGGAACCGAATGCTGACCGAAGTTTCTTGGTCAACCGTGAAACATAGTCATCAAAAGATGCAGCACTTTGACTGACTCGAGCTCAAGTTGAAAATAGCTCTACTGAAGGTCCATTGTGAAAAACTAGGCAGAGCCTGACAGAGCTGGCACAAGGGAAACAGGTGGAGGCAAAGAGGAGGCGATCATCTGATGTTTTTTTTTTCAAGGCTGGATTAGAGTTTAAAAAATCTTTGCTCAGAGACAAAAGAGAGTCAGGAGTGTAGATCAGTAGGTTTAGGATGGACCTGTTCACAAGGTAGTGTGTGGAGCCATCTCATGAATTTTTGACTGTAAGGTTGTGTCCATACTGGCAACAAAGCATCAGAATGTTTCATTCTTTAGTGCACTGTGGTCATGTAAGGCTTCTCGTACAAGATGAGGGATGTCAACATTGTACACATCCAAACGTACACCTGGTTTACAAGGTCGAGCACTTACATAAATTTGGAGAAGAAAGGCAGGGAGTATTTTTGGTCCACAACCTTATCTGAGTTTATCCTCTACTAAATCATGGTCTCTCTGAGATAAAGGAGAGCGGCTGTCCCAACTCAGAAATGTAGCTTCAACTAGGCGAGTATAGGGAGGTGGAGGCCATTACTGTAGACTAATTTGCAGCAGGTGAAGTGATGGCCTCCACTGCCACGTCAAAGTGTACAGACCAACTTGTGAAAGATTCACTTTCATACCCCTTAAAACCAGCTGATCGCTCAATTTTCAGGGCATTAGAGACAGTATACAGGTCTAAAGGAACAGCACAGAAAGCACATCTGCTGACCTAGGTTACTGTTGTGTGAGCAGGCTGCAGCTCATCAAATGTTTTGTAAAATAAATTTTACTAGTATCTTAGAATTCTAAGCTGTGAAAACCCCTATCGTGCTCTGCCCTCATTGAACTTGATTCAATGTTCAAGATTAGACAAATGGCATTTCCAAAAGAGAGTGAAAGTATTGAGATAACTCAGTCCCTCAGGTCTAGATTGGGGTTCTCTCTTCCACTTTCACTCTTTTACTCCCACTCGGTCCCTCCATCTTTGTCTCGCTCTCTCTCTCTCAGACATGCACAAGTGGCCATGCAATCTCTGGCCTATCTCTCATCCGCACTGTCTGGCAGGGTGGTGTTTCTTTGTTTCTCTCCAACTTTTCACTCCCAGTCTTATGCGCCGATTCCCATTTCCAACCGCCAGCCTCCCTCACTCACCCACACCTCACCCACCCTTACTCCCACCTCTTACTGTGCAGAAACAGGGTTATTTTTAGAGCTCAGTTGAAGGTTTAAGGATGTTAAGTACATATTGTGCCATGGATTTTCAGGGAGGAAACAGGCTGTTTCTCTTTTTGCCCCCTAACCTCCATTTAATTTCCTTCCCTGCATCCACTCTTTCCTTCTCAGAAGCTCTATCTGTAATACACCCCATTACTAACACACTTTCTCTTTCTCCCATACCTTATAGCCTCCGTCTCTCTCTAACCACCCGATTGTCAACATCGTCTTGCACTCACCGCCATCCTCACACCTACACAATTCTCTCATTTTCTTGTTCTCTTTCTCATCTTCTCTTCTCTCTTCCTATCATTGAGCTGTTTTTCTTCCTCTACATGCAATCCGGGCCTGTCATCATTGCGACTGCTCACCTACTCTGCTGTATGTCTATGGATTGAAGATGCTTTGAATGGCACCTATCATTGCTGTGTTATACATTACATAGTTGGTGTTGGTGATGTACGGAACAACCCAAAAATCATAAAATTCTCAGACAACTTAGGTACAATTTTCTATAAATCCAACTCTACTTTTGTCCATTTTTTTGTAGAGAATTGTACCTAAACTATATATCAGAAGGACTTGATACTAGAATTTTAGAGGTCCACATCAGTTGACTTCATTGGAAACATACAGTATTATTGTTTTAAATTTTTGATAATTGCAGTTATGTGAGATAGCAATGCTGATCTTTTAAGTTAATGGGGCAGGTTTTCTGCATTGATCTACTCAAAGGTTTGTTACTTATAAAGACAAGTTTCAAGCACAAGCCTGACATGACACACTGCTGCTAACACTTGTTTCACAGCTCAACTCTGCCCTCTATCACTACATCTCTGAATTGCAGATAAACCATCATTGTTTTAGCAGTAGCATGACACAAGCCAAACTAAACGTCTGCTTGGCTTTGAATAAAAATTCCTGATGTGATTTTTTAAAACGTTTTTTGTAAATTTGATCTGTTCCTGTCACTGCCAAATTGAAAAAAAAAAAAAACCTACTTTGTGTAAAACACTACCTGACACACAGTTTGAGCTGTTGAGGTCTTTTGTCAGAATGCAATCAGAAAGCTGGCATGGCCGCCTACTGGCTTCTGTGCGTCTCACCAGCCGTCTCAAATACCTCACACCATATGTTAACACTTTACTCCCCAAATGCCCACGATGACAGCGTCGCTCTGTCTCTTTAAGACCTGGCGTGGAATGCTGTGGTTTTGCTGAGGCGTTTGGGGTAGTGCCCTCACCCACACATAAACACAACCCTAAAAGTGACTCACTCTCCTTCTCGCTCTTCCTCTCCTCTTTCATTCTCAGATGCCTCCGTATCCTTGTCTGCCCGTTTGAGGTTGTTTCTTGTGTTGTTTTGCGGGCTATACTTTTATTCTGCTTCACTTGAGTGTTTAAAAAAAAAAAAAGTCCTGCTGTCATCTGGCCTCCGCTGTGCCAGAGCACTGCTCGTATGTTTCCTGTTTCACATGTAAGTTTGTGGCACAGGTGAAAAGGGAGGGTGCCGTTGTTTTCTTTGGCTTCAATAATCCCACAAGGCAGCTCAGAATAGGAAACAAACATCTTATCTTGCAGATATGTGTGTACAGTATGTTGTCTCTGGATAAATCACAGGTTGGCTTCATGTATCTTAATGTTTAATACAAACACATTCAAATAATTTAAAAAAGGGTTTCGCATGGTTATGGTTATGACATTTAACATTTTTTTTAAATAATGAATCACCTGAGCTGAAAGTTAATCATCACTGCTTATTCATAACATCACCCATTCTGAACAAAAGGGTACCAAAGTCCTCAATGAGCCTCTTCTAGCTTGAGCCAGAGAGCCCTCCAGTGGCGAGAGTTGGCAGTAGCTTTCCCTACGAATAGGATCAATAGGCAAGCTCCCTTTATTAGATCCAGATTTGACCGTCTGAAAGCACAGATGAATGATTTTTGTAGTCTGGTGAGCAGCCCACATCGAGTTCAGCCTGTCAGACATGTCTGGGGGGACGTGGGGGAGGAAGGAGAGACGCGGGCCTCAAAAGCCTTGAGAATGCGGGACAGGGGTAAACCCTAAACCTGAGAGCTCAGCCTGGGCTAGCAGCCTTCCAGGGAACAACACTTTTCTTATTGAGCCAGCGGGCCAGACCCAAATGAGAGGTGACAGCATATTCATTTCACTCAGTGTTTTTCTTTTAGGGCTTTTTAAAATGCTGCTGAATGATGAGCGGTCAGTGGATTTATAGTTCAGGGGGATGATTTAGGCTTTCTAAATGGCATTGCTTTCCTCCTCCTCTCGCTCGCCCTGCTTTTTTCCACAGGAGCAGTCATTTTCATAGGCTTTATTTCATCCTCATGTTCATGTAGGGATCCCCCCTGGCAGCCAAGATTGATTTAAAATGCAAAGTGAGCACCTGGATTCACATGCCCAGTCTGGACTACAGGCAGGGTGTGCCGATACTTACAGCTCATTTGACATAAGATAAGTGATCTAGGTAATCTGTTTATTCACCCTCAGAAAAGAGAAATTCACAGTACTTTGTAGTATTGTGAGACGTGATGCGTTGTAAATGCATAACACACGCCAGACACTGACCCAAATACAGTCTCTTTTCTTTTGATTAAGCGCATACCAGAACATATTATATGTAATGATAACATGCATTTTGTCTCGGCACCACATGTCCTTCCACAAACATGCACTCTCCTAAGCTCTCATCTCAGCACAACCCCCGGGGGCAAGAATACCAAGACTGAACAGATGAGGTCACATAGTGGATGTATCAGTGGTTTGCTCTGGACCTGATGAGTGGCAACACATCAGGAGGCATCGGGAGGTCGTTAATTTATAGGGATGCTATTACCTTCATAAATGCTTGCCTCATAAAATGACTGCCTTGCTTTAATTTAATACTTCCCCTTGCTAATTATCAGCACACACACAAGTAGGCTGCAGTCTGCGCTCTGTGTGAGCTATTTGCGAGTCTTGATACGTTTCTTTTGTTGGGTAGTATTTTGTAAAGTAGGGCAAACTAGCACAAAACTTTTTTTTAGATATTTTCTTCTTGCAATAAAAGAAGTTGTAGCTTTGGCATCATTTCAATTTGTGTCCAGAGAGGTTGTGTAACCACGGTTATCGCAGAATAAATCTCCTGTTTCTCCATTAGGCCTCTGTTAAATCTTTCAAACTCTAATTCATTACACAAATAACCTTTGAACATGGCATCTGTGCTTACATGCTGGTCCATGTCTGGCCCATGACTGCCTGCCTGGAAGTTTGCGTGAAAAGATTTGATACTCTGCCCTGCCTTCCCTGGTGCCACACTGCCATTTTCTTTGTCCCTGAGGGGGCAAAAAAAAGAAGGGGGGGGTGGTGGTGCTGGAATGAGTCTGATCTCCATCTCCAGATCATCTCTCAGTAGCTCCTTCAACTAAATAAATAAGTCATTACAGTTCAGAGTAAGGAGCTTCATTTACTCTAGGCGATGTAATCTCAGATGTCTGTATAGGTTGCCCACATCATCTCAAATACAAGTGTTTTTGGTGGAGTCCCAAGAGAAGGCGCTCTGAAAATGTTAACATACCAGTGAGGAAAGATTGGCAGTGGAGTGCATTATGTGAAACAGTTGATGGCAGATTGGTTGGTCTTGCTGCAGAGTATTATTAAGTTAACTAAAAAATAAAAAGAGTAAGGACATTCTGGCAACAATATTAAAGCATATATGCTAAATAATCATGAAAGACAATTGACAGGGAGTATTGTAGGAGCCATCCACAAGAACAATAATCACCCCGCAGCCACATTCCACATTTAATGTCACTACCATGGCAAAAACAAGAAGTCCTGGATGGTGCAAGAGTTGATGAAATAACCAGACAGAAGACCTGAGGCATTTACAAATATATTCTGCTTTTTTCACCTCATGAAAAAACCCCAAGAAAGAGTGTTGCCACATAGGACAAAGCATGTAGTGTCCTTCAGTCAGTCGTTATGGATCAGTTCAACAACCTCTGAACACTGACATGGCAATATTTTATATTCTTTGTGCTGTCTGAGTTTAAACAGGAGGTAATAATAAACTGCAAATATTAATTAATGCATAGGAGACTATAGAAGAGTATAGAAGAATATAGAAGAGTGGATGTTATTTTAACAGCTATATCCAAATAGCAAAAGAATCATCTTTTCAGTGTTTATAGATAACAACCCCTGTTCCTTCTCATTCTAAATTGAATCCACTGAAATGGGATTTAACTTTATTTGTGATGTGTTCAATGCTGAGGAAGAGTGAGCTCCGATGATAAGCGTTTGACTCAGGGTTCCTATCAAAACCAGTTTTTGGTTAAACTGACACACTTCACTTTGCCTGGTGTCCCATTAAAACAGCTACTACCTGTATTAATGTTAACACCAGCTAATCCACATAAACCACATAATGCATCTATTCTCTTTTTTCTTTGAGAATTGAATCGTTGCTGTTCAAATGTGTTAGAAAACTGCTTCTACTGTATCCTGAGGAAGGCAACACAGCAGGCGCATGAATGCCATTTTTCAGTAAAACGGATGTTGGGATTTCCGTCCATTGTTTGGTGCTGGGAACACTATTATCACTGTTGTTGTTTTTAATCATTACATTAGGAAGCGGTGCCACAAACAGAAAGTCTAGCCGGTGATGAAAGGCGACCTTTTTACCAGATGACCCCAACTGTAAAAACCAACAACAACACAAAAAAAAACTGTCGGAATAATAATTCAATATAAGTCAATATGGACGTGATTGTTTTACACATGTGTTCCAAACGTTTCCAGACCTTTTTTTTTTGTCATTGACACAATATAATCACGAAGAAAAAGGAAAGGAAAACACATATTTTATGGTGGCTGCTTGTTGCAATGAGAACATGAAATAGGCCTATAACTAATTACAGCAGCAGATCCCACATTTCAAACCCATCTTTGGCATGTTCTAAGTTATGGGCTCTCCAATGCACAAAGAAAAAGAAAAAAACACGACTTCTCTGTTTCACTTTGGTTGCTCTGCGTGAAATAGCGACCTTGATGAGGCTATAAAATGATATGGTTGGGCGACTTTCCTCACCGTGAATTGCCCCACATCCTTTAGGGGACTCTTGGTCAAAGATGAGGGCCAGCAATGTGAAGGAAATGAAGTTAGTGAACTGAGTGGGGTCAACCGAGCAGGAAAAGACAACCCCGCTGCAGAGGAACCCCTGCTCCTGGTTGAACTCCTGCGGGAGCTGTCACCATGAGGACAGACAGGAACATGAATGAATACCTACATAGGAACTCCTGGGTGGATGCTGCCGATGGCTGAATATTAAAATCCATTAAACTGATGTAAAGTCAAAATAAATGGAGGCTTTAAGCCATGATGTCTTCTTCATCAGCCTACTTGAATTATGTGTTTGTGTATGCAGAGCAGATGTGCTTTTCTCCGGAAAGTTTGAATATAGTATTGAAAATGTCCGATTTCTGTGGTTATGATGGAAGCCTGATTTGACCACACGTCATCCACCATTTAATTTGCGGAATGAAAGTGAGAGAAAGTCACATCTCTTGCAAGACAAGTGTTTTGCAATGTTTGGGATGCTTTTGAAGCTGACACAGGGCAGTTTACGCGCATGCCGCGCTGATATTTCCACTGTTGGGAATGAATGTGACCACAGATGAAAACGATCAATCAAAACATCTAAACAAATATATGTTTTATTTTTTTCGACCCTTTCCTTTACTAAGAGTCTTCGTGGAGCAGATTTATGACGCTCTTTCTCTCCCTGCTTTTCCCTTTATTTCATGGTTCAGTGGCCTCACACGGCAGGCAAGGGGAGGTTTTCTCTCGCTGCTCATTGGTCGCGGCTCTCCCGTCTCAGCAACAGTTTCATTCATACACACGGCGCTCCTTTACAGCCCCTTTCAAGATAACTCACTGTCATCATCATTGGGAAAACCGGCTTTGCCTGGACTAATTATTTAGAATTTGGCGGAGGAGTGATTCGATCGAAAAAGATCCAAACCACCGACAGAAAAAACGACAGGTGAGTTAGAAAAAGATCAATCCGCGTTTGCTAAAAATCCCTGCTGAGGCAAACTGCAGCGAAGGTGTGTATGTGTGTGCGTGTGTGTGTGAGAGAGTGTGTGTGTGCAGGAGGATAATCAATCATTTCCACGGTTCCACTTGTTTTATTGCTAATGTTGATGCGCAGTCACATTGTTAAAAAGTAGTCGATCAAAAAAAATAATCATAGCAGTCATTTAGGAATGAATACGATGGTTAAATGAAACTGTGACATGCATATTAATATGTATGTTAATGTTTGCCTTGTTGCATAAGACTTATTATCCAAAGTTTTACCTCTTTGGGGGTTTGTGTTGAATATGAGCTTTGCAATCGAAAAACACTTCACTTTTGTCAGCTCGCCTCTTCGCAGACTAACTTTAGGGGCTTTAGTGTTTAGTCTATACTGGGCTGTGTAAGAAAAACAATGGAATGCATATTAGCTGAAACGGAGTTGGCTCTCGTTTATGATGGATAACAGCAAGGTAAGATGCTTAAAATGTAACACTAGAGGGGTCCCGGCCCACGGGGCTGTCTCGGAGGGAGGTTCACGCCGTTATTCACCAGTCCTCCTCTGCCTAATTGGCTGCAGATGCGGTGTCCTATGCTCTTTTTTACCGCGTAGAAATTGGATGCATTTGGAGAACTTTATGAGGCGAGCCCTGCGTTTGCCTGTAGGAGCCGAGAATACAAAAAAAAAAAAAAAAAAAAACACGGTCCTCTACATTAAACCGTGCCACGTTCGCGCACAACCCCCCTGCTTGCTTGCTTATTCATCACGGGGCAGGGATTCAATGAAAAACACAAACTAGAATGTGAAATTGCGCTTCAAAAAAAAAGAACAATTGTAGCACCATTAAACCCCCGATCGTGTGTAGGAATATAAATATCCCTGTGATGTATTCTTTCTTTTGTGTATATGTGTATGCGTGCGTGTGTGTGTGAGAGAGAGAGTTGAATTCCCCTGTCAGGTATTGGCTTAAAATCACAAGAGCGTGTGATCTGCATCCACTACTAATTATGCTCAAATGCAAAGTCGGTAGAAGGTTCATGATTGTATATTTAAAATTGTGACAGGTCAGAGCACACATGCTACTGAACAGAAGAATGATGTCCCAGGGGCCTTGTTAAGATATGTTGAACTTAAGAGGTGCGTCCTGAATGCCAATATAGAGGTCCATATACCTTAATATACCTTAATTTGCTTTATCACAGTCTATATAACAGCCAATTGTGATGGTATGTGCCACTGCCTTCCTAATAATTGCACAGGGAGGGAAGGGCTAAAGACACCGTCCTCTAAGTGCCCTTTCACCCTAGACTTTGTAAGCTGCACTTATTAAAGCGAAAAGTGTTTCAATATGTGGTAAGCTTTAGGGGAAAACGTGATGGGGGTTGGGATGGGGCCCTCTTCTTTCTCTTGCTGCCCAGCTCCTATTGGGCGACTTGGAGTCATTCATCCATGTTACCATTAGGTTAGTGGTGTATAAGTTGGAGTTGTTAATGTAAGGACAGTGGTAATTAAAACCAACCCCTATCCAACGGCCTACCTCTGACCACTCTGGAGAAAAATGAGGCCTATGAATGAATCAAAGGATTATGTGTTCAGTCAGACATACAGGGGGTTATTAAGCAAACTTGACTTTCCCTTTATTTTGGTGGAAGTGGTAACCCATATGTGGAAGTTCACAAAACCCAAGGTACTTTGTGAATGTTTGCTGGACGGCACGCAGCTGCCATGTCAACTGTTAGTGATGTCTTGATGATATTGGAAAAATACATAGGCCAATACACATAAAATGCAATAAACATGATAAAAACAATAAAAAAACATATTATAAATGATATTATTATTAATTCTCTATATTTTCTTTGTCTCAGGGCCCATTGGACACTGAGCACCTGTGGGCCTGTCTGTCAAGTAGACATGTTTCAAACTGTCCCTGACACGTCGTCTTACGTCAAGGTAAGACACCACCGTCTCCTCTATCAGGTAATGTTGGAGGGCATAAACTGGATTTTTTTTTTTTTGATTTTTTTTTTTGATGATGATTTGATGATAAACATTAAGTCCCCACATTTTCCAACCAGGCTAACATACAAAAGAATAAGCCATCCCAGTTACTGTTAAAACATGCAGTAATGCTGAGTATCATCAATCATTTGCATCCACGTATAATTCAATGTTTACAGTGCATGTTCTGCTTTTTATGTTAAAGACTTGCTTGCTGTTATATCCCCTCTAGCTTAAACTGGCTGCATGTTTACGCTGTAAAGCCACTTGTTGAAATGTGGCTCTGTTGTGGTCTATCTGAAGTGCGGAGCACAATTTGACTTTTGTCGATTTTTATTATTTTCGTTTTTACAAATGCTGAAGTTATGGCTCTCGTTCGACGTCAGATCTCTCTCTCTCTCTCTCTCTCTCTCTCTCTCTCTCTCTCTCTCTCTCTCTCTCTCTCTCTCTCTCTCTCTCTCTCTCTCTCTCTCTCTCTGCCCTGAGAATGTAAATAAAGCAAACAGCGCACATCTGGTTTTCACGTTAAAAAAAAAAAGAAACGAACTGGATCGCGTCACACATGGCGCAGCGTGAATACCTGCAACTGCTACATATCTGAGGCACTGCAACCATTAAATTGTTTTATATAAAACCGTGTATGACCATATAATGTCCATATAACGTCGAGTTCAACGTGCACTTTGCTTGCAGTTAGACAGTTAATTTGCTCACATCAATCACAACAATCTAATGACTGCCCGGATTGTGCCTCATTAAAACGAACCATTGTGCAGAGGCGAGTTATGGTTATATCTTCATAATCAAGGTATTTTTTCCAAAGGCGACTTGTTAATGTTTTGAAGACTTATCCGCCCTTTGAATAAGGGCTCTTTTCATCCAGCCACAGCGTTTGTGCCACTGCAGATAGACACGCCGTTTCAGGGTTCAGAACAATTCCTGATTTGTTGTGAGAGAGTTGAATAGCGCGTTGAATATTTGAGGAGAAAATACGCTTTTCTAAATGAGTTTTTTCTGCTCCCTAAAAAAAAAAAGACAGGAGTCCAATGAGGAGCAGCGGTTAGTGGGACTTGAGCAGAAACTTTCAATTTCACAGTGCCTGAAACTCCGCTGCTTTGATTTGCTGTGGAAATGCAGCCTAGATTTGTTCTGAGTCCAATAATGTTATTATTTTTCTTCCGCACGGATTCGGGGGTAGCGTGTATTTTTTGCGTGCAAGTGCTGCATTCACTGGCTCACTCACATTCAGGGAGATATTGGTCAGAATGTGGCACGCCTCAATACAAAATCTAAAGAAATATCCTTCATTCAAGCGAATCCACGGCCCAACATTTGGTTTTGTTTGGTTAAGGCCAGGCGAGACTGGAACTCTCCAATAAAAATAAATCTCAAATTAATTATGGCCTAGAGCGAGGGGCCAGACAGTTCGTGCTTATATGCGCTGCATACTCCATTTTTTTGCCCTCAGTATTTTGACTCGGGCTGTCTTTTAGCCCGAGAGAAGGCATGATGTGAATACAACTCTGATGTCTAATAAACAGCAACGTTAGCAGGCTCATCATTCCTGTAGAGTAACACTCTAAAGTCTCTCTCAACACACAGCAGTGGATGCCTAATGTTAGTCCCACATCAGGACTAATCCAATTAAGGGTACCCATGTGTCACTTTTTCGTGTTTATTTTTAATTTTGTATTGAAATCACAGGAAAAGACAAAAAAGGTGGGAAACTATTCCACATGGATGTTGACTTGTTTTTAGAAATGATCATGGGCACGAAGCTACATCTACTCAATACGCTGTAAATAAAAAAATGTGCCTGATTAAAGAAACCACTTAAAGTTCATGTCCCCTTCATAATCCCCCTTTGACAGATTATTTTCACTTGTGAGGCATTAGTGACCAATAAAACTCTTAATACTACATTTGTACAAGACTGTAACCAAAGTCTCCATTCACTAAATATTAGTAGATCTCCATAATCTAAAAAAGAAAGGCTAAGTCTGACAATTGAGAGGCTGCTGAACATAAACTCTGTATAGTGACCGCCCACCTCTGGCCTGTTGCCCCAGTGGAGAGACAGAGGAGCTACTGGCTCGTGCAGTAAGGAAGAAATGTCTGGCTGTCTAGTTCCAGCGTCGAGCCAGATGTTCTGTGGTTCACTGTGTAAACCAACTTGCATCTGTTTATTGGCCTTCCAAAATGTTTGTTACCACTGTATTCATTATGGTCTTGATAGAGCCTGGACCCTCAGTGTTCTTAATAAGCTCTGTGAGTGGGATGACAGGTATTTTGGGAGGGTTCTTCTCTGAGGCAAGCTTTCGGCGAGATTTGGTTTGATTAGAATATCAGACTTCTCAGAAAATACATGAGGGTTTTGTGTCACATGAAAAGCATTCTGAAAGTTTGTAGAAGTATTTCATAACACTGCATTTCATTTAATTACACAACTTAAAGAAAGTTTGGACTCTATAGTGGAGATGGAGGTAAAGTTGCCCTTATATTAATGGAACCTGATGACATGAGTCCAGTATAAAACCATACGAATGGGTAAGTTTTAAGACATATGGTTAAAGCCCTGTATAGTGAATCACCAACTTGAGGTCACATCTTAAGCACCTCTTAATTTGCCACTTTATCGCTAACCTCCCTAAAATAAAATGCCTATGAAAACCTCACACGCTGGAATGTATAGAAAAACACAACAAGAAAATAAACCAAACCAGTCACTGAAGAGTTAAACAAGGTGTCTCCCTTAATTACATGAGTCTGAACTGGCCTCAGGCAGGAGAAGCCTTGACCCTTAGCAGGATCCAGATGTGGTGGTCCCAAGGGTGGGGGCCCTCGGCCCCACCAGACCCCCAAGTCGAGAGCAGACAGGCCGGCCCTGCTGTCAGTCGTTTGCGGAGGCACAGTCTCCGTTTGGCCACTCTCAAGGCAGAACACGAGCACTGCAAAAATATTCATCACCATCATTATCATTTTAATTTAATCATATTATATTGTTAAACATTATAAAAACTGGCAGCGGTTTGGTGCAAAATAAGCGTTTTCTCTCAAATGTGATACTCCCAAAAGTTAGAAATCCCTGAGCACCTTCCTGAATGTGCAATGGACGTTTCTTGCAGTGTTATTGGCGTGGTCACGTTCAGAGCTGTCTCCATGTCTGGCATCTGCACTAAAATTATGCTTGAATTGATGAGGGCAATTTCATAGGGCAGACGTAAAGAAAAAAAAATACCTATGTGGGGGTGGGGATTAGGGGGAGCTCTCTTGTTTAGACTGGCAAGTAAGGAAGAAAAAAAACTGAATAGCAATACCTAAGGCAATAATTAGAACAATAGTACTAACGAAAATAATAAAAAACAATCCACATTTGTGTCCCCTTTAAAGATGCGCTTATGTTGTTGCTGGCTGCCTTCGCCCATTCGCCCTGCGCTGAACAGCAGACGCACACGTGTAGAGCAGACCCTCAGACTGTAGTGCGGTCAGGAGCTGAATACTTGGGCTTTTAAAAAAAAATAATGGTGTCTCAGGAAAACTTCACAGAGAGCTGTAACAAAAAAAAAAGGTTGCAACAACTCCTGCTATAGGTGTTCAGGTTTCTCTCCTGTCATGATTTAGAGCTCAGTAAATCTGAGAGAAACATCTGTCCCCATTCAAAGATAAACTTTATTTAATGCATTACTTCCACTATGAAATATAGGATAAAACAGAGAATAGGCTGATTTACGGAAGGATGGAGGCATGGCCAGATGCAAGTCTTAAGTGTAGGCGTGAACCAAACGCGCTCTAAAACATGGGCTCACTTAACTTAAGAGTGTCCGGTGACAGTAAACCTCATTCTCGAAAACCTCGGCTAAATGTGTGCAGAAATAATTCATAAGTCGGATAAATAGTAAACCATTCCACACCATCCGTGACACTACTGGGAAAGCAAAACACACAAGCCTATTCTACAGCAGGCTTCACAGCAATGGCTGTGCACAACGCAGGCAGTCATCCTGTAAATATTTCCGAGCAGAAAAACATAACAGCGGAGCGAACACTCAATTGTTTTCCCTGCTTATCTCCCTGGGACAGTATCCTGCTTTTTTGAAGGCAGGGCTTTCGGTGACACACAGCTTCCTTCTCAACCTTCTCAACAGTGGTGACTTCACTTCCCAAATTTAGAGGAAAGAAAAAACTCAATCCGGTAAAAGTGTCTCTTTCTCTCCGCCACATACCGGGGGCTGGAATTAATTCAGGAGCGTGTCATGTTTGGGATATTGTCGGGGTCCGCTGAAAATTGCGCAAAATGGACGGAACTATTAAGGTAAGGGTGGAGAACGGGGTGTATGAGTTTGTGGGAGACTGCTTTTTCGGAGTTGCGCCTCCTTTTTTTAAGCAATGGGTTGAAATGCCCCTCTGTGTCGGTCTGTGAGCTGGGTCCTCCAATCTGACGACGATGAGCGGCTTTTTTCCCTCGGTCTGAAAGCGGTAACCAGATTTCCCTCGTTTTCCTCTTTCTTTGAAAGTATCCCTTTTTCAATAAGCCGCCTGCTTGTGTGGATATGATACGGTGTGGATTCAAGGCTAAATCAGAATCACTCTTTGGATTTTGAGGACCAAGCGCACAATTACGCACGTCTGGAGAGGCAAAAAGGAGTGGCTATTTATTTCAGACAACACGCTGAATGTACTTTCATTTAGGTATAAGAAACCCACGAGTTCAACGGTTTGGTTTAGTCTGGGCAGCGGGGATTGAGCAATAGCCATGACTGGATGTACCGCTGGATACGATGTGTCGAGCTGCGCAACAGCGGTGTGGCACATCGCCCGGCTCGGTCCGAAGATCCTGTCGCGGGTCAAAAAAGTGTGATGGTTTGGTATTTATACGAAAAATGATGACCTCTGTTTCTTGTTTGCTGTTGATTATTGTAACTTATCTTCCTCCGTCGCTCAGAGAGTTGTGTGTAGAGTGTAAAGGAAAGCTGTCATTGGGTAACTTCATGCGGTAACTGCTCAGTTTGCAACACTTAAAACCCACAAGCTTCACAATGATACCTCGACTTGCTCTTTATACAGTTACACAATTATTTTGAAACGGTATGTTGGTGGTCAAGAGTGCTGGTCTACATTGACTTTGGCTACTGGCCCCCGACAGTGAAATTCCAGATGCATTATGGCTGCAGCCACCAGATGTTGAATGGCAAGTCACTATTAGTTCACCCTGCGATGCGTTCAGTCTGTGTCGTCCCGTTAACAAGTGTAAGCTCAGAAGAATGCAGCGTCTGCATGTTGCTGAAAAGTAATGCGACGTGTTTTCTTTTGGAAATCTAAAGTAGCGGGTTTGTGGCGGCTGGGTGTGGTGTGAGTTTTGGAAGAGTGTAAACGTTGGCCAGACAAAAATGTCAGGCTGCATATAGTCACTTAAACCCCGTCATCCACCGCTAACAGCCCTGTGATTGTTTTGTTATGTATCGGGGATGAAAGCAGTGCTGTAGGAGGACATCAATGTCCCAGTGTGGATGTTTGTAACAAAACAAGGCGTTTGTGACAATTCATGTAATCATAATTGGATCCTTGGGTGTAAATGACTGGCTGCTAGCTGCGGTCATGCTCGCTAAAAGAAAGGAAGGGCTCTCTAGCCATGAGAGCTTCCTGCTCCACACAATCTTTTCCTGACAGGTTTCCTCTTCCTCCTTAAACAAAAGACAGGAATGCCCCCCTCTGGGTGGCTCCTGCTGAAGGGCTGTGTGAACGCCAAACAATCACACGTGTAGTCTGGATGTGGAGCTACTGCATATATCCAGTCTGCTCCAGACGCGTCGTGACGCATTTGGAGAGATAGACTTGGTTGATGTAAACAGAACAGAGGTGTCTCCCAGCAGGTGTCACGCTCACACAATGCTTGTAAAAGTGCGGTTTTAACAGTTGATCTATGATTTATCTGATGCCCGCCCCCCCTCCCCTGTGGCACTGCAGAACGATATATTGCAAAGATAGAATTCAAATGTCATTAATGCTTTCAGGGGGAAAAAACATGTAAAGACTATGTAAAGACATGTTTTTTTTTTTACTCAGAATTTGTATGGAGTTTTGGGTTTTAGTGATTATGTTCAGATGTGGTTCATGGGAGGGATTCAAATATAAAAGTGGAGAATTATCTGTGCACACAGAGACAGACAGAAAACTGCCTGTAGTCCTTACTGGCAGTATGTGTGTGTTCCACACAGATACTGGAAAGAAAACATGGGCACTGGTCTGTCATCCCTTTAGCTTCTCTTCATGAGAGTGGTCTGATCCTATTTTTAAAAAGCCTTTACCATCTTGATAGGCACACACCACTTGCCAATCATGGTTTCAATTGCACAGGCTGATATGTCACTGTAAATATAACGTGCAACAGTCATAATAGCTCAGTAAGCCCTTATCAGGCTGTAATGAGACATTCCTTCACTCTTCTACACTTTATCATGCACAGACTAGCCTGTGTGCTCTGCTCAGATAGTGAGTCCTGCTGCCAGGGTTCAGACTGTGATGGATCCACTGATGAAATCACTGGAAAATCTAAATTTGGCACACATGGTTAAATGCTCCGGAGAGGTTCAGCTTTTTTATCCTCCCATTAACCTGAAGACAAGTATTTTAAATAAGTAATGAATAGTTTTTTTTTTTATGTGGCATAGTCACACTGTTTCTTACTGGGCGTGAAGAACAGTCAAATAAGATGTAGCTCTTGTTTGAGAAGGAGTTTGACTCCTCACCACATTATTAAAACAGAAAACAGGTGCATTTTATTGTATAATCTATTATCCTTAGTTTGTGTACACTAACCAGTGGTTTGTTCTGTGGCATTACAACAGAGGGCACTAGAGTGCAATTACTAATTAAAATATTTTTCCACTTCAGAGGTTGATATAACTTGAGACTACATATGGTACAGAGCGAAGGCTTCACCTGTCACTTTCTTTTATTGTATTAGTTTTATGCAGCGTATCTGCGATGGTCTCAAATATTAATTTTAATTGTTTCAACTTTAGTTATTAAGAAAAAGTGCAAATTGAGTGGCTGCCAATCAGTATCAAAGAATATGGTGCAAATATTAGATCAAGAATTTGGATAGCGACGATCAGGCTTTCTCTTTATAATCATATAATAATTTGCTTAATAAATAATTTAAGTCATGCTGATGTTTCTTGTTTGAGAACTCAGATTATTTAAAACATTCAACATCATTTATTTTATTTCGAAGATCAAAGTTAAATCAGAGTAATTTTGTATGTGTTTATAATCTTCTATATAAAGCAGCTATAACTTTAACAAAAGATATCCAGGTTGCGATTATTGTAGTTAAAGGAAATTAAGGTTCAGGTGAAGGAAAAGTATTTTTTTTGTCACTGCAGTGTTTTTGGTGTGTGCGTATCTGTCATACATTATTATAGTCACCCTGTAGTTGTACCAATGAAAACTTTTGCTAAAAAAAGAGACCTTCATCTTCCAAGCAGGGATAAGTGAAGACTTTCTACTTGCATGAAATGTCTTAGAAGGGATTGATACTAAAGTTATATGAGATTATGAGGATTTTGATTTCATAAAAGCAACATTTTCGAGAATGCAAACAGCTACATGTTGGACATACTGATCAATGAATATCAAGTAGCATTTTCCCCCTGAAGCATATATGTGGCATTTTGGAAAGAAATAATTCAGTCCTGGGGAATTAGACACGTCTCGGTTTAAGCTGTGCCATCAGATCCTATCAGATCCAGATGTGCATCAGACCCGAGCCTAATCTCCAGCAGAAATATATGACTATAATGACTTCATGTGATACTCAGACTTATTCTTTTTTTATATTTGCTTGTTTGATTAACAATAATGGGTGGAGCAATTATGACAAAGGCTGACTCATCAAATTAAGAAGTATCCATTCTGTGCCAGCTAAAAGTTGCCTGACACTTGTTTGCAACTGTGACATTATCCGAGTCTGTTCACTGTCAAACACGTAGTGGTGACATCTGCATCTTAAAATGTAACCCATCAAGTACACAACCCATGCTCTGCTTCCAAGACATTACACTAGGAGCATGTTAGAAACCACGTAATATCTTGGCCAGCCACAAGTTTCTGAGTTTGTTTTCTTTAATAAACTTACATTGCTCCAGCTGAGCCACAGCAGAAGGGTCAGTGTAGCCGTGACCCCCTGCTTCTGTTGAATCTTCAGCTGTGGAGGGAAGCCCAACGCTAAGACAAGACAGACACATCAGGGCATGACAGGGAATTTTTGAGTCCAAGTTTAGAACTGATAACGGGCGAGAGAAAATGAATATATAACCAGGAATTTGGGAAATTTGGTTTCAAGTATTTTTAAGTGTCAGCTCATATAGTAAACATGAGTGTTTGAGAGGCCATTGTTTTTTTTTTCAAATTTCTGAACCAATAGGTCATCACTGGTAACAGCTATATGTATTGACTGATTGGCAGTAAACTAGTGCGATGGTAAAACCTAGCCCTACAACTCTGTCTTACTCCACTGTGGGCATGATTGAAGTCATCCTAACATCAACAGGAAGCTAGGGTTGCTACATGGGCTGTGTACACAAACCTCTTAGGATGCCAGACTGCGATATGACCCATAACTGCACATAATTGCTGTAAACAAAAAATACACAAGAGATTGATGAAAAAAAATAACATCACTGGTATCCGGGTAGAGTCAAATAAAGACTGGAGTTTTACCTGCTCATGTTTGAGAGTTTATTCTTGTCATTCTTATTACATGACGATGTCCTCCCATTCGAAACAGTTTGATATTTTGGGAAATACTTCTGCTTTCTCTGCCAAGAGTTAGATGAGAGGATTGATACTGTTGTCATATGTGTCCATTAAATGTGAAACTGCAGCCAGGAGACAATAAGCTTAGCTTAGTTTAAAGAAACAGGGTAAAACAACTATAGCCTGGCCATGTCCAAAAGTAAAACAAACCATCTGCAAGAACCTTGAATACTTTTAAATTAACACTTTATATCTTGTTTCTTTAAAACATACAAAAAATACAGCTTTGTGCAGCAGGAAGTCACTGAGCCCATCCAAATAATAGCACACGTTAAAACCATACCACCTTTAATGTGTCAATTAATGCACTTAAGAGGTGTTAGAAGGAGTATTTCATTACATTTAGATGGAGTCAGGCTAGCTGTCTCCCCAGGCTTTATGCTAAGTTAAGCTAATTAGGTGCTGGCTGAGGCATTTGATTAAATGAGTCAGATAGGTCCAGTATAAAGGATATATGGGGATCTATGAGCAGAAACTGAGTGAAATATTAATACATTTTGTTCACTCCACAATCACAAGAAAACACGATTCATTGTGTTTGTGTTGCCTTAGAACAAGACATGTATATCTGTCTCGAGAAGTTTCATGCTGTTGCAATCTGCTACTGAGATGCTACTAAATACTACATGATCAACGTTAAAGAGAGGTGTTGATGTTATTTCATCTGCAAGACAGCAAAAAGCCTAGTATACAAAATATTGAAGTATTTTTTTAAGTGTATATTGGTTAGGCTGGCTAGATACGACCTATTTGGTAGCTCACATACTAGCATTTGTGAAGTGAGTCCAGGAAAGCTTACTAAGTATTTGTTCTTTCTGCCTGCAGGAGGCGCTATCAGTGGTGAGTGAAGACCAGTCCTTATTTGAGCCTCCGTACGCTGCTGCTGCCCCTCTCCCCAAGACAGACATGACTGCATCTGGCACACAGGACTACGGTCAGACCCACAAAATCAACCCCTTACCCCCACAGCAGGAGTGGATCAACCAGCCAGTGCGGGTCAATGTCAAGAGAGAATATGAGCACATGAATGGATCCAGGTATGGCATGACAACCACTTTATTTCTCTTTCATTCTTTAGTGTTTGGTGAAATGACTTTTTATCTGTCTTTATAAGACATTATTGCTGCTACAAATGTTTTCATTTGTCATTCAACTGTCTTTACCACAACTATCTTTCTTTTTTTGCTTCTAATCTTCAGTATACTTGGCCCTGGCCAGTGTCGGCTTCATATATCCTGTGCCAAAGTCAATGACTGGAAAAGAAAACCAACAACACCCAATTTATCTGCTGATAATATTTTTACAACTTTCTCTTATGTGCGAGTAGCAGGGAGTCTCCAGTGGACTGCAGTGTGGGTAAATGCAATAAGCTTGTTGGGGGTAACGACACATCTCAGATGAACTATGGAAACTACATGGATGAGAAGAATGCCCCTCCCCCCAACATGACCACCAATGAACGTAGAGTCATTGTACCTGCAGGTAAGAATAACTGTATATAAGCTATATGCAATAAAAATAAATCATATCTGACATGAGCTGGATAAGGCTGAATATGTGTGTATTCATAAAACAGTGTATCTGTATATTAACTACATTTATACAGGTGCTAATTGTTCTAGGTGTTTCCCTGTGCTGCTGCGATTTCAGACAGAATCGCTCCTCTGTTTTGGTATAATTTTTGCCAATGCTGTAAATGTTTTATGAGCCCCATTTCTGTTAGCTGGTTTGTGTGATAAAGCATCGTTCCAATGTTTTACTTCACTGTGTCTGCCAGACCCATATATTACTTCACTGCATTCACAAATGTGATCTTTCAGTTTGTTTTCCAACTCAGTTCATGGGGTAACAAGTGCATTTTCAAGGTTAAAGCTATTAGAAAAGTCATTTTAACACATAAGTTGATTACATTGCTTCACGTAAGCCAGAGAGCCAAAGAGAATGACTCTACTTTCCCGAAAAATGGGCCTATGAAATTCATTTAATTAAAATAGAATGGAGCCATGGTCAATTTTTTCATTATAAAGGCTATTCAAATGTTAGTGCTCAGCTGATGCAAACGTCCACTCGTCTATTAACCTAATAGGAGCTCCACATAGAGGCCTACTCCTTAACCACAAGTGGTAAGTTTGGGGTTGGGTTTCCTGATTGGCTAAACAGTATATCAGGCATGGGTCAAGTAGTGCTTGCATATACAAAACATACTACAATGTTTGAACAATCAAAGGAGGGGGTTTCAGAGGAAATTCTACTATGTGAAATATTATTTACCTGAAACCATGAGTCATCAGGCAAATCCGACTCACATGGTTAAGATAAAACATGGAATATTTACAACTATCTGAGAAAGGTCTGCTGCTGAGCTGATACACAATTCTGTTTCCAATTTGTTCATTGTATCTTGGCTTTACCTTAGTCAGATATAAGGCTCTTCCAGCTGTTTCCCAAATTGATCCATCCATTAAAATTATTATGGGGTCAATAAACTTCCTCTCTCTTCTTCTACTGTCTCCCTGCAGACCCCTCGTTGTGGTCCCAGGACCATGTGCGCCAGTGGCTTGAGTGGGCCATCAAGGAGTATGGCCTGTTAGAGATCGACACGGCCATGTTTCAGAACACAGACGGCAAAGAGCTCTGCAAGATGGGCAAGGATGACTTCCTCCGGCTCACCACCATGTACAACGCCGAAGTGCTTCTCTCTCATCTCAATTACCTCAGGGAAAGTAAGTACACTTTTTGCAAGGGTATATAAACCAAATCCAAATCAAGAGGGACAATGGATGATAATTAATTAATGGGTTACAAATATTGGACTCCGGCAAAAGTTGTTTGAGAATTCATAAAAATACAGTACAGAAAAATGAAAACCAAGTTTCAAATACTGAAGATAATCAGAGTTTTTAACAGTAAAAGGACAGCAATTTTGGTGAACTGCACTCCTGTTGTACATCCTGCTGTTTGTGCTTAAGTTAAGCACTGGCTTCCATCTCTGCCAAAGAATTGAAGTAAAAATCAACTTTCAGTCAAGACACAAGCCTCTTTTTATATACTTTTCTCTACTTTTGGATGAGAAGTGAGTGTGAAGAAATGCCAAACCCCAGCAAACAACATGACACTTTTTTCAGTCACCACACTATACTCATATTACTGTCAATAAACAATGAATCTACTTTTACTGGAAACTCATTTCTCCATAATAGCTACCCAGCATTAAGCAGAGCTGTGGAAACCAAGGGGGTTTCTCTCCCTTCTCGAGATAACCATCTACTACATCCCCCACTTGACTTTGCTGCGCCTTATGCCACATGGTCCAGAAAGATGAAGCCCAGGTGCATTGCCTCAGGAATCACGCTAGGCCTGTGTGTTCAGCACAGCAAAGAAAGTTGATCTGCAATTTGCAATGGAGGCAACTAAATTTGAGCCTCTCGCCTTTGATGAGTTCCTCTGTACAATCCTGCTTCATATGTTTCAGCGGCAAAGCAAAGCCAATTTTCTGAGGCAGTATGCAAATTACATTTTGATATAAGATGTAACATCTGGCATGGTTGCTGCTTTGGATACGCGGTGATGTCCAGTTCAGACAATAGGTATGTCCACCCTTTACTATAATAATAATAAATAAGCAGCTCATTAGTAATGTGACTGTTGTACATACAGAGAACAGTTTGTCCCATCTCTGAGTTCTTTGCATTCTGTACTTAAAAACATTGAGAGCTGCTTCTGCTGTGGCTGCAGAATATCATGACACCACGTTGGGTGGAGTGACTGATGGCTCAACTAAATATAACATTACTCCCAAAAAATTCTGATGGGCCTCCGCGTGATGTAATGGGAACTGTATGTTGAGGGTGTCAACAGTTTTCTCTGTGCATGGTGTCTGGGCAGAGAGAGATGCTTGTCATAAGTATAACAGGCTCATTGTACAGTTCCACAGCGGGTGGATCTGTCTGACCGCCACTGGGCACGCTCTGCAGAGCAGTTTTCATTATGGCCAATGGCTGTGCGACTTAGCCACGGCTTAGGCGTGCTGCACCGCGACTCTGCCCATTGCTGCCCTTTTTTTGATTTAGACCTTGTGTGTTTTGGAGACAGAGGAGATGTCTCGGGAATCCTCTCCACTTGCCAGTTGAAATTGCTTTGGATCAGTTCCCGACAATCATAAAGATGAATGCTCCCATCCCGTGCCGTGCCTGGACTGACGGACCTGTTTTGGGGCAGCTCTCTGAAGCGAGCAGTGCATATTATTGACACTGGGAGCCTAAGGGCAAGAGGAACCATGTTAGTAAATGAGCATCTAAGGAAGACCGAGAAGGAGGAGGAAGAGGAGGAGGGTTGAGGCTTTATGCAGACCCTGCAGGGCTGATGATTTGGAAACCAAAGCTGCTCTCTCTTTTCCCCCTGCAGCACAAACAAACACAATCATAGACGAGGAGTAACCCCGTCCAGAAAATAGACCTCTGGCTTCACTCACGAGAGCTGGAGCTGAGCCGAGCTTCCAGAATACAGAAAAATAGAAAGGAAGGGAAATACTGAGCCAAACCCTGGAAGTATTAATGATTAGAGCTCATGTGATGTCTTCATCCAACCCTATTCAACACTCTTTCCTATATTACCCCCCATCCTCCTCCAAAAAATTGATGGTCCAAGGGGCTACTGCAATCATTTCATACACATCTGTGTGCATCATGTGTGTGTTTGGTTCTGTTTATTGAGCCTCTGATTAACATTCCTTAGAGTCATTAAGCCCCGTACGTACACTCGGCACGGGGCAGGGACACACTTCCCCTCCCTATATTCATATCATAACAAAACGTTCCTGCCACGTCATGTGCAGAAATATCGTTAAGACACCCACACTAGTGCAACCGCGGGCACAATCTGAACATATGTCTGGCTGCCCAGCTGCTTGCAGTAACAAGGGTAGTTGCCCATGCATTATTTTGGCCTCATTGTTGGTCACTTATCCAGATTTTTATAAGTAATGGCCGCCCGCACCCCAATGTGCTTTCAATTTGGGGTGCAATTTGAGAATTTGTTCAAATTAGTCTGTCAGGGAGGGACTGCGGACTGTTTGCTTTATCGCACCCATGTAGGTCGGTTTGATACCACATGTGCTGGAAACGGAGCGGAGCAAAAAACCTCAGACAACAAAAGACTGTATCCTCCAACACACAGAGATGTGAGAAGAGACAGGGGAGAAAAATGAAAGGGGAGGGAAAGTAATGAGACAGTGAACTGAGAGCAAATGCTGCAAACACTGTGGATCTAAAGAAACATAATAGTAGAAACTGAATGAAGAAATATATCCTTGACAGATAGCTTTAACAGTAGTTATTTGAGGACATGGGCAGGAGGGTGTGAGCAAGAGAAACAATTATAGACAGCCTTTGTGAGACCGAAAAAAATAAGTTGGAGGGGGGTTTAACTATATTTTAGAAGTCTGTGGAAACGTCCCGAGGTTGTCATGATTGAGTGTCGTTGATAGCACGAGTTCTGTTTCCCAGCTGTCGCCTTTGCTTGTATGTCTGGATGGATTTACAGTAAGGGAGTCAAGACAGAGAGGGAGAGAGAGAGAGAGAGAGAGAGAGAGAGAGAGAGAGAGAGAGAGAGAGAGAGAGAGAGAGAGAGAGAGAGAGAGAGAGAGAGAGAGAGAGAGAGAGAGAGAGAGAGAGAGAGAGAGAGAGAGAGAGAGAGAGAGAGAGAGAGAGAGAGAGAGAGAGAGAGAGAGAGAGAGAGAGAGAGAGAAGTCTGGGCTTCTGCACTGCTGCTGCTCGCTCCAGAGTGGGGGACATTCTCGAGCCCTCAATAGTTTATACAGACCATAAACATCTGGGCTCGAAGGCTGAGTAGGGAAAAAGGAGGTCTGGAGAGCTCTCTTTTTCTCTTTTTCTCTCTTTCTCTCCCATTTCTCCCCTCACAACATTTTTATAGAGCTCTCCTTGCATTAGTTTCTTTCTATTGGCAGATTATCACTGGTGCACAGGGGCTCAACAGCCTGGCTCTGCGCCCTTTACTGTTAGCTGTCTCCTGTTAGCCACCATTACAGAGCAGTCTGTGGCTGCTCACTTGACTTCTGGGGTTCAGGCACTTAGCACTACAGGAAATGATGTACATATCACATTAGCATAAGTGGAGGTGGATAATAAGCTGTTGCTATTCATGTAAACACTGAGATAAGCTCAGCTGTGATTGTGGCTAGCTTAGAGATGCATAATAAATGCACCTGCAACCCAGTTGCCCGTAAGAATGTCCGAAACCTTAAATTACTGTCAGTGATGATTTTTTAAGTGTTAATTTGAATATTTTTAAAAAACATTTCCTTTCCGATGTTGAAATTTGAGTCGCTGTGTCCAAACATTTCGGTAACGTTCTGTTTGAAACTAACAATCAGAATTCACTCACATTTCATTCAGCAATTGGTCAGGTATATGGAGCTAAGGAAGCCAGTAGGGTTTGGAACCTTTTTTCATTCTTGGCAAATCTATTTCTGGCACTTGTCTGAGCCTACGTAGGTCTTAACGGCTAGGTAACTAAAAAACTTTGGTCAAGGATAAGGGGGAGGTTTTCGTTTTGGCCTGTACTTAAGAATTACCTTCATATTGGACAATTCTGCACCACAAGATGTATGTCCAACGCCAACATTCAGTGGCAATGGAGGAAGTGGTGTGTCCTTTATGTAGCAAGGCAGGGCGCAAATTGGAGGTCATGGTGTTGTGAATTTCATATGCAAGTTCCAGTCACAGACCAGCAATTAATGTTTGCTTCTTTTTAAAACCAAACCGAGGTCTTTCCCTAACCATATCCAAGTGTTTGTGCCTACATCAAACCAAACCTCAACTATTATAGAGGTAGCATCTGAGAAGTAATATGAAGCAATAAGAAAGTCAATGACTAAGAGTGTTTAGCAGTAACTAGTCATGGCTAAATGAAGCTTCATGAAGCAATTTCTTTCTTTATTGTTATTATTAATAATAACAATAATCGCATTATTAGTCTTAGAAATAGTAGTAGAAATAGTAGTAGTAGTAGTAGTAGTAGTAGTAGTAGTAGTAGTATCTTTATTATTATTTTGTAATACTTTGATACATTTTGTTGATTGGTTTGTTCGCTGTTTATTGAAGGATCAATATCAAAAAGACACATTAGCTTGGCACAGATGCTGGAGGTGGTCTTTGTAGCTGGCCTGCTAACGTTAGCCACTGTATTCAGAAATCATCTGGGTTTGTCCAAGGTTGGAGGTCATCCCATGTGTGACCTTAGTGCTCTGTACACACAGACTTAAGATAAATCTATACCTGTTATTCATCGGCACTTTGTATATTCAAGGATATTTTTGTGATCTCACAAGTGTAAACTGTCTGCCAGGGGTGAGAGCATCTTATAATCTAGTATTTTCACAGACTGCACTTAATGAGAGTAGTAATGAGACAACAGTTGGGCCAACGTTGTAGCACTGTTGCTGAAAAGCTGTCTATGGATATGGATTTAAATGTTAATTTTGCTCCAGCAAATATGTTCTCAGATTAATGTAAATGCAAAATTATAAATGAATAACATTTTGAAGTAACTTTCCCAACACTGCTAACAAACAATGTCATTTTCACATTTGGGACATCGTCTGAGAAAAGGTTCACGGGATATTTTGGGAGGCAATGACAAATAATCTTCTTTGGTTTGGATGAGTTGTTGGAAATATCTCTCATGCACTAGGTAAGGCTGGTATGATGTCAGGCAGTGGTGTTACTCCGCGTAGCTTTATCCAGCTTTACCCCCCCCCCCTCCCCGACAAAGCTCAGTCCACATGTTCGAGGCAATGGTATCATATAGCTCTGTAGAATAAACAGCAGGGGGCTGATGGTGGTCACTCACAATGCTGAACAAGTCCTTACAGATCTCAGTATAGTGGCCGAGTAAAACATAGCGGACAGGGTCTTTTGAAAGAGCCATCAGTCAGGAAGGAGAGAAAGGAAAATTGTTTGTGGACGTTATGTAATCTAACAGACTCTGAGCAGATGTGACTGCATAGGGAACGGGAGAGTGAGGGTCTTAAAGGCTGAACACTGGCCAGTCCTCCCACTGAGCTGTCAGATTACCGGGACATGTTTGTTTTCTGAGAGAGGAAGAAGCCGTCCAAATAAATAGGCAGCATAGCCAAGACTCAACTGTCAACTGTGGTGTCTTCTCTCTCTCTCTCTCTCTTTCTCTCTCTCTCTCTCTCTCTCTCTCTCTCTCTCTCTCTCTCTCTCTCTGACTCTCTCTCTCTCTCTCTCTCTCTCTCTCTCTCTCCCTCTCCCCTACTCCTTCACTAACCATCACTCTCTCATACAGCAGCCCTGCATTTCTCTGTGGGATGGTTTGAGGTTTTCTCAGCAATGCTGCCTGTTTGCCTGTCTGGGTCAGCCCACATATGTGGCACACAGCAGGAAAAGGGTTAACAGCCCCTTCCTCCTCCCTTCTCTCGCTCTCCCTCTTTTTCTGTCTGTCTGTTCATCTTTCTCTTAAACTTTCTCCCTCATTCCAAAGCTTTTGGTGGCTCGCTTACCCCAGTGTGCTTACACTCTGCGTGTGGAATTATTTTTGTACGGGGAGCTGCGTTTGATTGCTGTGCAGGGACCCTGCCTCATACAATGGCTCCCCTGTTCTGAGGCCCCCAGGTTTCTAAACTAGACCCAGAGCCTTGGGGGTGCTGTGGAGTAGGTAGAACTGGGAGGGGTGGGGTGTTGGGAGGTTAGAATACATTTGTGGAACACTCCACTCTTCCCCTCTAGCTACCCCCTAAAAAAACAGACCCCTAGTCTGCCACCATGGGCCCCTTCATCCCCCCAACCCCCCCAACGGCAGCGCAGCAAGTTAGGTAGCGATTCTGCATCACATCTCAAATAAAGCACATCACAAATTAAATTTTGCTTTGGAGTTTTTTGTTCTTTTTACCCCATTCAGAAAAGGTATCCTCCTTACTCAGCAGCCCTCCGTAGCCGTCTTAGTGCTAAATCTTAACACTCCCCATGCAGTAGCTGCTCTTGTGTTTTCTCTGTGCATTTTTGGCTCTGTTTTTCCACTCGCTGATTTATGCCTGGGGCAGCTAAAATTAAGAGAGCATTTTGGTGCCGCCCAGGGTGCCTGTGTAAGTGGAGGAATGCAGCGCACAGTTCTGCTCCATAAGGTGAAATGAATAGGCAGCCATATGCAGACTGTTGCTTCTGACTTTATTATTCAGGAATCAGGTTTGCAGTTAAAATACTGAGAGGATTTGGGGTTTTTCCTACATTTTAGGAAACTGACTGTGTGCTGAGTTTGCTTATTTGGGACTACATTTATGTGTCATGATTTATTTTCTTTCTGTGATTATTTTTTTAGGACAAAACAGCAACACAATTCCAGAAATAAAAAGGGCTCCATAGTGTTGTTTCACAGTGATCGAGCTGAGCCATCTACTGCCACCTGCTGGCTATAGCCTTTGAGCTTAATGTCCCAGACTTCAGGGATACACTAGGCTTGGGTTACTCTGAATTTTTCTTAAAGCAAATGTATCATGATTGATACAAAAATCTGAAAATGTTCTACAAGATCTTTTGTTCTATATCAAAAACCAATATGAATCCTAATCCTAATGTTGAACAGTGAATTAAATAATGTATAAGGTAAACTTTTAATCACTGGATGCTGTCATGTAATATATGAAAATGTGCATATTTCTTATAAAAGTTGTCTGGGCATTACAGGACTGGTGGATGAGACATTGTTATGTCTTAATGTGTTCTCTGTTGTCTTATTTCATTACAGGTAGCTCATCATTATCCTACAATACGCCATCTCATGCGGACCCATCCCCACGTCTGGCTGCCAAAGAGGGTAGGGAGACATATTTTCTATTTTCTATGCTTTATTCTTATACCCCTGTGCATTTAGGGTATACTTGGGCTAATGTAACAGTTTTATATCAAGGGACCAATGTGAAAACACCTAAAGAAAAAAAGAAGATTGGGGGACAAAAACAGAGAAAAAAAAAATGAATCGAGCTTATAACATAAAATGGCAAGTTCTGATCACAGTACCTGCCAGTTTCAAACAAGCAGATACAAATAGATACACGCAGAGCGTACACACTTTAGAATGCAGACCACTCACACAAATCCAAAGCACATGTAGTCACCACTTGCCACTGACAAAGCTCTGTGCAGGTGCACCTTTTGTGTTACTGAAATAATATGAGCCAAGCTGCTACAGCAGACCGTGCTATTCAGAGCTGCTACCTGAACGCTGTGACAACACTCAGTAGCTCAGAAGGGTAGTGTCAGAATAGAGGCGTATTAACAAGAAGACAAAAGCAGAGTGCTGATGAATTCCTATCAACAGCAGTGAGGCGAGAACATACAGTGAATGTGGCGATTATGGGAACGAAGTGGGAACTGAGACGTGAATGAGGTTGTTTGTCAGAGAGACAGGCATCAGGGACAGGTGCTAGAGCAAGTATGTGTACGGTAAACATTGCAGAAGAGCCTGATTGGCTGATTCAGACCAGACCGGAGTAAAAAGGAGTGTATGTGTGTGGGTCTCTGCTGTGTGTGTGTTCTTTTTTTTCAAGATATTGACACAATTTTATCAAAAGGCACATTACCTGAAACAAATGGGAAGAGTAGCTGAGTTTCTAAAGGCCCCTACACACGATACGCGGTAAAAACGCTTTGCGCCAGCCGTTCCATTCATTTCCTATGAAGGAGCGCCCAATGTAGCGGCAGCGCCCAATGTAGTAGCAGCACCCAAGGTAGAGGCGCACACCGCTCAGATTTGCCTCTCTGCCGCTGCGCACAAAGTTCAATTCAGTTGAACTTTGACCAAGTTGCCGCTGACCTTTCAGAAGCGCAACCAATGATATAGAAGCTTTGAGTGTTTCCTAGGCAACCAGAGAACGAACACAAGCCTGCTAGAAAGATGGGGGAGTTTCCCGGATTAATGTTGTGTCACGATCTCTGAAGAAAACGTAATGCGTTGAGGTTTAAAAGCAGTCACTCCAGGTTTGTGAATAGGCAGTTTACGAGCTAACGGTTGTAATAATACTAACGCTGATTAAGCCGTTTAGTGAGTCACTGCGCCCAATCTCGCGGTAAGCCCAGTTAAAAAAAGCTTATCATGTGAGGGCCCCTTAAGATTAACACCCACAGCAGCTCTGGATGATTGTCTCGAACCTTCAGATACCGGAAGTGCAACAACGCACAAAAAATAAGGATTTTTGCTTACAAAACAACAATTTTAATCAACAAAAGGTAACAGTTATGCTTATGCATGATCAACACTTGGTTAGGACTAGAAAACAAGCTGCAGCGGACCGGATTTTGACAGCAAAAAATCGTGAAAACAGAATTGAAATCTGAAAGAGCCGTTGGAAACTCATTGGGAAATGGCAGGCGCTTTGCAAAACATACCTGACACTGGATGAACCATCTGTCTATCAAACATATTTTCCATTGAGGAAAGCTTTTAGTGCCATTCTCTTCTCTCAATGAAGAAAAACTCTGATGCTATGTCAGCATCTAAGCTAACCTCTTCTGGAGTCGCCATTGTTGTTTTGAACGAGGTGTCAGCTCTCATTCGTCGCTACCCCTGTCCCATAACTGCCAGTAGCTCCTCACGTGACACTGATTGGCTGGCTTATTTATAAACACATTATACACAATACTTGGAGCCTGACAAGATGGATTTGAACCCGCAATTCTCACATGACCTTGTGTTATCGCGAGAATACAACTGCTGTGCAACGTAAACCTTTTCACTCTACAAACATTATTTTATGCTGACAAAACACCAGCTGAGTATCTGTAAAAAACAAAACAAAGCTACACATCCTTTACATCAGCTCCATGGTGTCACCACCAGAGAATGGAGAAAGGACTGCAATAACAGTGATAGCCTTGCTCACAGGATGAGGGGCCCTATCAAGGCAGGGGGAGAGGAAACACTAAGTCTGATAAGTGTGCGGGTATGCCATCTGCCTCTCTCTATCTGCCCCATTGGTGAGCGTTAGCAGGCCGCGTACTTGTTCTCGCCCGGCTTCAGTACCAATAGAGCAATGGGCAGGCCGGATAAGATTCTGCTCAGTCACCCCTGACCCCGGTCTTCCTGATCCTCAGCGCCAGGTATTTGGACTGGCAAGAATACTGGGTCACTCCCTTTAACAGCATTTCCCTTTCACCAGAGGTGACTTCTATTATGGGCTCATGTAACACTGACTATGCCTCTAGTCATGTCCTGTGATCCCAGCTCCTAGGTGAGGAAAGCCTGTCTCTCTAATGATTTGGAAATATAACCAAATCATCATATTGATCCATGTCCAATTTAAAATGAATTACTATAAAATATTACAAAATGTTAATTTCTTGCTAAATCAAGCGGAAAGGTGAAACAAAATCAACATTGAAATTGTAACTGGGAGTTTGTGACTCAACAATAAAAGTCTTGCTTCAGGAGAAGCCTTTATCAACCTTTTCTCAGATCAGCATTGCCAGATGTTCAAGTTCATATTGCCTTTCAAGAACAGTCAAATACCATACAGACTCTTTGGGGTAGAGTAAGCATGAGCATGCAGCAGGAGACAACCCTTAATCTGCTCCAGACTCTGTGGTGTAAAATGCAATGTTATGAATAAAAGAGAGCATATAAAACACGGAATGCAGCAGCTACAGTATAAAAGGGTGTGTGTGTGTGTGTGTGTGTGTGTGTGTGTGTGTGTGTGTGTGCGTGTGCGTGTGTGTGTGTGTGTTTGTGCATGTGTGTGTGTGTGTGTATGTGTGGGTGGGTGGGTTCCCGCATGTGTTACTACAACATGTGTTACAGCTTATATATATGTGTGTATATTTGTATTGTTTGTGGTATTATCTTTGGATTAATGTTGGGTCTTTGTAACTTTTTAAAGTTTTAGCTTGTTTTTGTTACTGCTGAATTTATAGTTCCCAGTCAGGACATTCATACTCTCTGCTCTCAGTAAATGAGGAAAGATGATGATCCAACTCTGTGAATGCATTTATTTCGCAGCCAAGACAAAGTGGGATTACAACTTGAAATGTGCCTTGATGTGTACAAGCTGTCGTACATTTATGACTTTCTATGGCTCCCCTTTGCATTCCAAAATTAAAGAAAAAAGTAAATGAGAGATGCAATTCTCTCTTTAGAATAAAATCAGTAAAACTAATTTTTATGAGTGGCAGTATTGCCACCCCCTGTTGCTCTGAGCATTTTTTTCCATTGATGCTTCTCTGTTCCCACTGTCTCTTCACTGCGTCTGACTCCTGTACTTTGCCATCATTCTCCTCCTCTTATGGCTCCTTCCTCACACAGATGGCTTTTAAAGCACCTGTATTACGCTTATTAAAAAAGTTTGCCCTGTCTGGGTCTCTCTGTCTCTGTCTCAGACTCTAGGTTACACGACTCAACTCTCTCCCGCTCCCTCTCTGTCTATTTCACCCCTCTGCTCAGTCGTTCTCTCTCCCACTCTTGTCTCCCGCTGTCTTTATCCGTTACTTTCTCTCTCTCTCTCTCTCTCTCTCTCTCTCTCTCTCTCTCTCTGTCTCTCTCTCTCTCTCTCTGTCTGGTGCTCGGGCCTTGTTTTGACTAACTGGTCCTGCTGTCGAAGTCTCCCAGGAGCGTGCACCACACCCCAGACCAGAGTGGAAACTGGCTCAAGTCACAGTCGGAGCAAGGCCTGGAAAAATGAAGGGGGTGGGGGGATGCGGGTAGCTCTGTGTGTGCACATTTGGGTCTGTGTCTGCGTTTGCATGGCTGGCTCGCCCTGAGTGCCCCCGGCCACTTGGGCTTTGTACATTTTACATCTGCTGCTTCTTCCTTCTTCTGCACTTTATCTTCCCTACTCACCCATTCCAATTAACCCCAAATGGAATGATTGTATTGCTGAAAACCTTGTGTCTATTTTCCTTTGCATTCTGGTAAAGGGATAAATGTTTTGGAGGTTAATGTAATCTGCTGCCAACAACAATAACACCAGCAGGGTATCTAAAAGATGTGGATGCACCCACATTACTGAGCCCATACCAGACAGTAGCAGATTTTACTGCCGTTGTTTTCTTTTCAAATTCCAAAGTTGTGTTTTGTCTGCTCTATTATTTCCCTCCTCTTTTTCTCTTCTGTCTCTTTCCAGCCCTGAGTCATTCTGTCTCCATCCTCATCTGTCTGCTTCTGAAAAATCTTTCTCTTTCTGCGACTCCCTCACCTTCTCTCTCTCATCTCTCCTTCATCAGTCTCTGCTTCTCCCCCACCATCTCCTCTCCTGTTTGTAACCCTGCTCTCTGCACGTATGGAGGTAGCCCCGTTGTGTTTTTTTTTTAGGGTGGTGGAGAGTAGATGGAGGGTGGTGGGGTGGAGGGGTGGGGGTCTGGCGGTGAGTAGAGGGGAAAAAAGGGCCAGTAAAACAAAGAGAGGTTGTCTGCAGGCGAGGCAGGCAGGAAACGCAAGTCTCCCAGGACTCTCCCCCAGTCACTGCTCCTTGGCTATGCCGGCCCACACCAGATTGAACCTGACAGCCCCGCTGAGCCACGGCAGCCCGCTTGTTATTTGTCCCTCTTCTCCCTCTTTGTGTCTTTCTTTATATTACACTCTCTTTACCAGCTGTGACAGTGACGCTAATATTGTCACTGTGTGTGTGTGTGTGTGTGTGTGTGTGTGTGTGTGTGTGTGTGTGTGTGTGTGTGTGTGTATGTGTGTGTGTGTATGTGTATATGTATGTGCGTGCGTGTGTGTGTGTTTGTGTGTGTCATAGTGGCAAATTGTGGTCCTGGTGATTCCTTTCAGCAGAAAATACTATAGAGAAGGTTTTGACTATTTACCCAGGTGTTTATTTGTCTGTCTGGGGAATGAGATTCTGTGATGGCGTCACAACCCTGTAAGAATCAGGAAAGGTTGCAGATAGTCAAAATGAAGGTCGAGTCGAAAATGGGTGTTGTCTGAGCAAGAGTGGCGGAAGTAGAGAGGTAGGAAGCAGGGAAAGGCCTGTTCCCTCACCACTGGTCTAATTTATCTAAGTCACTGTTGGCGTGTATTGCAAAATGGTTTCTAGTTTATTTCATTCTTTTGATTATATTCTGAATTATTCACATTTCTTTCAGAGCTCATATCCTTAATTTTCAGACAGAACCTTTCTTGTCATCTGCAAACAGCAATGGGCACTTTGGTGAAATGTCAAGGGTTAAAAACTTAGAAATTAGTGAAGAGATCATGAGGTCTCTGAGCAGCAGGAAGTCTTCCCATCGGTGGATATTCTGCTTCTAAGTAAAGGGAAACAAGGAAATAAAACATGATTTGGAAGTAGCATAAACACTTGTGGTTTTAAAGTGTTTTTCATTTACATTTGAAGATTATGAAATATCAGTAGAACAATGAGATACTGAAGTCACAGGTTACTAGACAAGTCTTGTTTTTATCGTTGTAGAAATTTTGTACTGTAATCAAAAAAAAGAGTACATCTGTGCTGAGAGACAAATAAGGAGGTTCATTTTGTGTATTTTATTATTTGAGCTTCATCATGTTACATATTTTTTTCAGAAAACCACGATGATATTTTGTCCTGAACCACAGGAGGGCAGTATTGTACAGTGCTTAGAGATGGCCATACATGAGGGGGAAGCTGGTGATGAATGATGATGTTTCCTTTGGTGTGGCTGTGAGGTTATACAGGTCAAGATGGCACACAGCCCAGGTTTGCCTGATTAGGTCCTCTTAGAGGCTACCCTCTTAAGATGTAGGTAATATAGTTCTGCAGTAAATTACATTGTTAGAATAATTGGGTGGTTGTATGAATAGAATATAATAGAATTACTTTAATGATCTCAGACTGGGAAATTATTTATTTCATTTCATTGTACAGGTGCCCATTTCTAAATTGTACAGTCAGCAGTTACTTAGATATGTTGTATTAAAGGCATTTTCGTGAGCTTGCTCCGAGGTTGCAGTTTTTTGTTTGATGTTATTTTGCCTCAGTTTAACTTAGTTTTATTGAAATTCCCAGGTTTCATTTGTTTCCCTTTTTTTGAGTAAACTTTTTTGTTCAAAAATTTCCCTTTTTTTGCACTACTTCTGCTCATCGACCTGGTTCTTCAAGTTTCTATTATCACACCACTAAGTTGACCTTTACATGGTGGGCAGCACTTTGCTTACCAAATTATAGGACTTTTCAAGTCACTGACTTAAAGTTTAGACAAATACAGGGACATATAGTACACCTAAATACACAAATACACATCGGATGCAATTAAAGTCTGGGGCATTCCATGAATTGAGACCTGCTCTTTATTAGCTCCCATTGCTTTGTTGCAGAAGGATTGATTATTGCTATTTCTCCTCCTCTGTTGGATTTAGGGATTCAAACCAACAACTTCAATTGTCAATCAACCTGCTTCTCAAAAATTCAGCCAACACGGATGGGAATTGGGATTGCCTCTTGACCTTCTAACAACTTGCGTATCCCAATAATAACCGCTGTCATGTCCCTTACACTGTCTCTATCTGGGAGAAACTGCTGACAAAAAACATTTGAGGGTCATTATAACACTGTGAATGGCATATTTGTAAATAGTATATGGGCGCAATATGCTTCATATTACCCTGTATTCTGGCTACCGATTGAACTGTTTTAGCCCACGATAAAACAAACCATCAAGGTTGCTGGCCAGGTGCACAGTGAGTGTACCAGGGTGTTTTTGAGACATTGCCAGGGGAAGAATACATCCTCATTTTATCTGCTTGTGTCAGAGTGATTGATTGTGATTGGATGCTGTCCAGATTCACAGACATACAGCAGGTAGAACTCATGCAAACTGGGCCAGTTTGGCTCTTTGTCAAGGTTTCATAAAAGCCGTTTGTAGGGAGATGGGTGTGGGTGTGATTTTGTGTCTCTGTTGTACGTTAATTTGCATCCGTCCCTTTATCTGTGGTCAGACTGTTGCAAGCTGCTCAACCAACTCTTGTCTCTTGTCTCTTGTCTGTTAAATATTTTGCCATCTACATTGAAATCATCTCATTGTGTCAAACAAAACCACATTACCATGTAAAGACATCCTCTGAAGAGCATCTCAAACCATGTTTTGCTAGATTTATTTTTGCTATTTTGCACTATTTTTTGTCTTCTTCTTCTTTGCTGGGACAGTAGCAGTCCTGTGATAGGCTAGCACACAGTGAGTTTAGCCTTTTACTATAGTCGGATACACACGGACGCATTTTTGAGATTTAACTAAATACAGTACATCAAGTACATCCACTGATCTTGTCTGAGTTGTACATATGTGTATTTCTCACCCTCTTAAAAAAACAACTGGCAAATAAACATTTTCAAAATAAACTCAAACTACCTTTTCCTTTTTTCAGACCCTTCATATGATGCTGTACGGCGGACAGGGTGGTCAAACAACATGCATAGTGGCAAAGGTATGGACACAAAATGTATAATTTGTGACTGGACCGTACCCATCAAAAGTATGCATGGCTGTAACCTACTGAGAGGGGGGCATGATTCTGCATTTTATCTGATGTTGGGAACTTTAACATCTGGCGGTCTGTGCAGGTTAAAACACCTAGATTATTTATTATTTATTCACACTAGAGGCTGTTCCATCAGCAACATCCACAGTCTAGACGTATAGGACAGACTCCTAGAGATTACAGCTTCTGTTGTCAGAGCAGGAACAGACAGTAAAAATAAGGGTAGTCCAGCCACCAGCTGACTTATTTACTTTGACCTGTAGATGTGTAACCTGGTTATCCACCCTACTTGGTATGTCTATCGCTCTCTCTCCCGATTGTACTCCACTGATTGCTTCTCTCTCTCTGCAGGTTCACCGGTGGTTACTCAGAATGTGACCAAGTCCAGCGAGCAGCCCAGGCCTCAGCCAGGTAATGGCTTACCTGTCTTTCTTGATCTTGTACTATAAGAAGGCTTGTTAAAAAATAAGTTACTATTTTTATGCTGATAGTCAAGATAGTTAAGCATGATTATTAAATATCTATAAGATAATTGTAATTCCTAAGCTCCTGAAAGGCGTGATCTTAATCTTTGCCTCATTTGCCATTGTGTTGTTATTAACTGATAGCTAAAGGAGTAGCTAAAGGACTCATGTGTTAAAGTTATTGTAAGTAAGCACAAAACAAGACAAGTAAGTGCTAAAATAATTGTTTACAAGTGGATCACCAGCAATTTAATAATGGACCGTTACAGTCAAACACCAAGCTTTGAGTGTTTACAAGTGATTATAGTTATTTTTGCCTCTCAGCCACACATCTATTGGCAAGTCTAATTGGTTTACTCGGTCAGCTAATTATTTACAGGGTCCAAACACACTTATACAATACTTTAACACATAACGCTGTCTCTCATTTTGTCATTGTTTTGTATATTTTCCTGTATGAACCAAACCTGGAAGGTGCAGAGAGTAAAAGGAATAATGGGACATTTTTAATGATCATCATTATATCATTTGTTGTTGTTCAGTGATGATTTTTTTTTGTCTGTAGTCTTATTATACTAATTAGTGTGGGTCACATACCGTTATATCACCACTGCAATCAGTGTGTAGGCCAACAAAGCTGTCCTTTCTTCCACAGATCCTTACCAGATTCTGGGTCCTACCAGTAGTCGCCTGGCCAATCCAGGTAAGATTTTAAGCAGACTCAAGCCTTTATAATGCATATGAGTAGGCACTTGTTTTTATGTCCTTTTATAGATAATGAGTTGTCGAGCTGTGAACGTTGATGCTCTTGAATGAGGTTGCATCTTTAATCGCTGTTTGTATATGTGTCCACCATCAGGTTCAGGCCAGATCCAACTGTGGCAGTTCCTCCTAGAGTTATTGTCTGACAGCGCCAACGCTGGCTGCATCACCTGGGAGGGCACCAACGGCGAGTTCAAGATGACAGACCCAGACGAGGTGGCAAGGCGCTGGGGTGAGCGCAAGAGCAAGCCCAACATGAACTACGACAAGCTGAGCCGTGCGCTGCGCTACTACTATGACAAAAATATCATGACCAAGGTGCACGGCAAGCGCTACGCCTACAAGTTCGACTTCCACGGCATTGCTCAGGCGCTGCAGCCGCACCCCACCGAGTCTTCTATGTATAAGTACCCCTCGGACTTAGCTTATGTGCCTTCCTACCACGCCCACCAGCAGAAGGTCAACTTTGTATCCCCACACCCTCCCTCCATGCCTGTCACCACCTCCAATTTCTTTGGACCCACCGCTCCGTATTGGAGCTCGCCAACTGCAGGCATCTACCCTAACCCAAATGTTCCGCGCCACCCTAACACCCATGTGCCATCTCACCTTGGTAGTTACTATTAAACACCCCATTCTGCCCATCCACCGCCCTCAAAAACCTCCCTTTTCCCACAACAAAGTCCACAATTGCTGACCTGCACTCCCGATGGCGCCGAACTGATGAAGACTGAGGTGATAGAGGCATTTGTCCTCTGAAGAAATTTTACTTCTAAATGAAGGATGTTGAAATTGAAGATTTTTTCTTTTATTTTCTACTTGTAAGAATCTATTAACAACTGGATGCTATGGTCCAAAATGGAATACTACTTACCTTTATCAGACTAGTAACTATTTGTTTATGCTTTTTGGATGTGAGTTTCCTGTGCCTTTCTCTTTCCCATCCTCCAGAAAGCAGCACCTACAGGTGTCCTTTCCAAAAAACCTCCCCAAACCAAAGCAGGATAGGAGAACAACTTGAGTCTGTCTCCCTCCTCGCCACGCTACAGTGCCAGACATGGGCCTATTATTTATGGGTCTCAATCTACATCCTCCTCAGTACATTATGTACATTACGCTTTAAGCCTCTGCCTTTTCTGCTTGTCTACAGCCTTGTTGGGGTTTCTTATTCCCAACACAGTGTGTCTGTTTCCACTGTCTCCGTCTGCTTGTCTGTCCATCTGCATCTTTTTTATGTGTGTGTGGAGAGTCTTCTGGAATTCGCTGGACAAGGAGGAGCTCTCAAAGAGATGGACTTTTCTCAGCACTGAATGAAATTTGGCAACTGGAATATGCCATTCACAATTTTATTTATCCTCCAAACTGGAAGGCTAGAGAAGAGTTACATGCCGGAGAAGGAAGCGCTGTATGTTTTGCTGACCTGGGTCAACTTAGTTGCTTAAAATGCTTTCTGCATGTTTTGTGCGGATTTCAAGATGGGCGGTGTGTACAGTTGACTCTACTGTGCTGAGGAAGCTGAGTCAAGATGTAATTGAAGTAATTTGCAACAATAATTCAACCCAGGTCAGATGTTTTCAGGGGGCCACACACTAGGCTATTAAATGTTTGCCATGTTGTTGCCTTTCAGCCATGCTATTTCCAGATGTTATGTTGCTCGACCATGTCAGTATTAATGTGAATGTCTTCTGGTTTGTGAAACACACGCAAAGGGATATCCTGCAGCAAAATCAAAGTTTGTCAGATGTTTTCATTTTGTTTAAAGAAAAAAAAATCCTTACATTTTCTAACACCATGTGTGCTGCACACGTCTGAATCTGAAACATGAAAATGTCTTCTTTTTACAGATGTGATTATATAGATGTTAACTACGAAATAAGGCTGTATGTTGTCAGGATGTTTTTCTATCTAAAGTGCCTTACAGTGTATCCAGTTTTAGTACATGGCATAATGAGACACCTAACCCTCACTGTGCCTTAACTGCTGTTTTATACCATATGTTCTATTCATTATACACGAAACAGCAGTACATTTTTAAATTCATAGTAAGTTATGTAATCATCATCTCCAAGTCTCACCAGAAATCTGACATTTTTTTATTTTTTTTGAAGTGCACTCTGTCAATTGGAGCCGCCACAGTGTCTCCTTCTTCTTTGTAGGCCAGTCAGGACCGTATAGGTCAGCACAAAGAAGTGGCTTAGCATAAAGTCATGTTAATAGACAGTTAAGTTGCATTTTACCAGGGCTGGGTCCTAGTTTGAGAGCAGCATGTGTGTTTGAATGTTAGTTTCTCACTGATCTAAAGCCCAACAAAATGCACATGAATCTCAAGTCAGGATTTCATCATCATGTAATAGTATCATGTCAAAACATATCCATCTTCAGGTGTTCAAAGCTGTTAATAACAAAAGTATTCCTTTAGGGTAACTGAAAATGAACACTTGAAAATAAATTACTTGGGACTAAGTAGTTTATCAGAGGACAAAACCAATAAAGAATGACGAGATGAAACAAAGAAATCCTCAGATTCGCAAACGCTGTGCGTTTGTCAGACCTATTTTTTATTATTTTATAAGCAACAGTCAACTAGGCATTAAAGCAACTTACTGTATAAATTATGCAGAGTTATTTTCATATGTGACACAGTATAAAAAGTCAAGAGAATTAATACGAGTTGACCTCGGTCAAAAATGCAAACCTTTTAAGTCCATTTCTGCTAAGTAGTTTGTTCAGCATTTTAAGCGTTTTTATATCTGTACATTTGGGCAATACATTTTAACATTTTTGTTTTCTTGTTATTGTTATTATTTCTGAAATTCGGTTGTAACATCCTGAGTGTCTTTATGTGCACAAGATATTTCTTTGTATTTCCAGAACCACAAATGCCTGCTTGAATCATAATCCAAAAGGCAGGGATTCCTTTAATATATGCAAAATGTGATTATGAATAATCTTTTCCATTGTGAATCAATTTTTCATCCCAAATAGCCATATCATTGATAGCTTTCCTGTGCATTAAAGAATTTCAGGTATTTTATGCAAAACAATACAAACATCAACCAGCTTCTCCTTTAAGTTAATAGCTTAAAAATGACACGTGAAAAGGGAACTTGTAATTTGTAGCATAAAGAAATTATTCTAACGTACCCTTAAATACCATGTTTCACAAGCATTACCAATGAAAAGGGATCTGTGCTACTTCATATATGCAATGTATTTCGGATATCAAATATATATATATATATAAATATATATATGTGTATAATTTTACAGTTAACCAATGTATTATTATTATTATTGTCATTCCTGCAATGTATGAAGTAATACCTTTTGAAAAAGGGCTTTTGTATAGGAAAATGTGACAAAATAAATGTTTTTACCTCTCTTACCATCTTCCATTGCCTGCCTGTGGCCTCACTGGATGAAAATACAGTCATATTTTTTTAATCGCCCTAAGACAAAAAAAAGCTTCAACACTGGATAAGTTGACGACGAACTGACAAGGTTGAAAATGGGAAAAAGGGTTCATAAATATACGTATATTGGACTCATCACATAACAAGACACAGCTGGACACAGGGACACATTGATAGGAAGTATGTCAGGCATGTCACAAGAGTAGAGAACTACAAAATAAAGCAGGAACAACTGAACCAAAATCCAGTTCCATGACAAATATAGTGTATTATCCACAGTGAAGCCGAAGGAACCATTTAAAAATAACAAAGTCATGCACAACATCTACTATAAGATACATTGAATATAGATAACTCATACAACCCTACTTCTGAAATTAGAACTACTCATTTGAGCTTGTGTGCATTTGTATAGCATGCATTATTTTAAACGAAGCAATATTACACTTAACATTTACTGCTACTAACACTTTATTCTAACCTGCATTCATGTATTACAGAAAGATAAAGTGGCTGTTGCAGTTTGTAGTTAGGCAATTTAATCTTGATCATCCTTGAAAGGCTTGTTATCTGATTGGATTATATAATTTAATTTATGCACAAACTAACCATGAGAAGGTACTATAGAAATGTTGTGTCCTATACCCTCAGTTGTTGAGTGTATGTTGTCCCACCTATGCAGTCTAATACAACAGTCCAGCAATAAATCATGCCTTCATGAAGGTTATAGTGTTCAGTTATTTTTAAATCTTGATTGAACTTTATGATCACTGAAGGCTGCAGTTTGCCGGTTGTATTGCATTATCCTTCGAGGTGTTTACATTTTTCTTCCACCCCAATTACAACATATTAATAATTATGATAGAATCAGAACTGTGTCAGTTTTGGCTTGCCATACCTGATAAACTTACAACTGAGTTTAAATTAATTGAACTCAAATTAATAATGTCTATTGGGAAGACGGGGATTTATTTTTTGCCATTATGATCAAGTTACATTTTGTTTAGAGATGAACTCTGTGTACACTATTTTGCACTCTATCTGGTTTAAAATCAGCAGATCATACCTGCCCACAAGCTGTGAGAAAATTGTAGATGTAAAATCACTTTAGGCTGGCGTACGTCCATTTGAAAGTCTCCTCAGTATTTGACTCTTTGCATTATTTACAGTAAGTCTCTCTCTATACACACCTTGAAATGATAGGTGTTGGTAATGTAACAACTAGTATGTACACATGGTGTCTGTGTGAAATGAAAGCTCTGCAAAGTGCTCTATTAGTGTGCATTACCAATGTAGACAAAAATGTGTATCACAGACAGTGAACAGCCATCAGGGACAGTTGTGGACATGTTTTCCATTAGAAAATGTCTGTGAGGCATGCATCATCTTTATGCTGCTTAGTCATTGCACATACAGTATTTCTCAATAATATTCACAATGTTGCATCTAGGCCCTGCTTATTATTCTGCCACGTGCTACAACAACATCACTGGGTACAGACACACATACATTTAGTTGTGCCACCAGCACATTAGAGGTCATCGTAACAAAACCTGTTAAAACTTCATGCTAGCCCAAGGTACAGCTGTTTTTTCTCTAAATGGAGAGTTCTGGTTTCATGTTCAGAACCTGCAGGCAAAATAATGGGCAGCAAGCACCAAAACACTTCCACTCTGTTATGTTTGGATCCCTGTTTGCTGTCACAACTTTACTTTGTTTACAGATCAAAAGCTGTGATAGGGGTTGGCACCTGTCATTACGTTGCTTTGACCTTTTTGATCACAGTCCTTATATGACATTTGGGCTTTGTTAGGTAGAGAATATTATGACAACACAGGCATTTATGCAAAAATAGTCTTTATTTCAGTGTATTTCCCCCCTTGAGATCAAATACAAAAAGTGTTAATAAAGAAAATTGATTTTTATACATAAAATTTCTACATTCAAGACAAAACAACACAACTATATACCTTATTTAGGGGAATCCTTCAGTGTAGTTAGGGTTACATCAACAGGAGGTGAACTGGTACCTCTCCAGCTATCTGTCTATAATTAGTATGTGCTCTGTTCGGCACTTGAACCAGCCACTATCTGATTTCCAAACCAAGCCCCTTTAGACTGAGGTGCTGCTGCTGCTGCCCCGTCACCTAGTTTTTGAAAAGAGTGGCCCTAGTGCCCAACCCTTTCCCAATCCCTCAGTGTCTGAATAGTTAAGCATATTCTAATGGTTCAAGTCCAAATGTTTATTAGTGTACAGCATCCTACAGTAGCATGAATTATATATCTTTTCTCACCCATGACAAATGCATGGCTCTCAACACTGGTCCTTCAAGTAATTGAATGCAACATTCTTTTTTTTGTCCTATTGTTTCCTCATTATTCATTTATTTCTCTATTTTTTTCCAGCATGGGCATGAGTTCATGCTCACCTCCACTCACTCTCTATCAGTACCAAGTGCATACAAGTGGTGAACAGTTTCACACAGTACAAAACATTTGCTTAGTTGTTCCTCTCCAACTCGATGTGGCACCATAGGTAAATTAGAACTACTCATCTTTATTTATATGAAAGCACTATGTATAATCCATGTGCGAGTAATTGGGAAAACATTTCTTCTTTTGTTGTTAGCCTCACCGTCTTGCATGACCTGGCCTCCCTTTTGAAAACAGGTTTCTTTTCAGCAGACATTGATAGGTGTGGTTTTACATACAAATAGTTCACAATAAGTGTCCCGAGTCTGGCCCACAGATGGCTTTCCTATCTGTGTTAAACACAATAGAATAACAGATAAGTAGGTTGTCTTTACTTATGTTTAAATGCTACACAATTTGTGGTCTGCCATTAAGTAACACCAACTGCCTCCACTATCTGTTTGTCCCTTAGGGACTTGAGAAGTTGAGAGAGGTATGAGCCTCTACTTGTCTCAGTTTCTACTGTACATAGTAATGTATCAAAGATCTCACATCTTGGTGATACTCGGGGGATCATTGATATCAATCACCTCGAAACCCTGATTGTCAAGTCCATCTCTGGAGTGGTGATGATGACCTTTGATGTTGTGGAAACAGTAGGCACAGTGTGCAGTGGCTACTGGCACCACCTTGGAGAAGTTGGAGAAATCTACTCTGTATTTGCCCTCCTTACTTCTGGAGATGATGGGCAAGAAGTTGTAGCCCCACATGATCTCCTGAGGAATAAAGGAGGTCCGGACTTGGCAGGTAGAGCTGGTGGACTCGGCGGTGCCGTCTAGGAAGACCACCAGCTCAAACTCTTGTTTGTGAAGTGTATCTACTGCCATCTCGAAGAAGGGGCTGCTCTTGTCGATGATGTGGTAGAGCGTGAGAGGACACACAAAGAATAGGTTATCTTTCCCAGCGTCCATCATGAATTCAATGTTCACCTGGTCCATAATGATTGTCTCCCCATCAGGTGTGTTTGTTGTCCTTAGCAGCTTGCCATAGATTTGGCTTCCAATCATCAGGGTCTTGCGCAGGTTGGCAACTCTGATTGACAAGGCAAGTGAACCATTTTTAGGGCTGATGACTGCCATGTCACTAAATGAGATGGTCTTAGCCCTCTTTTTTGGTAAAGAGATTTTGGACAGAATGACTCCACACATGAAGCAGTTGATAATGGCTCCAAGGAGGGACTGGATGATGAGAAGGGCCACAGCACCTGGGCAGAGAGGGGTGAGCGCTCGGCCACCATACCCAATAGTTGTCTGGGTTTCAAGGGAATAGAGGAATGCAGTGGTGAGACCTACGACATTATCAACACATGGAGTGTGGTCTGATGGGGGGCTTTGCCAGGTCAGGTCACCATTACTGCGGGAAATCCAGTACCACAGTAAGCCAAAAATAAACCAGCTGAGGGTGAAGGAGGCAATGAAGAGTAAGAGGACAAAACGCCACCGGATCTCTACAAAAGTGGTCCAGAAGTCAGCCAAGAAGGATAAGTGTGTGCTGTACATAATATTTCCATATTCAATATTGCAGCGTCCGTCTTTGGTCACCAGCCTGGTCCTGCGGCATTTCCGCTCCGCCAAATAGTCCCGGATACGTTTGTTCATGAATCCACACATTTTCTATAAACCCGTTACCTAGAAGACAACAAAACAGAAAAGTAATGACAATCTCCTCATAGCTGCCTTGGGATTTGGCAGTGCTCCTGGGACCCCACTAAACTTTTGCAGCCCCAACAATAGCAGAACATTCATTCATTCATTCATTCATTCATTATATAAATGTGCAATACAGTTGGAAAATAAAATTGTAGTCAAAAATGCTAATAAGAAGAATCTTGCTTAACGGGGCTTTTCATCACAGTCCCCAATCATTCGGCCAGTCAATCAATCAGCCTTAAATACTGTAATTCAGGACATTCAAACAGCAATACATCAATATGACACTGCCAGTCTGGTACTCAAAGGGATGTGTAGAAAGAAGGCAACCTAGTATCTATTTCACACTTTGGTGTGATACCAGGCTGAAGAAGGATATGCACATGATGGTGTACATGTAAAAATATTAAACAGATGGGAAAGATGTTCAGTATCTAATTCGGGGTAACTTTGAGTATCAACAGAACTAATTTCACAGTCAAGTCCAGTGGCAAATATTCATGCACACTGTCAGTATCTTTACTGTTTTCCTGCTCCAAATGTTTTACTCATTCCAGTGGATACATAGCTAACTCTGACTGTGGACTACACATGTACAGTCTCACATGTTCCAAGCAGCTCTATCCCACTGCAATTTTAATCCTCACCGAAAAGCTATAATCCAGGGTGGATGCAGCACTGCAGTAAAGACCTGAAGTTAATGAGAGGCAAAAGTTTCCAATGAAGTGTGACACATAAGTGCTCCTACTAAACCAAATAATTTTGTTACTGTGCAAAACCCTTGTCGTGACACAAGGATCAGCTTTGTTTGCTCAGTTTCAATGTTGCAAAAATAAACGCAGCATTAAAATAATTTTAATGCCAGAAGGCTAGCTGCTCACAGACATAACAATCTATGACTTTATGCAGAGTTCTCATAACTCTGGTGCTTGATGGATGGTAACTGACAACATTGGCTATACAGAGGTTTCCAAACAAGTATGGTCTCTGTGTTTGCCAAGTCATGCAAACTACCCATTTGGATCAAAGTGTGCTTGTTAGGGAGTGTGAAGTAGTACAAAACAATCAGTGCAGCGAGTTTATGGTTTTGTTTTCAACTCCTCAAAGCTCACATCATTTTGCCAAAAGAAATCTGATAATCCCTCTTTGCAGTTTGTTTGCAAGCTTTAACTCTTTTGGAAGCAAACCAGTCATTCCACAACTGATCATTAGGTCAGCAGGTTTTCATACAGTTACAAGATATGGGCTGAAATAATTTGAGGTATTTAGCATTTTAATTTTATGTCTGACACAGTACTCTAAAGTATTGCTTTGCATTTGAAAACTACTACCTTCAGAAATGGAAATGGAAGAAAATGAAGAAGGGAAAGAAAGTCAACTCTTGAGGACTGCACACAACTTGAAAAATAAATTGGCTTTACAGTCATGACTCACAGCCCACACATTTCAGCTTAAGAATAATCAAGGTTAAAATGATGGAACACCTTTTTTCTTGGATTTTTCTGTTACACGGACCTTGTGAATGTGCCTTTAAGGCTATTCATTGACTGACTGTATTGAGATTGAGATTATCACAAATGTCTTTGAGGTTTAAAGCTTTAGGACTCTTCTCTTCTTCCTAGATTTAGATTTACTTTAGATACCTTTGAGTTGACCTTCTTATTGCAGACTGATATATCATGGTTTCCACTCTAATATAAAAAAATAAACTATTAACAACTAAATTAATAATAATTACGCAATAGTAAAGCATTAATGTTGCTTCTATTTCATTAATTACACTTATTGATTCACATAGGATCAATATTTGACCTGCTACGTTTCATTTCATATACTTATCACAAAAGTGTCTTGTAACATAATTCCAGCTACAGCAGGGGTTTAGCAATACTTATGATTTAAACAGGAGATTATAGGATTACTTTCTTTTTTAATGAGGTAAAAAAATGCTTCATCAGCTAATATATGAAGTTAAAATCAATCCTTTCCTTTATCAATTTATTTATCTATATATTTATTTAGAAAACATTGACAGTGACATTGCTATTTACTATTAAATTCATTCGTCTGAACTACTCAAGATTACTACTCACTATTTTCTTGCAAAAATTGTGCTGAAAATGAAATGTGTTAATATCAAAGTTAATGTTCTTAGTCAAAACTCACCTCTGTTAGAAGTGAAAGTAGTTTGATGCACACCCAGAAGCGAATTAATGGCGAAAATCCAGCTTGACCTTCTCTCCTCTCCGTCTATGTCTTTCCTGTTCTGATTGAGACAGTTGAGGTGTGTCCTCCACTGATGCCTATTCACCAACACCTGTGGGCATTTATACTGTCCTGTCTCAGTGTGCTGAAATCATCCAGGTGATGTTTACGCCCACAGAGACATCAAGTACCCCTCCGCCCCCAAACAAACCATATACACACGCGCATATCCTTCCCCCAGCTCTAATAAGATGTTTACCCCACAGACGCCTGGCACCAAAGGCCAAGCTGACCTCTATCCGCCACACTCCCAGTCCGGTCAGATCTGCTCTGGATTTAGTGTTGGTTGCTGCTTTTCTTTTTATTTGAATTCACTTTTATTGTACAGTTAAAAAATAATGAAGTTGACAATGTAAATGCAAAACCTGCATGCACTGCATGGGTTCGGTCCTCTCTGTGTCTATGATAAACAGAGTGTTTGTTATCATTCCCTGTAGACAAACACACATGTATTCGCATGTTTGGGAGAAACCTTTTTTCCCCAGTAGTCACCAATATTAGCTGAAAATCTGGAGGAAGGTACAACACATTTCATGACATTTTATAATAATCATATTTTTCCTATAGAAAAATGAGTGTGTCACTTATAGAAAAAGGCATTTAAATTACACTCATTCATCAATGTATCCTTTAACTTCTCTTAAAAAAATGCTCACCATAAAAATACGTTTAACATATTCCAGGCATAGTGTCACTATGGATCAAATATCAGTGCTTCACAGTCCAGCGCAGCGCAGTTATCTTCTTCCAAGCAACAAACATTTCCCCCTCTTCCCCACAACCACAGAGAATGAATTGTGGGGGCCATAGAACGTGGATAGGTGATGAAGTGAGACAACAGAAACAAGATGAAAAAGAAGATGCTCTAGATCCAGACAGATAGCTCTCCGGGGTCGGCCAGGAACCAAATCAGTTCACGAGCCCGAGATGTTCTAAATACTGAGGGGAGGAAAGTTGTGAATTGTAATGGGAGTCATCTTTCAACTCTATTGTTCCCAGCAAAAAGTGACAGAAAAGGCTGCAGCATTACCTTACATGCTGAAGAATGTGCAATCTATTGACAGCCAAAATACACAACTGTTGTCTCACAACAAGATTAGGCTTGCATGTTTGTTTGTATTTTCCTAAATTCACTCTATTTTAAAAGGATTACACGCCTTTTGTATTTAAGATTTTTTATTCAAGAGATGATTTGCCTGTTTAATCAACCCCCTCTTTCTTATCCCTTTTATCAGACAAAAGGCTCAGAGTAGCCACCAAACCACATAGCTGCACTATTTGTTGGGCTGGTTTAACAACTTAAAAGCTGTGGAGGCTGCATTTGATTGACAGTAATGCAATCTGAGATAATTACTGTCATTGAATAATGCAGATACAAAACAAAGACAGATGCGTCCCCCAAATAGAATAATGAAAAATAAACTATCAGCATTTTAAAAGAACTGATCATTAAAACCCAACAAGTGCTCTTTTATCACACACATTTAAATGTGACCTTGTTGATTATAATAATGTGCAATTTTATATGAGGTAAAAACCTAATAATAGCAAAAAATGCTCCAAAACACTGTAACAAACAGGTACATAGTTGTGGTGTGTAGAAATGACAAATGTATGCAATACATTTTCTTTTTGAAAATGTTGTTACAAAATGTAATGATTTTCTCTTTACTTTTTATTGTCTTAAATGAAAATGCTCAAATTATACTCTATACTACTATAACGGGCAGATAACAGCATAATTAAAGTGATTATATACTGCAAATATAAAAATACTGGCAGTACAGGCTGACACGATGTACATGTTTATCTTCACACTTAGCAGCAGATAAACACTTTCACTGTAAGTCCTCAAAAGAAATCCATGTCTGACAGATCTCTACTCAAGTACCTTTGATTGTTAGATCCCTCACTGTGAACAATGGTAGTTTCTCTTCACAGCAATTGGAGCACTCACATGAATAATGCTGGTTTATATATCTGGTTTCTGTAAGACGTGTCTGTGCATGTTGCTGTTCATACTTTTGACCGATTACATGTGTTTGCATGTCCTAACCTGTATACAACCCTGTAGCTGTGGTAACATCCCCTATTACTATTCAACTAATGATGTGTCCCCAAAGCAATTATAGTCAAAAACAACTGGACTTGGTCATTTGTCTACGAAGACGTTTCACTTCTCATCCAAGAGGCTTTATCAGTTCATGGACGCATCTGACCAGGCTGGGACTTTTCCAACTGTCTGGTGGGGAGATCCAGGTTTTTAACCTCTCACAAGGCCGATGACGTCACTGGAACCCTTTGTGCTCCAAGTGCCAATGATCGCCGTTGGAGTGACAGTTGTTGGTGGGAAGTTGGTTTTGACTTTGTTAATGCTCTACTGGGTCATAACGACAGTCGTTAGAATCACAGGAGGCCATTTGTGAACAGTTGTTCTGTGAGGTTAGATTGTTGAATCTCCTGGGAAGGGATTAAAGGGCAGCATTGTAAATTGGAGATAAGTGGTGTCTTAGACCTCCTCCTCTGTTTAGCGATGGTTTCTCTACTTAACATAGATGGCTTCTTTTACTCCTCTTTCAAACCATCTGTCCTCTCTGTCCAGAATGTGGACACTGTTGTTGTCAAAGGAGTGGGCTTTCTCCTTGAGGTGTAAGTGGACAGCAGAGTCCAGGCCTGAGGAGTTAGCTCTCCTGTGTTGGACCATCATTTATGCAGGGGTTGTTTTGTTTCTCCAATGTAGAGATCTTTGCATTCCAAGTCCAGTTGCTTTTGACTGAAATTGCTTTGGGAATAACGATGACCTGGACAAATGAGAATATTCACAGGCTTGACAAATGATATAGTTCACCATAATTACAAGGAAACTTGACCAATGATAGCTTATAATCAAAACTACAACCGGTTTGGAGGACCTGCTTGACAACCCGAGGAAACTATGCATAGCGGTGTGGTAGTTACTACTCAATCACAATATATACACGCCCTAAACCAGTGGTCGCCAACCCTGCTCCTGGAGTGCAACTGCCCTGCATGCTTTAGGCTCCTCCTTACTCCAACACACCTGATTAAAAAAGTCTGACTGATGTTGAGATGTTGCTGTTCGTATAACTGGATTTGCTTTCATGAAAGACCTTAGCAAAGCACATAAAATAAGCACAGCAGAAACATGACATAGGTCGGACCAACATGTTTAACTACATCTCTTTAAATGTTACAATGTTTAAATGTGGCAAATCAACTGCCAGTTGTCTACCTTTAGTGTGGTAAGGCACTTACGCACTGGATTTACTTTTCAGGCACTGAGTGCAGTGATAAAACCATACCAATGAGCTGAAAGAGCTCCTTACCCTATGTCTAGACCGTAACCATATCAGACACGTTTTTTTTAGTCATATTTTGCTCTCATTTTAATCAGATTGCTTTCTGGGTGTGGGGCTTAAATAGATAGACACTAAAGTTTTAGAGAGAGGGCAAATACAGTTATATTCAGACGGACAAGAAGTATGTAGTAGATACTCCAAATACAAGTATGAACCTGAAAATTAAGTATAGTATGTATTGATTAAGTTACATGATATGTACTTCAACGCAGATTAGTGTGAAATAGATGATTCATAAAGTCAGAACTATAGTGAATGAAACTTAAACAGTGTGCGCTAATTTAACATTAACAGAAGTGAGGAAAAGCCACTTTACATTTATTTTCATTTGCACTCAAATGATGATTAGAACTGACAACATTTCTTAGGCAGGGAAATGAAGAGCAGAGATCTGCCTCACTCTGGCTCCTAAGTTGCTGCCTTAGCCTAATCCACAATTGGGACTCTCTGCTTGCACACTACTGCTACTAAAATGACTTTAGTTGCAAACCACATCTGACTGATTCACAATGGAGAGAATAACCCACTGCAATCAGAATGAATTATGAAATGTAATCTTGAGCATTGAGCTAAAACATTTTAATTAATTATGGTGTAAATAGAAATGAAGCCTTTGTTTTTTTACTTTTTGATGAGGTATTCAAGCATGCTTCGCAACACATAACATTTGCCATGTGGCTTCATATCCTAGGATTCGCTTCAGTTGAACTGAATAGATCTATGTATACTTTGGGCACGATGGAGCCTATGTGTGCATGAGCAGGAGGGAGGGGTGAGAGGGACATGCACAGATAGCAGCCATTACTATGCTGGGTTATCATGTCATTGCGCATTCATATTCCATATCCATCATTTTCTGAGTAAAAATGGCAAAGTGCTAAATGCCAAGAATTTCAATCCCAAGCTGTGCAATGTGCTTGTGAAGCATTTGCCTCTCGTGATGATACAAATATATACTGCTGGGCATTTCTCAGAGGATGCCTAATGCAGTGTGCTGCCTTAACATCCATGTGCATTTAGGCTGGACCATCTTGTCAGGAAAATCCCAAGATTCGGATACAGATAAAAAAAAAATACACATTGTTATGATGATAATGGAACTAGGATCTGTGCATCCAGTATTGATGCCTTTGGATACAATGTGCATAACAATAGAAGATGACTTTGGCTGTCAGGCCTGGTCAACAGGGTTTGTGGGGATTTTCCACTGCAGGACTTTCACTTGCTTGTCCATTAAGCTGCAAAACCAATGGAATCATGTATGTTTTTATTTTTACCAAACTTCATCCCCTCCAACCACGGTTGTTCTTTAAGACTGTCATAAATGATTTCTGCTTCAATAGCAGATGAATGGGATGTGACTGCAGTTTGTACAGAAGGCAATGAAGTGTAAGCTGATAAACATGGCATGAACATTTAAGTACAGTCAGGTTAGATGTGTTATGCAGGTCTGCAGGGTGATGCATTTGAGTTATTTGTCTCTTTTTTCTCCTTCAGGACCATGCATGGTGTGATTTGATACACCCTGTGGACATAGATATAAAGGGACAAGTAAAAAGCTTGGGATTCACAACCAGGAACATAAACTAAAATTATATTTTTGATCAAATAATAATGATCTTTGGGGAGTTCCCCTTCCCCTGCTGATTCAAGAATGCCAAGGTCACAGAGGGGATCACACCTGTATTTTTGTCCTCACATTATGATGCTGCCTTTCTTCTCTCTATCGTACAGCACACCCCTTAAGGGACCTCGGCCACATAGCCTGAATAAGAACCTCAATGAAAGGAGAAAAGAAAATACGAATCCGCTCTTAAAAGCTTAAAATCACCTCTCTCAGTCGCCCTGCTGTGGAACAGTCAGCGGCATGTGTGGAATGAACATGAATTCAATTTTGTATGATGTAAAGTGACACCTGGTGACAATTCTGCAAGAGAACACTGACCTATTGTTCCACTCAAGGGATTTTACCTTTTCTCAGTTGTGGATACAGCCACTATATCACATTTCATGTATTTTCACAGGCATGTATCCTTCTTTTATGGCTGCTTTATTATTTTCTTTTCTTTGTGTGTGAGTAATATTCTCTGGGGGTGAAAGTACTATGTCTAAAGACTAATCTCTGCTGGTTAAAATTATGGCCTGACAGCGCTACCCTGCATATTGAAATAGTTCTGTTAGATGAGAAGGTGTCTCTAAACTTGTATATTAAACCCTTCATATGAATGTCTTGGAGATGAAGGGCCATAGATGTCAAAGACCTTTCTGCCGGCAGGGATGCTCAGAAGGTACAAGACTTTTGTCTCTCAGTAAGAACTCAACCTGACAGCAGTTCCCTGCAGTCTATATTTTTTAACACACATCCATTAGAGAGACGAAGATGCTCTAAAGCATGCCAAAGCTTTTTGACATTGATGGATTGAAGCACATGGAAGAATGGGCCAGTGGACTGACAGTCAAGTGAACTTTTTTTGCTTGTAAAAAGGCATTTCCAGACTTTACATCTCTTGCAATTAAGGAAACAGAAAGAAAGAAAATGAAAACACATCTGTGGTTCGTTAATATCCCTGTTTTCAGCGTGCTTTTCACTGAGCAGGGTACATTAACCCTCTATGATGCACAAGGTTTCCCACAAGACTTGCAATAAGCCACACATTTTTGCAACAACAAAGCAATATGAATTCAATTTTGAGTTTTAAGTTTGAGGGAACGAGCTAAAATTTACATCAGCCACTTACAGCTGCTTTAATATGCTCCAGACTGTCAGCAACTGATGGATTATGGCCAATAAAAAGCAACCATCTCCTATTTCATTATAACAGCTTGTAAACAAATGCAAAGGTTTCATAAATGTCTCAGATCTGGCATAGGCTGCGTTTAGAGTTTGCTCCTAATTGCAGAGTAGCAAATATTCAAGGATACCCCCAAGATAGAGTCAAGGGTAAACTTTTATAAACATAAGCCAGTCATTGTTGAATCACTCGTTGCTTTACCTCTTCTCTCCACATGGTGTCACTGTGTCTGGACTGTGTAGTGGTGTCAAGGCGAGGATCAGTCACATTCTGTTCACCCAATTCAAAACATAGAACGAAAACGGAGCTTTTATGGGTGGTTCTTGGACACAATGGCATCATCTTCCTACAGATTCTAATAATGTTATTAAACTAAAATCTTTTTAAGGAATGAGAAATAGACCAGGCTTTGTAGCTGATTCCAGCCGATTCATTATGTTCAGTGTGTATATAAGACTATGTAAAAAATGTTTTTTGAGTGGATATGATGTTCTACCTATGCCTACAGATCTGCATATATGTATTACCTCCACTATGGATATTTTCTTTGCACAAGATATAACTATGCATAGAGTATTTCTAAATTATGTATTCACATATAACAAGCACAGTGCTGCGCTGTAGATCTTCACATTCACATAATTCATAATTTAAACACTAATAGATGTGCTCATTCCCTAAAGTTGAGGTTTCCTTTAAATTTCCCTGCAGCGATACAAAAAATAAGGAGTATGTGATGGTCGCTACCCTGCTCCTAAATCTGCATTTTGTCTTATTTGTCTTATAATGACGCGTTGGGCCAATATGTTGACACTGATGAATTTGCTTAAGCTAAAGCTTTGCCAGCTCGCTCAGATAGATTGTTTAATAATTTACACCCTTTCCATTGCAAACATACCGTCATGCATTCAGTTCTCCATACTATTAACCAGGCCTCCAGCTTTGTTCTTTGTGTAACACCATGTGCAAAACAGGCACTCGTTGAATAGTTAAATATTTTAGATAACACCATACATAGTGCACCATACGAGCAGCTTCAACTACAGCTGCTCAACTATTCAGTACAGACATTTGTTCTGTTTCTTATGGAACATCTTAACGCACACTCAGACACAGGCTCAGATGCCAAACTCTCTAGTGGTATGTTTACTGTGGTTGTCCTCTGATTTCCATCTCCACTCCTTGTTCCTGGCTGCTAGTAACAACGCAGTTCATTGTGATGCCATAAGCTATGACAAAAGGATCAATCAGAGCTAATGAAGCCTGGGAGGTGGTGAGAGTAAGAGAAGAGGGAGAGCTAAGGGAGCAGGGAGAGGATTAAGAAAAATGATGCTTCCTCCTCACCGCATCACTCCATGCACTCACTGCCAACTCACTTCCTACTTCCTTAGTTTTGACCTCTGAAATAATCATTTTCATCATCTGATCACCATGGCCTGACACGCTACGACTATAGGCTGTAGTTGCTGGTTTGGACCGAGGGATTTTGTGTGAAAGTCTACACTGACCCCTGAAATCCCATCAAGGGCAAATCTATGATTTACATCATGTAATTCCCTTTTACAAACGTGTTCAGCCATGGTTTACATGAGATGCCTGTTTATTTTGAAATCTGCAGGGAGAGTACCAAGAATAACACATTGCTATAAGAGCTAGAGCTCACTTTATTTCATATGTAAATCTCTGCATTGATGAATATTAAATCAGATTTGTACATGCGTAACACTGAACTATTTGTATCAGGCGTCTTTATACTGCAGTTCACCTTTGCAGAATCATCCAGAATTTGATAATTCTAATGGATCGTCTATTAAAGCACCAAATGAAGAACCTATTATATTGTGTTACCCACCCCCCTTAACTTTATGCAAATCTAATGTCTAATTATGTGCACTATACACAAGCTTCCTCTGAGCACTTGTAATAATGAATGTGCCAACAAGCTTTATTAATGTGTTATGTGTGATTATTGTGAGGTGGTACAGTCTACTGAATGGATTTCACCACAGGATGAACAGAGGGAATCATGTGCAGGTAGGGGGCTCTGCTTTGATCAATAATGGTGTAACCTCAGGTGGGGAAATAATAACACATAGCCTGGGTCTGAACCATGAGGGGCTGATCCACATGCAGGAACTGCGGAGCGGTGTCACCAAAGGACCTGATTTTTTACAATTAAGATCACCAACACTTTGTGATCACTGCTGAGATTAGCACTGCCACCTCGGGAGCGAGTGTGAGCGTGGCCCAGAACTCGTAGCTATCCCTCAGCCATATCCCAAGCTCCTCATTATTGCAGTCTCACTCCTTGATGTTCCATAATCCGCTGTCATTGGCTCCCCGTCTGGTCGAGGTTGGGAAAAGAAGAAGTATCTCCTAGCCATCTCTCTGCCTCTGCGACTTAGCGAGGAGTGGGGGGGGGGGCACATGCAGGAACAAATGGGGGCTGCAGATTCATAAATCTCCTCCCAAACTCAATGCAGGAAGTACATGAAGAGGCTTTCTGGTGATAGCTGCCTCCGTCGCTCCTCCCCCACCTATCATCGTCTCCCTATCTTTCTCTCTCTTAGCTCTCACTCTCATTACTCCTCCTCTGTTATGTCATGTCTACATTCAATTTTCTCTATGCCTAATAACATCTCAATGTCAAGCATCCATCCATCTGTCTCTGTCTGTCCTGCCCTCTCATGTGCACATACTTCCCGATTGTAGATCACACACTTCCCTATCACAGTTACTGAACAGAATTTAAAATAATGTGGGAGTGTGTGTGTGTGGGGGGGGGATTAATTAGCCCATGCACTCCATTCTGCAGCTAAGCTTTATGAATTCATCTCATTTTTGTCGTGATGCAATTCATTTTTATTTAAGATCATTCAAGAGGCATGATTTCATTTATATTACAAAATGCAGTTGCAATGAATGTAGTGCACACCTAACTTTACTTTTGAGTAGAAACTCTGGATCAAAATGTTTATTTCCCCTTGCTCTACCTCTAATTAACTGCTTTTCCTTTGTACTTACTTCCTTTTACCCTGTCTTTTTCACTTGTCTCTCGTACTTCTTTGTTCCTCTACCCTTTCTTTGTCTTGCTCTGTGTGTTTTTTTTCCCCCAGAAGACTCTTTTCTCTGCTTCGACTTCACATCTCTCTCAAATCCTCAGGGCTTTTTATTCACCTGCAGTTTTAGAGCAATTGATTATACTACACTCCTCTTAACCATTACTCTTTACCTGTCTGCACCCCCTAAGACGCAAACACACACACTCTCATCTCTCTTTTCCTACCTCAATGTACACTGGACTTTCCGACAAATATTATACCTGCATGTGTCATTGTCTTTGCAGCAGAGAAGGGAACCATGTGGTGGATGTATTCACACACACAAGCATATGCTGATGCGCTGTGCAAATAGGCATAAACAAACACTTTTATAAAGGACATATCCTGAGAGACAAGAGGTCCAAGCTCTGTGTGGAAGTCAGTTGAGAGGAGCATTCAAAAGAGAGCCTACACGCATATTTACATCCTTTCCATCTCTTCTCTCGTCCACTTTGATTCTGCCTTTCTCTCTCTCTCCCTCTCCCTCATCCCTCGGATGCACAAAGACACACACACACACATGCACAGACAGACCCCCCTCTCACACAGGAGTAGATAGAGAGCGGTGAAGAGCAGAAGGAGCTGGGTGGCAGGAGAAAGGCAGGAGGGTTATTGTTGATTGAACAAAGCCAGGGAAGGAGTGCGCAGTCCTGGGGAGAAGAGCAGCTGTGAAATGCCTCGAAGGGAGCCTGCCAGCAACTCCTGCAGAGACCTGAAGGTAAGCCTTTTGCCGTGCTGATGGAGAAAAATCAGGGGAAGAGACAGAGAGAGGAAGGCAAAAGAGGAAATGGGAGGTTTTTAAAGCCGCTGATGCACGGTACGATCGTGGCTCCACGTCCATGCTGCCTCCTCTCAATTTGTCTGTGGATGGCATCGCATGCTGTGATTACATTATGTGTTTCGTTTCACAGCCACAAATCCCATCTGGAGTGGCTTGCCAAATAGAAAGTGTGCATTTCTTGAAGGAAGATCAAAAACTATGAGAGTCAGATAGGAAGAGGGAAACAGGGGAAGATTGCACAATAAGATGTGAGACAATGCAAGACACTTCAAGAACAAGAGAGCAGGGAAAGGAAAGTGATGATGGGAAAAGTGTCTGAATCACCCCCTTCATCAGCTACAACCTTTATCATCACATCTCGCCTTCTTCATCTTATGTCACTGCAGAGAGACCTAGATCATCACTACTTTCCCTCATGGCGGGGGAAGGTAATCAAAAAAGGCTACGTATTTCTCTGACGCAAACAGAGAAAAGCCTGTCAACACTCCTGCTGTTTGTGCATACTTATGTGCCGTGCTGTAGTTCTTTGTGCAATGCAGGAGTTTTACAAGCGCAGCAACAGCACGAGCAAATCTGGACTCAATGTGCGTCTTTATGTGTGTTACTGTAAGTGTGTGTGCATGTGTTTTTGTGTGTGTGCGGGTGTGTATGTGAATGTGGGTGCATTGTACAACCAACGCACAGCTTGTTTCAGCTCTTACACATTTCTATACCTTCAATAACAGCAAAAGATAAAGTGACAGATGCAATGTAGTGGTAGCTATCGGCAGTGTTTTCATGAATATTGTAGGCTACACCAAAAGCTTTGAGAGAAAATCATTTATATTGATTCCCTTGAAGCACTCTCTCTGGGGTGAGGATTAGGGAGGCTTGCTTTAATGTCTGATGTACACCACTATTTTCTCCTGTACTGTAGCTGAAGCGCAGTCTTCAGAGTTGTTGCTGTAAAACTTTGATGACAATGCAGTGGGCTTTGCAGCCACATTAATCGAGTGCAGTTTCACCAAAGCTCCTGTCCTTCCTTGTATTGTCTCATCAGGGGATGTCAGAGCGCCAAGGCACCAACTGGACTCATCATCATTTTTTAATATCTATTCTCTGGCACACTGTGGAGGAATAATATGTGCAGGACATTACTGCTTCATCATGAACCCCATTTTTACATATGGTACATTCTGGAATGGAACCCACTGGAGCAAAAGGGAAAATCCAGTCTCACAGAATGATTTCTTAATACTGGCTTTGCAGTGAAACCTGCCTATATGTCACACTTCAGGCTGCTTTTATCACTGTAATCTACAGCGACCCTGCTCACTGGTTGAACTGTGATTTCCTATTCAAACAGTGTAGGGGGAAATGCGAAACTGCTGAGATGTAATTGTTTTTGATGGATGGCCCTTTGACCTTATTATCAGGATAATCATTGTAGTTGCAACTCAACACTGTGCACCTTACTCCCCTCCTGCTCGGTTATTATCCAAGTCCTGGACAAAAGAGGGCAAAGGGCAGATGTAATGCTCCTCAGGATCTTAGGAGACTCTCAGAAGAGAAGACACTGTGAATAATTAATTGGATCTGTTTATTTAGTCAAGACTGTGTGTCTCTAGGGTATGTAGGGAAAGCTATGTTCTTCAAGCAGATCCACACTCTCAAATACCGCAGCATCGCATTTGTGTCAAGAGCTTAGCCAAGCGTGAATATTTTTTTTGTATTTAGTGTCCTGGAAAATGTGTGTTGTATTGCATTAAATTTCAGTATTTTCTGCAGGGCTGTTGATAGACCTATATGAAGGTGCGTTATTTATGCAACACCACTGAATTAGTTACGTGTATATTCTCCCTCAGTTAGTTTGTACACTTCCCTCTTTGAAAAATAACATTGTGTTTAATTTAAAAGCCGCAGCCTAGCACTTTGTGAGTTGTATATGAATATAATACAGTCTCTTGGTATTTTCATGGAATATATAAGCAGCATAACAGTTCCTACACAATCTTGTCATCCCCTACTCTGTCGATGCCCTCATAAATCTGTTACTGATGCAAATTCAAGCACCCATGCCTACTGTATTTTATAGAGTCACCTACGATGCTTTTGTACCAGATTTATGGTGCATTACACTCATTGATTGGGCTACCACATGCATGAATTTCCCCTACAGTCCTGTCACACAACACAAGTTGACAGTGTAGGTGGAGCTGCTGCTCTAGTCTACATGGAGCACAAACAAACCTTTACCTTCTGTTTGGCAAGAGATGACTGTATCTCCTATACCTACACAAATGGACATGAAAGTGTATATACACATATGAACACACATCCAGAGCCTTTCATTTGGATCAGAGATAAGAGCAGAAAAGATAGCCCACTGACTCAGTTTATGCAACTGTCTTGTGTAAAATTATCAATAAAGAAGTAAAAATGGTTATTTCAGGTCACCTTGCCTTAGAGTCTGTCAGTGTGCTCACCTGCAAAAAAATTGACCACAGACTGTATAAAAAAGTGGACCTAGCCACATGTTTGTGGTTTGTTGACTATCATTTTGACTTTTTTGATTACCCTTGAGTTTTGCATCGTGGCCGTCACCATTTTGTTCTGTTTATTTTGGAGCCAGAATTGACCACATTTTGATGGGAGAGTGGAACTGCGGAGGAGCACTAAGCTAAATGTTAAGTAACCAGCTAATGCTAGCAAGCTTGCTTAGCAAGGCGCATCCTTAATGTTAACACATTAATGGGGATGCTAATTTTGGCTGGTGAAAAACAGGTTTAAAATAAAATTCAATTCCTTGAAAAAATAAAGCAAATCCTGAAATTTTAATTTTTTTTAGGAAATCAATGTAGAACAATTAGTTTCCATGAACTTCCATGAATTCACCCAAAAACAAAAATCACGGCTATTTCAATTCAATTCAATTCAAAAAACTTTATTTGTCCCCGGGGGGCAATTCAAGGCACACAGAGCAGCAAATCACGACAGTGCAATTATACAAAAAACATTTTAACCTAACACAAGAATAAAGTGTAAAAGAAGAGTAAGTGTCAGGATGTTAGTGTGTTAGTACAGGTAGGATAAGTGTCAGGATGTTAGTATGTTAGTACAGGTTAGATACAGAGAACATCGTCGGCGTGAGATGTAGAAAGACATGTGTGTATATGATGTAAGCAGACATGTGAACGGGTGTTTATGATGTAACCAATGTAAACATGCAGTAGACTGTTGAAACAGGTATAAACAGAACTGTAGTGCAGAAAAGATATAAGTGGACAGTGATCAGATCCAGATGAGGTCAGACATGATACATGTGTGTAATGAGCAGACGTAACAGAACTATAGTGCAGTAATAGAGTATAAATATAATATATAACTATAAGCTAAATAATAAAGTGAATAATAAAGTGATGGTGGTGCATGGCAGGAAAACAGCAGTCTAAGTATATGCTAGCTCTGTGTAACAGATGAATACTGAAAAATAAAGTGACCATAGTGCTGTCATGGATACAATATAAGACCTGATAACACAAAAAAGTGGAGCAGTGCATTAATACCATAAATTAACATAACTAACTAACAGAATCAATCAAGTGGACCAGTAAGAACAGAGTAACAGAATAAGTGTGAACATAATAACAGAATAAATAAGTGGCGTAGTGCAACAGTCCAGTATCATTATAAACAAAAAAACAGAATAAGTGGAATTGTGAATCAACCAGTAGTTCACAGCTTTGAGGACAGGAGTGGAGGTAGATAGCCAGTTCACATGTCCGGTGAGTGTCCGGGGGGGGGGGGGGGGTCCAGGGGTTGAAGGTGTCCAGGGAAGGTGTCAGGGGTGGGGAGGGGGGGTGATGGTGATGGTGTCCAGTGTCCAGGGAGGATGTCTGGAGAGGGGAGGAGGAGGGGTGAAGGGAGGGGTGTCCGGGGGGGAGAGGGGGGTGCGGTGTCCAGGGAGGGTGTCTGGAGTGGGGGGGGGGGGGTGAAGTGTCCAGGGGAGGGTGTCAGGAGTGGGGAGGGGGATGGTCAGAGGGGTCAGGAGTTGAGGAGCTGGACAGCCCTGGGGATGAAGGTTGCTCTTCTCCTCTGTGTCCTGCAGCAGGGACAGCGAAGACGGCGTCCTGAGGGGAGCCACTCAAACGCTGAGAAGAGAGCGTGAGAGGGGTCCTGCATGATCTGACCAGCTAACCTGAGTGTCTGCTGCTCGTGGATGGTCGATAGAGTTCTAACAGGAAGTCCAATGATCTTAGAACAGACAGTGGCGACGCTCTGCAGGCGGTTTCTGTTCTGGAGGCTGGTGGAGTAGAACCAGCATGTGATGGAGAACGTGATGATGCTCTCGATGAAGGAGTAGTAAAAGGTCAGGAGGATGTTCTTGCTGACTCCAAAGGAATTGAGCTTCCTAAGGAGGTATTTCCGCTGCTGACATTTCCTGAGAATCTCCTCTGTGTTGGAGGAGAATTTCAGCAGGCTGTCGAAGATGGTGCCCAGGTACCTGTACTCCTCAACTGCTTCGACAGGCTTCCCGTGGATCACAGTGTTTGCTGATGCAGCCAGTTCCCTCTGTTTGTTGGAGAAGGTCACCACCATGTCTTTGGTTTTGTTGACATTCAGTTCCAGGCAGGAGCTGTCACACCACTCCACAAACTCCTGAAGAGCTGGTCCGTGGTGCAGAGATGGGCCTGACAGCAGAGACAGGAGGACGGTGTCATCAGCGTACTTCACCAGATGACAGTTAGGCTGTGTGGTTCTGCAGTCATCGGTGTAGAGGATGAAGAGCAGAGGTGAGAGCACACAGCCCTGAGGGGAGCCGGTTGAGGTGTGTTGGAGGTCGGAGAAGGTGCTGTTGACCAGGACTCTCTGTGAACGGTTGGTCAGGAAGTCCAGTATCCACAGGATTAGCAGTTGGTCCAGGTGAAAGAGGGCTGAGAGTTTGTCAGCCAGGATGTGGGGCTGCATGGTATTAAATGCAGAGGAGAAGTCTGCAAACAGGAGTCTGGCTGCGGTGTTGGGGCGCTCCAGGTGTTTGTGAACAGTGTCTATAATGAATGTTTTTGCATCATCGACGCCCCTGCCAGCTCGATAGGCGAATTGGAGCGGGTCCATCTGGGAGTGGGTTTCCCTGATGATGCGTTGTTTTATGATCCTCTCCATGGCCTTCATCACAAGAGAGGTGAGGGCCACCGGCCGGAGGTCATTCAGACATTTAACGGCGCTTTTCTTGGGGATGGGGATAACTGTTGAGTGTTTCCATTGCTGGGGGACTATGCTGCTGTCCATGGATCTTTGGAACAGGGTCTGAAACACGCCCCCTAGCTGCTCAGCACAGTGCTTCAGGACGCGGCCGCTGATGTTGTCTGGGCCAGGTGAGCTGTTCTCCCTTGTCTTCCTGAGGGCTTTCACCACGTCCTCTTCACTGAAGGTGAAGGCTGCTGAGTCACTGGGCTTGAGCTTGGACATCACTTCTTCCAGCTGGGTGGTGTTGTCCTGCTCGAACCTTGTGTAGAAAGAGTTAAGGTCATTGGGGAGAGATGAAGAGCTGCTGCCTGAAACCTGGATGGTTTTTGTGTTGCTGGCAGCAGTGTTCACAGCAGCCATGTTCTTAAGTCCCTGCCAGGCTGAACGGAGGTTACCCTGCGCGAAGCACTCCTCCACTTTGTTCTTGTACTCCAGCTTGGCAGTTTTTATGGCATGCTTGACCTCTCTGTTGACCTCCTTTTTCTCCATTTCAGAGCCGGTGAAGAAGACCCTTTTCTTCTTGTTGAGGATCTCCTTGAGCTCTTTGGTGATCCAGGGTTTGTTGTTGGGGTAGATAGTGACCGTTTTGGAGGGGATGATGTTGTCCACACAGAAGGAAATGTACGATGACACAGTGTCCACATGTTCATTAATGTCATCAGAGGGGGCCAGGAGGTTGTCCCAGTCAGTGGATTCAAAGCATCCTTGGAGTGTGATGATGCTTTCGTTGGTCCACTGCTTGATGTTCTTGACAACTTTCTTCACCCTTCTCATGACAGAGATGTAAGCCGGAGCAAGCAGGATGGCATGGTGATCAGCAGAGCCCAGAGGGGGGAGGGCGACAGATCTGTATGCGTCGGGTACTGAACCATAGCACTTGTCCAGTGTCTTCTCCTGGCGTGTGTGGCATGTGATATACTGTTGATAACCTTTTAATGATTTGTCCAGGGAGCAGTGGTTGAAATCACCCAAGATGAATTTGGGAGAGTCCGGTGAAATGTGGTCCAGTTTGTTTAAGGAGTCTGTGATGTGTTCAGTGGCTGTGACTGCGTTGGCTCTGGGGTGGATGTAAACCAGGATGACAAAGAGCTGAGGAAACTCTCTGGGTAGGTAGAAAGGGCGAAGGGAGACAGCCAGAAGCTCAAAAGTACATAGTGCATTTTTTGCCGTCTGTTGTCTATTTTACTCTAAATGGGACCATACTTTAGGAAATGAACATCATGCTTTATTGACGAAGACCTAGTGATGGAGGTCACAGACTCATTAGGAACATTTTTACTGAGGTCAGGGTGCAAACTACATTGGAGCCAGGTGGAGCTTTGCTACTTTAAATAAGACATGAGTTGCTTTAGTTAGCCGTATTGTATCATACTGTGATGTTTAGTTTTGATGATGTGGAGGTTTGATGTGGTCATTAACTTAATATTATATATCAAATGTGCTGGTTTAAAGAAAGTAGGCTTATATGTTTGCAGCTATGAATGTTTATTTGCATCAAGAGCTACAGTCAGTCCTCTCTGTGAGGCATGTGCAAGCCTTAAGAAACTCAGGTTTAAGGCGTGTCTGCATTGACTACACCTTTCAGGCCCAGAGGTTTGTGTTCTTATCTGTAGGGCTAAACCAGGGCTAAAGTAGGGCTGAACCAGTCTTTATCTGGAGTCACTTTAATAAAGGATTACTCCTTACTATTCATGAGGACTCCTTTGTTAAACATGGCAGACAAAGGCTGAGATTGGTTGATGTCTCATGTCCAACTGGCATTCAGGTCAGGTCAGTTTAACAAGTTTCGCTTAGTTTAGTTAATTTCGGTATAGATACACAACATCACAAACATAATATAAACAGAACACAAAAAAGGCAAGGCAAGGCAACTTTATTTGTATAGCACTTTTCATACACAAGGCAGACTCAAAGTGCTTCACAGCACAACATGTCATGAATTAAAATGCATTACAGAAAGACAAAGAGAGACAATAATAAAAACAGTGTCACATGAATCCATATCATCTTAACTCGTTAATAATCAATACAGACCAAAAAAGTTGTAGGTTACACCTACCCCTTTTACATTTTATTTTATTTATATGTTGTTCTTAGGTCCCTCAGGATCTTATCTCAGTCTTATTAAATGTATAATTATTAGAATATAATAATATATTATTATTATTATTATTATTATTATTAAATTGTGTATACTATATACATATTAACACACATATTACATGGAGAAAATATGAAATAAAACAAAGTAAATAAATAAAACAAACAAAAAAATACATTCCTATTCGTATTCATACGGTGTATGCACCAACATGTAAATGTCACACCTCATCTGATTTAGATATTGTTAGTTCCTTAAATAATTTAAAAACAAAAACACTACAAACAAAGTGTCTTTAATTGGCCGGTATAACAAATTACCATACATATGAATAGCTTACACTGATGCAAAGACACACTGGCAGCTCAGCTAAATGCACAGTGCACACTGTTTAATTTGGTGCGAGGATAATTTAGCACCACATGCAATGCAAATACAGGACATTCAATATATGCATACACTTCATTTTGAGCATTTGAGAAAAAGTGATGTTGCTCATCACTGTATAATTAAGGTGTACCAGGCAAACACATTCACGCCTCCACTACAGCTGGAGGGATTGCATTTTTATTTTGCATAGGTTTTCAGGAAGCGTGAGCATCCATCACCCCGGGGAAGCACATCCATGTACATTTGCAGCTCATTAACACAGATAGAAGAGAGATGTGCTGTATGTTTAATAGGTCCTTAAAGTGACGGCATGGATTTTCTGATTTCAGATGCTTCTTCGTTTTAAAGATTGTCCTTTTAAAGCTGAAATGATTGCTGTGCACTGTTTTCAACATTGACTTTTTTCACAAGTATACAGATAAGGCTCATCCACACCATCATAGTTTCAGCAAGGGAGGTTTCAGATCGTGACTAAAACAGACTTTGTCAAGAAATGCACTGAAAATTGGGTTAAATTTTTACATGAAGCTGCAGGGTCATAATCTGATTTTATTCTGACTTGTTATATGATGACTATAGAGAAGGAGGCTCCTCAAAGGGACACGCACAGGGACACAGTGAAGCATGTCAGGAATTCCAATCAAGATCATTTGACCTTTGGCTCCTCCCGCATTCACTATGCGCTGCCTTGCTCTGCAGCCCCGCCCCACCTTGTTAATGGCCTCCCATCCTATCATCCTCCCCTGCTCTCCTGTCCTCTACAGTAAGGTGAAGCAGATAATTATACCATATACAGTTCAGTAGGAGAAAGTTTGATATACAGGATTTGTATGAGTAGATTTGATTTAAAAACAATGCATTTGTAATAATATTATTATGAAAACATTAATGCTGAGGACATATTATACTCATCTCCATGTACCTCCCTCTAATTCCGATGTGCTTTTTTGCTCAGCCATCAACGCCCTATGAGACAGAGCAGTGGCATAGGGAATATGGGATATAAGGCAGTAAATCACATCAAGAGCCTGACAGAAACGCCTGATAAGAAGAAGAAACAGGGTGTCGGGGAGCATGCCCAGCCACCCAACCTCACACATCTAACATCTCTGTCCCTCAGTCTCTTTCCATCACATCTATCACTCTCCAGGCCAGCATGGTTGAAGAGGGTGTTATTTGGCTCCAGTAGGTGTTGGGTTTTGATCCCATCCAAGCTCCACTCAGCAGCAATGTGAAATGTTTAATACTCATCTTAGTGGCGAGTCACAGCTGAAACGTGCAGCAACGAAATAGCTATTCTTGTCATGAACAAGTGAACTTTTTTTCTGAGAGGGTGTGCAAAATGTACTGTAAGAGGGAGATTGAGTGAGGGGGAGAGAGAGAGAGAGAGAGAGAGAGAGAGAGAGAGAGAGAGAGAGAGAGAGAGAGAGAGAGAGAGAGAGAGATGGACATATCATTAGGGAAATTGTTTCTCCAGTGTGAGTCGAACGTCTCGGTGCAGCCGTGTCACTCCAGAGAAGGTCATCCATGAGAAGGACACAACTGGATACACTCAGCTCACTATCGGGCATAATGGGAAAATGTGAGGAGGGAGGGATGGGATGAAGTTTGTGTGCGTGTGTGTTAGCTGGGCCTGGAGCCATACTAGCTGGGGACGTTTTTAGTCATTTGACCCACCCGACCTCAAAGTGTCATAAGTGAGCAGAGATAGGGATGAAGCCATGTTATTTTATGGGCCAATCTTAGCCCAGGACATAATCATGACAGACCCTGTAACCATAACTCTTTGCTTTCACTCAATGGGGGAATTGAGGAGGGTAGGGAATCGAGGAAATAGAAAGTTCTAGTGATTACATGGCTGAGGAGCAGAGAAAACTGATAAGCTACCAGTGGAGATATCAATCGGATGTAGTGATTCAGTATTTGATGTTTTAATACTATTTAAAGCTCAGCTCTGCTGCAACCTTTGTCTTCCTTGTCTTTCTTCCTACTTTTCCCCCCCTTTCTTTATTTTTTGCCTGTTTTTCTCTGTCTTTCCCGTGTCAGCACTGTACTTGATGAACCGACAAAAAATTGCAAGCTGTGACCTCAAAATCTATGGATGAGTGCCCACCAATAGTCAAATCTGTATTGTAAACTAATAGATACTGCTGAGTTTGCAAGATCTTACTGCCATTTGCAACCCTGTCATGCTCAGTGGCAGGGTTACTACCCCGAAGAGGAAAATGGAAAACATAAGCACTATTGTCAGGTGGAAGCCTATAGAAGGCTACTGAAATGCATTTATGCTATTTAAAAATAATTCTGCTGATTTGTGTTATTCCTGAAAAGTTCAAAGTACAAAGCAGCCTTCTCAGCATTTGCAAAACAAGCACGTCTGTACAAATTTCAAACGGGAAGCAGTGTTAAGTTGATTATGTCCATATAATGGAAATATAAAAGTAATTCTCAGAATGAAACTGTTTACAAATACATTGATCTAGTGAAAATTGTAATTCAGGTCCGTAATAGGTTGCAGGGGCTTTACATGAGCAGTGATTAGAACTGAAACTTCTCCTTGCTCAGCTCCAAGTTCTTAAAGAACTCCACAAAGAGCTGACAACACAAGTTTTTGAATTTTTGAAAATGTAGAAAATTAAATCATGAAGCAAGTGCTATTCAGTACAATACAAGACCTGAGGGAAAATTATAGAGCTTGCCACAGGTTAGAATGAAAAGGGCCGCATTTTGCTGTGCTCTGTACAGATTACTCTTTACAGCATGCCGTGTCAGCAAATAAGGGAAATATATGTCCTGTAGATATCCCTTAGGAGGCAAGTTCCCTGGTTGACTGGTAACCCTTGGCATTAAGCACAACAGATGAGTGCTCTTGTTATCAGGACACAAACACAATTCAGCCAAAGCATCCAGTCACTCTCCTGGTAACAAGATAAATGCTTGTTACCCTCTTAAAACGCTAAGATAAAACACTCCGGCTGGTATCCATATTCGAACACCTCTCATTTAGGCTTGTTGAGTTTGCTGGTGCAAACAGACAGCCTTACTGAAAATACACACAGGCCGGTAGTTCACAAATCTCAAGGGAGCCATGTTTAATTCATGAGAGAACCTAAAATGAGTCAGAAAGCGAGACCTTGCAACCCCTTTAATGTATTCAGTGAGGTCTTTCAGAAGCTGTGTGTGTGTGTGTGTGATCGTGTGGCATGTGTGTGTGTGTGTGTGTGTGTGTGTGTGTGTGTGTGTGCGTGTGTGTGTGTGTGTGTGTGTGTGTGTGTGTGTGTGTGTGTGTGTGTGTGTGTGTGTGTGTGTGTGTGTGTGTGTGTGTGTGTGTGTGTATGTGTGTGTGCCGTGCCTCTGCTGTCCATCTATCTGTCTTTTCCCTGCTCAGATGCCTGTCACGTCACTCTGCCCTTTGCTTTGGACCATCAATGTCAACACTACATTCCTGTGTGGATCTGATCTGTGACGTGGTCCTCTCATTTCTCCGTGCTCCCCTTTGCATCCTGTCTCCTTGTTTGTCAGCGATCAAATAGAGTAACATCAAAGACAGATGACAAAAAAATGTCAGATGTTGTGACGGTCAGGAACCTGCTCATGTTACTCATGTTTTTTCGCTTGGTTGGTTACAATGCCCTGTGTATCCCTTGTTCTTTTAGTAAATTAAAAGTAGTTGATTTTCAAACAACACCCAGGGGCTCTATAACTTAATTGCCTCTTGTGGAGCTCCAAAGGTGTTGTAAGATTGCTGCTAAAATTAGGGCTTTATCTAAGGTTCCCCCCACACACTCACAACCCCACTCCCCTGTATAACTACAGCAGTGGCTGTTACTAAATCCCACATCATTCAGGAGACAATGAAAGTGTTCCTTTATACTTCTCCTGTCACTTTGGACCTCACATAACAGATGTTTAAAAATATCTGTTTCAGCATACAACTCAGCGAGGTGTATTGTAGACAGTCTGCACATCACCAAGTTGCTCCAGTGGAGCTAAAAACAACCACAAAGATAATATGTACAGTTATTTTATATTAGATTAAATGTAAAGTGCAAGAGGCGTCTGGATTTTCTGTGACAGTTAGTATCTATTTCTCCGTCTCCAGCTGATTAAGAAAGCAATCACTTCCTCTGATCTGAAGTGTGGAGCAGCATGAGAGCAGAATGTGAGCAGAATGTGAGAGTTGTGTATTACTGCATGTGTGTGTCTGCATGTGGGCACATTTTGTTAAAGCAACTGGCGATGCTGGCAATGACACGCCTGCTCTTTGGAAAACTGACAACAGTTAAAAACATGGCAAGTGAGCCTGCTTCATTGTACAGGCAAATTAGCCAATAGGTACTGGGTCATCTCCTATTAAATGTAAACAGCTAATGCTTTACTTGGCATTTTATGTATTTCTGACCATACATATACTGTATATGCTTGAGTTGAAGTTCAAATATGAGTAAATATTTTAACATGTTTGTATTAATATTTACTGCAGATGCATCGACTGGTCATTAATGTTTGTGCAGGTGTTTTATTCATGAATGCACTAGCCCTGTTTCCCCAAAAATGTATGTAGGCTACAACTGATTTATTTTGCTCCCTGGAAGAGCACATTTTTTGTATTACATTCACGTTGTCATATGCTCAGTCTTATATGTGGTGAACTTTAGGCAACAAAAGCACAAGTCCTGTCTCACTGTGACTGCTTAAACGTCACCAAAAGAATATCAGTCTTTAGTTGCTACGAGCAGATGTTGTTGTTGGGTTGCAACTGTGTTGTGTGAACAAAATAAATATGTTGCCAAGAAAATGGTGGTAACTTATGCAAGAAAACTATTTTGTTAGGTTTAGGAGAATATCATTGTTTGGGTAAAAGTAGGAGTAGGGTTAGGGTTAGTTCCTTGAAATATGTAAGCTAAATTAGTAGATGTTGACTTTTGGGTTCACACAGGACACATACAGAAGTCTCCTAGGTGAAAGTCCCATGTTTGTTCAACCCATCCATCCATCCATCCATCCATCCATTAATGTTAAGAGATGTGGTCTTCACATATTTCTGTACAATCAGGCTGTGTCAAGCCCAGACTCAACAGCCCTGCCATTCAATGAGGCTGTACTGCAGACTGGTGTTTTGAGCTAAAGGCTAACATCAGCATGCTAACATGCTCACAATGGCAATGCTAAAATGTTGATGTTTTTAAGGTACAATGCTTACCATGTTCCACATCTGCGTTGCTAGCATTTCCTAATTAGTACAAAAAAGTACAGCTGAGGCTGATTGGAAAGGGCATGTCATTGGTGTTAAAGTGTAATTCCGTTGATAATGGACCCCACAGTCTTTTTCTGCATGAATATAGACTAAATAAGCCATCTTGACAGTTTTTTTCGTTTATCATCTATTAACAGAGAAATCCTGAAGAGGCGCTAGCAGCCAGACATGGCTAATGCTGAGTAGCTCGGGCGGAGTGCTTAAACATCCAAAAAAAAAAAAAAAAAATTTAAATAAAATTGCTCAAAATAGAACTGAACGCTGTAATCCGACTTGTTAGGGCTGACTGTCAATACGGTCCAGCTGACTGCTAAGGCTTGTATCATTGTAAAACAGTCTTTTTTTTTAATAAACTCCGGGTTCACTAACTACATTGTTGGTGCTTCATTTTCTGCGTAGGGACTCTTATGCTACTGCAGAGGTCTGGTGCTATTTTGAGCAATATTAATGGTTAAAAAATGTTTTGGACGGTTTAGCGCTCTGCCCCGAGCTGCTTTGTTTTAGCCATGTCTGGCTGCTAGCAAATCTTCTGGATTTCTAATTTAATAGGTGATCAACGGAAAAAAACTGCCTCAATGGCTTATTAGATGTATACTCATGCATTACACTTTAAGGGGCATATAACCAAATTGTTGGATGAACAGGAGTGTTGACTCCATGATGTCACCAGATCAAATGTCAAGGAATCAACATTTTATAGATAATCATCTCAGGACCATTGATGTCTGTAGCAAATTTCTGTGGCAATCCAACAGTTGTTGAGATAGTCCAGGCAAAGTGGTGGACCTACATTATCATCCCTTGAACCATGCTAGCGTGGCTCAAAATGTTCATGTGTTCTCTAGAGAGAGCATTGTTGGGAGTGTTGAACTGAAATTAGTTTCACTGATAATTAAAACATCACAGTTAGATTGATGACAGCTGTCAACGGTCTATTTTGAAGGATGAAAGTACAGTATGAATATGGATAATCGTCTGGTTCAAAGTACTAGTTAGAATGCGGTCATGATGTGGATTTTAAGGGGAAATGCTTTCAATTTTATAGTCCTCCAGATTATGAATGCAAGAGAGCTACATTGTCGCCCCAGCTATGGTTGCATACAATTAATGATAAGCTCACTTTTTGCATTGTGAAGATTTCCATAGCTTACTAAAAAACAGAATATGATAGTGGAAATATGCAATGTTCTCAAACTGTACCATTTTTTGCTGAGTAGAGGCTTATGAATTTTACATTTGTTCTTATGTTCCTAAGTTAAACTTTGCCTCTATTGTTGATGACCAGCTGCTTGCACTATAGATTCTACCTGATTCTGCTTAAAGTTCTCTAAAAGTAGTTAAGAAATGAGATTCTTTACATTCACTACAATGTTATTCCTTGAGATTACAAGTAAAATGCCAATAATAACAGCTTCCACCTACTATATACTATATACCACCTATACTCGTATAACAAAACAACCTTCACAGACTATTTAAGACAAAATATTACAATCACTACAAATGCAGACGTCTTACTCTGTTGAAGAAGATTTGACTCTTAAATGCTTATAGTTCAAACTGCCCTCGTGGATTTATGTGGGTTCTAATTACAGAAGCTGGCAAATATTGACATATTGACAAATTGAAGGAATTTAAATGACAGGTAGAGAAAAGAATGCCTTAGGGGATTGCACCATACGTACATCAACACACCATTGTTAGTTAGATGTAGTGTATGTAAGTTTCAGAGAGGATGTGTAATGCAGATAGTTTATGGTTGAAAGGTTAAAAGGCTTAATCTATGAAGCTTGTTTAGGCAATGTGTTCTGAGGGCATATGTTTGACTTTTATTCTCTGTTGCATTGTTTCATTTCATCAATGTTTTAAATATCATTGTGGTGCTGCAAAAGACAACAACTTTTTTTTTCAAAATATTTATACGTTTCATGGCTTATACTGTATTTTAACGGACTTCCTTATGTCTTAGGTTTTGAGCTTCAGCTGAGGATGGCAGGAGATTCTCGAGTCCTCATGGACCACAACATGGAGATAGGCGTCACACCTGCACAGGTAAAATGCACAGTCACTATCAGTCAAACACTGTACAGATCACTATGATCTTACCACAGCAGAGAGTGTGAGGGATCAGAGAAAAACAGGTGGCATGGTGATAGAAGCTCATAGAGAGAGCAGAGGACAAAAAGGAGATGTTTGTGAGAAAGAAAAGCAGACTGATGGCTTCCAAGAATAGTGGGAATGAGGAGGACAAAAAGGCTGTTTGATATGCAGCAGATATGCTTTACACATACTTTATAGATAAGCAGTACAGATTATAGATCAAGCCTCACAAAGTGTAGCAAAAACAGTTTCTTTAGTTCACAAATATATAGTTCAGTGTACTTGGGAGTGGAGATAGGGAAAAAAGGAAAATACACCCCACTTACTCCCAATAACGGATGGTGGAGATGCACTGGTTATCTGTCCTGATTCCCGAGCTGATTGGAACTAATGCTGTCTACCCAAGTGCAGCCAGAAATGCTCAAGGGAAGTATGCACCTACCACTTACTACTGACACACAGAGGGAAATAATTATTCATTTATTGACCATATTGACTACAAAGGCAATGGATGGACAACACTGCTTGTGACAGCTTCATATATCACTCAATTAGCTCTATCCCAAACGTATAGGCCTATTTTAGCTATCCTTCATCTAAAAGCTTTGTAGAATTGATTAGCAGCAATTGTGTAAAACTGTGTAATTGATTGTTGTTTTCAGTGGAAAGTTTTACTCTAATACATGGTGGACTGTCTTTGTTCTGAATCTCTATTTGATCCAATATCCCTGAGCACAGTTGGTAATAAGGGAGACCATTGACATTTAGTGAATGCATCGTCATCAAGCTACTAATTGTGATGCGGGTCAATACGTGTTGTCTTACAGTTCTTCTTTGTCAAAATGTTCCTTAAACAGGGATCACTCTAAATCAATATCTGAAAACTCAATACTGCACATGCAGGCCTGACTGAGTTTGCATGTACACAAGATAGCAGGGAGGCAGCACCTGGCATCTCCGAGAAACCATACTGAATAAAGCTGCCTGACCAATGTTATTATCCAGTCTCTTCTGGATATATATATATGTCCTTCCCGAGCTGAGCTGCGATCATCTCTGAACTGTGATAGAGCAGAAGAGAAGTCAGTGTAACCATAAAAGGATGAAGGTTTTCTGGTGATGTGAGCTTAACTCTAGAGAGAGATGGATCCCAGATGTCCTCTTAGAAGTGAGAGATTGAGAGGTCACTGGAGCTGTTTTCTTGCCTTGACACAATGCATTCAATTATCAACTCAGATTGGAAAGCTTCAGTGTAATACCAAAATGCCCTTTGTCTGTCTGAAAGGTGCCTTTTCCCTCTGTATGTGTGTGTCTTTTTGTAAGCATACATGTGTACAGAAAAAAAACAAGCAACTGCCATCTGCAGGACTACATTGCTCTGTGGCAGAAAATTGTTTTTCACAAATGTAAATTTTCTTTAACATACAATATTAAAATCCTGCATGTATGATCATGCAAGCCGGTTTCTAGATAAGCGCAATGTGTGTGTGCCCAGGCATATGCCACTCTTTTTGAGAATGCCATAAGGGTCTGTTGGGGAAGGATGGAGGATCTGTTCCTATCCAGGCCTGCCAATGTCCCATAGGGTGCGAGGGGAGGAAACACAAGGGACAGGGAGGGAAGCAGGGCACAGCTGTGGAGACAGATCGCCTCGCTGGAGCTGGGCCAACATAGAGAAAGACCTGGGCGTCCTTGTGTTCTTGTTGTGTCCTTACTCTCTCTCTCTTTCTCTCTGTATATGTGCCAATGTCATTGTGGAGTAGCACATAGCAGTGACTTTATAACGGTTCATAATTTTATTTGCCTCTCTGCCAGCAGCACAGAGCACTGTGGTTTTGCAAAGGCTGAAAGAAAATCTCATTAAAAAGGTTAACACCTACATCTTCCAGTACAGACTCAATATTGCTTCACAGAAAATATTAATGAAAATAAATCAAGGTGGCTATTGTAAAGTACACCCATGTGGAGAAAACCTTACACTGCTACTGTTCTCTATCAATCGCCCCTTCTGTATTTTCTTGCTTCCTTTCACTTCCCTTCATCCCCTTACTTTGCCTCTTTCTCTCTATATCTTTCCTCTAGGTGAAGAAGCTTCCTAAACACTTGCGGGAGGCTCAGATCTCAACAGAGCGAACCCACTTGATTTCTGATCCGGCAAAGAAGCCACGTCAGCGATATGTGCAGAAGGATGGCAAGTGCAATGTTCATCATGGAAACGTGCAAGAGACCTACCGATACCTCAGTGACTTGTTCACTACACTGGTGGACCTACGCTGGCGTCTAAGTCTCTTCATTTTCACCTTGGTCTATGTAGTCAACTGGCTTTTCTTTGGTTTTCTGTGGTGGCTGATAGCACTAATCCGTGGGGATCTGGTGCATGCTGATGAGGAGGGCTGGACCCCCTGTGTGGAGAACCTCAACAGTTTTGTCTCAGCCTTCCTCTTCTCCATTGAAACAGAGACCACCATTGGGTACGGTTATCGTGTAATCACAGAAAAGTGCCCTGAGGGTATCATACTGCTTTTGATTCAGGCCATCTTGGGTTCCATTGTTAACGCCATGATGGTGGGTTGCATGTTTGTCAAGATCTCACAGCCAAAGAATCGCGCCGAGACCCTCATGTTCTCGCACAATGCTGTCATATCGGTGCGAGACAACAAGATGTGCCTGATGTTTCGGGTAGGGGACCTGAGGAACTCTCACATCGTGGAGGCATCAATCAGAGCAAAGCTGATCCGCTCTCAGCAGACCAAGGAGGGGGAATTCATCCCACTTAACCAGACTGACATCAACATCGGCTTTGACACAGGAGATGACCGTCTGTTCCTGGTGTCACCGCTTATCATCTCTCACGAGATCAACGAGAGGAGCCCCTTCTGGGAGATGACAATGACGCAAATGGAGAAGGAGGAGTTCGAGATCGTCGTTATCCTTGAGGGCATGGTGGAGGCCACAGGTATTTAGTGGTAGGGGGATAATAAAGAAAAGTTGTTACAGAGAGGAAGAAAGGTAGAATGGGAGGATATATGGATGATGTGTAGATAGACTGAAAGACAGAGCTTGATGAATGTTTGATGCAGGAAGTGAGCTAAGTGGGAGGGATAGGAAGATGAATAAATTGATGGAAAGAGAGAAGCTTAAAACAGAGGAGGGGGCAGTATGAGTACATGAAAGTGCTGTAGATTACAAAGGATATTGTAATGGATGGAAAGACAAACTATCTAAACTTAAACATAAACCATAATACAAGCTGTAAGTGAGACATAAATAATGTGATAAGGGATGCACCCAGGGCTTTAGAATAGCATATATAGATAAACACACACATACATACACGTGCACATACTGTATGTATACATGTATGAGATCAGTGTGCAGCCCATGACTGTAGCATGGTAGCCAGTCTGCCCTTGTGGAGACCCGGGTAGAAATAGTATACAGTGCATTTTGTTCCAGGTTGTAAATATACTTTGCAAATAATGAAAGCATATTGCATAAAGGTTATTTTATTATTTCAATTATTTCAGCTGACAAATGGTGTTAAAGGTGGCAATTGTTTAAATCATTATTCCTTTAACTGCAGTTCCGTTTTCATCAACATTTTTACTCAGTTTAAAGTATTTGTTATCTCAGCTAGGGCAGATAATTGAAGGCTTTTCACAGCCGGTATTTCCACTGTTGCGACTTCAAGGTTATGTCTTTGATATTGTTTATTTCAAAATGAAGGAAGTGTCGCTACCCACACTGCTGGCCTTTGTTTTGGGTAAAGGCCAAGTAGTCCTGAAAAGTGCTCCAGGCTGATTAAAGGCACATGTGACCAGGTGTTTCTGTAAAGTTCCACAAAGCGCCTATCTCCTGGCATGAGACTTTATTCAAGGCTACAAGAAGAATGTAGCATACACAATTAAAATGAGAAAACATTATGATGTCTATAGTATAGTGTCATACAAAGGGATTTTCAAAACACTCAATTTATTAAATCCAAAGCTAGTCTTTAGTCAGTTTTGAAAAACATCGTACGGAACATCAGTCCCTGTGTCATTCATACTTATATTGAGATGAATACGGAAACATTTACAGCATGTTGGACCACAGCTAGCTGTTGTACTGTTCTAATATGTTTTCTGTGGGCTATTTGCTCAATTAAGGATTGCTTATATGCCAAAGCTGCATTGTTTATTGGCTTTTGTTCAAGGACTAATTACAATCCACTCATTTTAAATACAATGCATAATACATATTACTAAATTACGTTATTGGTTATCATCGTTCTTTGCATCAGTAAATGAGACACAGTGCTTGATTAGGAGTGTTTATTCTTGTTCACACGATTGTCTTTTCTAAGACTATATAAACCATTGAGCTCCCTAATGCGATCAGGCACGGCTTTCCATGCATGCATCTGAACATTTCTGCTCTATTTCATTTCTGTTTTTTTATTTATTTAATTGTCTTCCTCCAAAGCACCAGTAGTCATCATGCTTCCTGCTAGCGCTGCTGGATACTTGACTCAGGCATTAAATCACCTTTCGCTTCACCGGCAGAGACCGTGGCGTCATGCAGGGGCTATGTCGTCACCGTCCTTGACCGCTAGGCCAATCTCACCATCCAGTAGCTCCCCCGCCCTCTTCCTTCTTCTGTTAACCTTAATGATAATTGTTTCACATGTGAAAGAGCATACGAGGGGAAATTAAAGGATAGCTCAATTACAGTACTTTTGAAACCTTTTCAATAGCTTTTGCCATCATAAATGTTAAAATTTTCTTGTCATCTTTAACCAATACAACAACAAATATGCTTGCTTTATGCAAATGTTTGTTTATTATTATTGCAACAATCCAAAAACAATGACAAATACTGTCCTGAATATTCTGCAGAATAACCTAAAAGGTACTGCATGCTCAAAAAATATGCTGAAAGGGCATATTGACCTGAATGTAACATTACTTAGTAGGGCTGGTCGTTGGGTATTTGGTATTCAATTCGAGATTCAGATATTCGTTGGGGTTTTTTACACATTCCTTAAAAAAAAAGTTCCTTTAATTAAACCGAAAAACACGTGTTGCAGCACAGCTAAGTGTGAGAGTCTTTACTGTGTATTGGTGTCATGTACAGATCATTTTCCTCATGCTCGACTGCTGTGTGCGCAGCTGCAGGACAGTTGCTAACTTGTTGTTTTGTTTCAACAACGTAAGCTTAAAAGATTAGCATAACCCGCAGAGTTCGGAGCAATTACCAGTAATTACTGGTGTTGTTTTCAGGCGATTTAATGAAGACAAACACCATCTACGTCTGTGCGCAATATAAACACAGAGCCGGAAACGGCTGGCTGGCTCCTTCCAGATTCAGGATGTGGTTCACTTCGCTACCTGCAGTTATCACACGTCCAAAAAATTAGTGCCGTTATGAGACATTTTTGCATTAACTTTGACAGCCCTTATTTATACAGTATATATTAAGTCTTGACTTGACACACATGGTGACATCACGATGGTACAAAAATGACAAAAACCAATGCAATATCCCAGACTGTACTTTTCATTCACAGTAATCATGACTTTTTTAATCGAGGAACAAAGGTCATATGGTAACCAACATTCACAAGCAAATTTATTGCTGAATAAGCACCCTGACTTCCTATTTTAAAAATGATTCATCCGCTGTCAGTGTAGTTATGTATCAATGAATGCTGTTTTCATTATTTTTATCTGATCCAACTAGAAAGCAAATGCATATCCTAAAAGCTCCAGGAGATATGACAGGGGAAAAACACAATACAAACATCATTACCTTTTTTTTTAAATTGGAAAATAAACATTTGTGGATCATATCAAGCAAGTAATTATCTCATTAACCTAATCAAATTGAGAATGATTAGAATCAGCATCAGATGTGCAATTTCATTGTACTAAGTATCATGGCAATAGAGGCGATGCTGATTCTGATGATGTTCATGAAGTGTAGGCTTTATATACCCCAGAGTAAAACTCCCTATTAAACAAAATATTTACCACATCACAAGTTGGATGCTGTCAGAGACTTTGGAAGTGACAGATGAGTGGGTTGTGAAATGGCTTCATTTTCGCTTTAATGGCAATCACTTGTTTTCTCTGTTGACATCCAGATTGTCGTTTTGAGCATAATTGTGAGTCAGGCTCTGGAAATCACTAACAGCATTTGTTTCCCAGGCACTCCCACAGCATTTGAGATAAAAAAAGAAAAAAAAAAGACGATTACTTCCTAAAAAACATTCTGCCCTCACAAATACAAGAATTCAAATAATGGAAAGCTACAATTTATTCAAGTGCAGTTTGCTGCATGGTGGCTCAGTTTATGCTAACATAAAAGATGAAGTTTTACCATCAGAAACCATCCCTTGTTTACACATTCAAGTGGAATGGCATTTATGAGACGGAAAATATGTTAATCATCTGTGGACTAAGCAGCAACCCCCGTGTTATCACAGCCGTCTACAAATAGCTGAGGGATGCCTAGTTTCAAGATGTCCACGCACCCTGCTTTTATATTCATCTAATTTTGTTGTAGACATTTTCTTGAAAAAAACGTGATGAGGCTGCAGCTTATCGTAAGGATTCTGGTAGTTGTCCTGCTGTTGCCTGAGGCCCAAACTTGTTGAAGTTTCTCTGATTCATGGCTGATTTGTCTCCTTTTTTCTTTACAGTAGTTTATTGATACAAAAAATAACTCCTGCTCTATGCCTTCATGCCAGATCAATATGAAAGGATTTTTTTTCAACCTCAATAGTGTTTTTTAATTCCAGAGACATTGTAACTGCTGATAATATGTTGCCTATATAAGGCATTATAGGTTATTTAAAATTTGAACACTATTTTACTGACGCAAGAAAGAAATGATAGCAGACCCAGCCATTTCAACTGCATGGTTAGGCTCAAATCACTTTTGGTAGTAGGTGCATTTCAACTGCGGATAGTACCCCCTCAGCGTAGGCGGGATTCTCAAGATCGCCATAGCCTGATGATGAGGATGACGAATGAATAAATATAAAAATAATACTAACTCACTGAGGTGAGACTCTTACAGAGATGCTCAATGTGACCCCTGGGTCAGCTAATGGAACTGACAGAATCCTCAATTTACGACGGCCCGTATAGTCTCACAGAGAGGCAACAACGCACTGGAATGTCTTTACAACTAAAATTTACATTAATATGCCATGTTTTACTAACCACCTGGCAAGTATTAAAGTTTATGTTCCTTTTCAGGGTGAGGTTTAATAAGAAGTAAAGACCCCTCTCCGCTGTAATGTATACATTTATTCCGAATAAAGATGTTATGTGTTTAAACTGTTAGTAGATACAAAGTTAGAAAACAAGAGTTAAGTGACGTTGCTTTATCTAGTGGAAAGATAAGAGATATGTTATAGCTGTGTTAGTTTAGTATTAATTTCTTCTTCTTAACTTATATAACTCCATAAGCTACTTGTATGAATACATAATAGTAAGTTGTTACTAAAACAACTATGGAGGTTATACTGTTTGGTTTTCTTTCTTTTGTCATAATACACATCTCTAATCTAGAAGAACTGAACAGCATTACGTTATAGGTTGTATTTGACGTACAGGCTCTGACCTTGTCACTGCCTACATATGTCAGCCCAAACACAACACAGATTGGGGAGTGAAAATAAAAGCCTTCCCCCGGGGCAACTTGGAAGTTTCCAGGTGGATGCTGTGAAGGAGGTCATAATCCCTTATGAAGTGCTACATGAGAAGCAGCAGTGGTTACACCTGCAATGACGTTCTGACATTCTGATGTATCAACATGGATTAAGCAAAGGTGTAACTAATAACATTAGCGATGGCCCTTTTCCATTTAGTTTGTCAGTAAGCCAGCAGGCTCAATACCACTTGATGGAAAGCAGCCAGTATTAAGTTATCAAATAAACGGTTTGACAAGTCAGAATGTCTGCTGTTAGAACAGTGTATTGATTAGAGTGGTAACCTCATTGTATCCTCGTCTTCACTTGTGCATAACTGATTTCAAAGGTCATTTCTCATGCTGATACTTTTGAATACTTTAATTTACTACATTTGAGTTAAAAAGCTTTTGCAATGCAAGAGGATGCCAAACTCACATCCATGTTGGCTTATTTTTTGTTTTCTTGTCTCTGTTGGTTTGGTGGAGAACCACAGTTGAACATAATGAGTTACTGGATAAAAGGAATATATGATATAATGCATATATTGCAGGAGCAGCTTCTGGAAGTGTGATGTGTTCATGTTTCTCAGCTCCCAAACTTCAGTGGATTTACAAGCTGCATTTTCAGAAAATAATAGTCATAAAATCACACAAGCGCACAAGGTTGTCGTAAAAAGAATAATATGAATTCTGTAGCCTATTTTATTACAATGGCTACTGCTCATTTGCCAACTGCCAAGTCTTAAAGCACATGAACACATCACAGAGCATGTCTCCTACAAACCCTGCAGCACACTTTTTCAACCAAACATATAAAACATAAAAACAGGTATTTTTGTTTACAAAAGACCCAAGAGGCAAAAGCCAAGTCACAGCAAACAGATTGCCATACAATTTTGGTCATGAGAAATGGTCTGTGAAATAGTCTGTATACAAACATATGTGTATATGTGTGTGTGTGTGCATGTGTGTGTTTAGGCGGCACATGTGGAATAGTATTTTTTCATTTTTTTATTTGTAAATTAACAAATTGTAATTGTAATGTGCCCACAAAGTGAGCTGGACAATTTTGTGTAGTGGCTAAACAGTGGAATTACAATTTGTGTGCGGTCATATGATGCTACTGGGCCAGTTTCCATACACTGTGGTAACTGCTCTGAGCTCAGCGAGCCCAGTCTGCAGCGAACTGCGAACATGAACATGAAAATGCCCCCTGGCCACAGGAAATTTAGTTATTACAGCAAGAAGCACTGGGCCACTGCTTGGTGTGTTTTTCGGCGTAGGTTGTCCTGACACAGACAGGCCTACATGTGACCCCTGTACAATGACACGCAGTGACGTAGGACGCTGTCCTTACATTCACCGTAGTCTATGCTCATATGAAGAACGATGGAGAAAGAAAAAAGTCTATAAGTAGACAGAAAGAGAGATAGGGGAATGGAAAAGGCCAGAAAAGCTTTGTAAGATGACGTTGCTTAATGTGCCAAACGCTGTGACTAGTTTAGGCCTAAAACAAGTGTAGGTTATGTTACAGAACAAGTGCCAGCAGAAAACGATATTGATGATGATACAGGTATGGTTACAGTGCCGAGATGCCAGGTGTGTAAATGAAATGGCAAATAATAATAAGTGCTTTAATGTGTGAATGACAATTTGTAAGTTGTGACAGTGCCATCTAGCATTAAGTGTGTGACAATTTTTGGTCTGGTGGAGTCTCTGAGCAGCAGTTGATCAGTTTGCTGCTGGTGCTGAAGAAGAGGAGGCAGTACCAAGCACCAGCCATGATATGGGCCGGTCTAAGGCATGAAGTTTGCGGGCTCAGTTCCAGTCCCACTCTGGCCCTGGTCATAGCCCCTGCAAAAGGATTACTTTCACTATCAGAATTTGATCCATTCTTATGACATTTGGAAAGTCTAAAAGAGCTGCACAATTAAATCATTTAATCCCCATTCAAGTTAGAAAAAGTATTAAATCCGAAGTAGTTGGCTCAGCTTGGGGAAGTCTCTAGTATACCTGCTCTATGGGCCCAACAGTGCGGAAATATGGTGGAAGTAGTCCCGATCAGTCAGGTATTTTTAGATATAGAAATTGAAATTCTTTGGCTTCATGCTCAACTGAGCAATTTAGGAATGAACAGGGCTCCGCCTTGAACACTGTATTCAGTTCCTTAAAACATCCATGCTAATCCCTCAGGAAGTAACCATTATCAAAATGTGTTTTCATCATCACAACAATCAACATTATATCAATCCATTAGCAACATATTGTCGAAGTGTCTCTTAAGAGTCTCATCCTGCTCATATAATATCTCAAAGTACTAAGTTTCATAGCACCTGGACTCAACCTTTATAAAAAGAATAAAACTATGTGCTTTTAAATGCTAATAGGACAAGATACTAATAGATCTTCACAACACAACTTAATGTTTTTATGGACTCCAAAGTATTAGCTAAACTAAGAATTGAAAACCAACACATCAAACAATATGTCAACACCCTTCATAGACACTATAGAAAATCCTTCTGATAGGGACTGAACGACGTTATATTGTCTTTGATGATCCAGTCACAGAAATAACAAACATATCACAAGTTAAATGTGGAAACTAGGCCACTCATATCCAGAGGGAGGGCTGATGAAAAGGTGCAAAAGCCCCTCCTCTCACTGCAGCGGGACATTAGACACCATATCAATTTGGCATCTACATCTATTTTAGAGCACATGCTTGATATTATTGGCTATGCTATGCATTTACGGATACACAGGACATTATGTAACTCAACAGCTGGGTGGGCCAAGCATCTATGGCAAGTCAGATGTTTCCAGTTTAAAGCAATACTCCAACCAAAATCTGTTTTCTCAACCCCTGTAGTCTCGAAAGGTGGCTGCAAAAAGTTGTGTGACAACTACACACCAACGTGTTTCCAAAAATAGACCAAGTTCATATCTGATACTACCAACATTTTAAATGAATAAGAACTAAAAACCTAGCATTGACAGCACCAGTGGCCATTTCCAAAAGCAAGTGTTGTTCCAATACTGGCCTACCAAATTTTGACAATTCTTTGTCAATGAATTCGGCATGTATTTTATCGGCCACACGGCTCATACCATCTGAACAAACGTTATGTTTAGACCAGTTGCATTTCCAACAGTATTGCTTTCACAAACAGGATGGAGGCTTAGAGGAAACACTGTGCAGGTCTTGGCCCTTTCTTTGCACAGTTTTTGTACAACCATGAATAATTTACTGATGCTGTCTCTCTTTCTCCTTACACCTATTCCCATCTTTGTGTGTTTGTTTACCTGTCCATACTTCTGACAGGGATGACATGTCAGGCACGCAGTTCCTACCTGGATACAGAGGTGCTTTGGGGATACCGCTTCACACCGGTTCTCTCTCTGGAGAAGGGCTTCTATGAGGTAGACTACAACAACTTCCATGATATTTACGAGACCAACACCCCCACCTGCAGCGCCAAGGAGCTAGCTGCTAAGCGTCGGGAGGGGCCACTATTGCCTCAACTTTCGCTCCTTAGCCCTGATCCCAAAATGCAGACTTTTGATTCCCTAAACCGCCTGTCCGAACAGGACCCTCTCAGCCCAGATGAGGACAAGGAGGAGAGAGATTCAGGCGGGGACAGAGGAGAGACCAATGGCTCAGCTGCTGCTTTGGAGAATCCGCCTCTTGTTGATGGACTGCCTGAATGATGTGACTGATGGCCACATCAGCTAAAAACCCAGAGACTGGACAAGAGTACAGGACAATATAATGCTTATTTTAGCCAGCTTGTTCCTTTGCAGTGCTTGGAGATACAAGACAACCGTCTCCAGTCCCTGACTCATGCAATACTCCTCTACTAGAGTGTCAATCTATAGTATAGATTGGTTTTGTAGACACGTAAATACACATACACAGACACACATACAGTATCTATATATACACTTAAAGTTGGTGGTTCAGATTGTCTTTTTATAATCGTAATGACCACTTACTGCTGTAACAGCTCAAGTTGTATAATGTAAACTTGAGCTGAACCTGGTAGCCATGACAGAGTACCATGGGCTTATTATGGATACTCCAATATTCTCATTTTAGAGTGTGTTGATTCAGCTTCATTTGAACAGAGTATCAGTCTCATAACTAGACTTATGTGTCTGACTGCAGCTTCTGAGTGGTTAAGGAACTTGTTATTGATGCTTTTTAAAGATGTGGAAGATAATTATTTATTTTCAGTATTATATCTGTCAGTATTGTTTTTAATTCTGTCAGAAACCCATTTCAAGAGAAGGCATAGAAAACGGTTCTACATAAAAGGCAAAGTGTACTGGAAACCACTATCCAAATGCATTTTCTTTGTTAACATCTCCCTTATGGTTGTAATGTCGTAAATACTATCATTGTATGTCTGACTGGCCCAAAAGAAAGCAGCTAATACCTATGTTGTACTTATTTTCAGGGTTTGAAATTGACAAGAACTAGGCAAATGCTGGTAGAAGCTGTATATGCCACTGAATGACTATTTTGAAAAAATATTGACTGGTTAAAGATTTAATCCCTCTTCCCGCTGCAGCAACTAAAACATTAATTCAAAGCCCTTTTCTTGGTCCATAAAGCACAATTTCCCATGGAGTGAATCCACACTGACCAGACCCCTCCACCCAGCCCCCGCTGCTGGCTGAAGCATGTCAGTCCTAGTTAGAAGTAACATTCAAATGTAGATTCAAATATTTATATGAAACATGGATGCTCAACTGCTATTTGAAATGTTCTTGATTTTTATACACTACACACATGAATATTTCAAATGCTCCACAAGTCAAATGAAATACTCAGTTTATTATTTTATGGTTATTTTGTTTGAAATTATTTAAAAGATATTCAACCCTGATGTTTTTCAGCTACATAAAAGTTGAGTCTACTGAAGAGAGGAGCAGGTTTTCTGTCCAATCTCTAGAGTTTAGTATCTGGCCATTCTCATCATCTGCAATATTTGACTTCTTGGTTATTATGTTTTCTGAACTTTTCAGTGTTAGCATTCACTTCATAATTTCAAGTCTTCTATTCACAATCACACACTTGTTTCAATCTGCACTGTGGCCCTATTCCACACACCTCCCCTGGGCCTTTTGCCTGATATAGTTTATGGCCCTGTTGACTACTGTTTTGGAGGCCCACACATGTCCTGTGAGGGCCATAGCCTACAGTATTTTTTGACTTTTCTCTGAAAGGGCATCAGAGCTTGCACGCATGAATCAACCCCTATCTGTCCCATTGCCGAGTGTGTTTAATACAGTAAGAAATACAGGGTATTTTCTAGGCATGCAAATGATGAGATTTCTACAATATATTACAAGATAATGTATAAATGTTCAATTATCATTTGTTGAAAGAAAAATTCCTGATACTTTAAAATCTCCCACTTCCCAATTCAGTGTTAAATTGTTTTGTTGTTTGTTTGTTTGTTTGTTTGTTTGTTTTTTTACTGATGCTTGTCTAATCAATGCATTTATTTTCACTGTGACCTACATCTTATAATGTATTCCATTTGCTATACGACACGTTTGTCATTAGCGAGAGCTCATCTTTCATTGCTGGAATGTCATCTGTTGTCTATATGTTCTCATGGGAATAAACATAATATGGCCGAAAGAACAACATGTTCTTGTTAGATTATGTGCGCATGACTGTATGAGTGTGTAATTATTTTGTACATAATTTTGCAACTGAGGATCTGACAGTAACTTAATTTATGACACTGCACTCTATTGGCTGCAGTGTGACAAAATGACAGATGTATGGCCATGGCTCTAGGTGAAACAAGTGTGACACAAAAGCTACCTGAAAACTGGATTAGTCGCGTATCAAATCATGAAAAGGAGATTTAAGCAACACTTAATTATCTGCACAGAACAATCTCGTCTTGTACTGAAGCTTTAGGCAAAAACTGCTTCATGCACGCAGGGGAACAAATATGAGGGATAACATCAAGAACTTATTTTGCCCTCTTTCCATGTCTAAATTTGAATTATACAGCAGCAAAGTGTGGCTACATCTCAGTAGTAACCAACACCCTACCTGTGCTAAACTCTGAAATCTAACAATAGTTGTCCAAGCCTTAAAAGGTAAATAACCAATGGTTTCCAATAGATTAACATGATTGCGGCTGCCACAGGACCATAACAGCATCCCTGAGTCAGCTTTGTGTGTTAGGAGACTGCAGTTACACAGACACATGCACACACACGGGAAGAGACTATCACAGAAGACAGCCAGCAGACTGATTAAGAAGGCCACCACAGCTATTAACTAGCAACAGACAAGGAGCTGTAAAATTCACAGGAGTACAACCAGTCATAAGATGAAACATAATGTTACATTTGGTGGCCAGTGTGTCATAGGAATTCACTGAATCAAAGCAATGTGCTGTCAAGGCTATTCTTGTCCAGGCTATTAGATTTGGGAGCTGGATCATCAGCAAGCTGACAGTCCCTGATTCAAATCTGAATAATGTACGATGATGAATATAATGCGCTATTGAATGGTGCATTGAATTAGGTACCCAAGGCAGGTGCACGTGGGTGACAATGGTGTGTGTTTGAGAGAGAGATACATAATCAGTCATCACAACCTCAAGGCAACAGTGCAAAATAAAACACACAACACAACACAACACAACAAAATGCAAAAATATCGATTTAAGCTTTTGCCAAGTTAGATGTGCCCTTTTAACAATGATGCAATTATGAACGGAAAAGAACAAAGAAAGATAAATTTGCTGAAGCTGAGGAATGGCTCCCCACCAATGGAGAAAGTAGTTATTGTTCTTTCTCTTCCCATGGTTGGCTAATACCCCTTCCTTCTGCTTTAAATAATGCATGCTGGTGATGAAGAAGGAAGCACATAGGCCATTAACAACTGTGTAGTCAGAATAAAACATCCTGCACAAGAAAGAGAAATGTAGTCACAAAAAAAGGCCAGTGGGAGGAATTTTACTCCGGTACAACACACTAGTGTAAGCTCTTTCCATAGTCTTGCTCAAGCCTCGGACTCCCCTTATTCTGCTCAAACAACTCCCACGCAGAAAACAATTCAACAGGGCATGGGTTATTTTGCAGTATTTTTCAATTTTTCCATGGATTGCCTGCTGATTTTTCCACCATCCAGAGCAACATCCAAAGATGAAAAAGCAAATTACCAAACACCATTGTCCTGTCTTTAGCATCTGTCTCTCCAAGCTGCAATTATATCTTATTAAGCATTCAGATATCCTCTTACATGGCACTGTAATGGTCCCCCTGTCTTCATTTCTTACAGCTCCCACTGGTAAAAGAAGGCTTTATGTCTGTCGTTTGTTCCTTTTCTCTTTTTTGGAGTATGTAATTTTACTCTCTGTGTTCTGGTGCATAGGTTGAAGCCTCTTTTGCACATTCATCTTCATGTGAAGCTCTATGTCACACCCCATAAGACTGGTACTTGGGAATCTTCCTCTGCACAAAAGCTATAAGCCTCCAGGATCAAGTGAACATGTTGCAAAACCTTATGTAATATAGCTTCACAGAGAGCAACTGAACCAATCACGAGAGGGTGACGTATTTCAGTCTGCTGTTTGTTCATGATGAAAATGTGTTCAGGGCAGGTCAGTTTGAAGCAGATAATTTTTTAATGTTTTCACAAATGTTTGAAATTCGGGTTAAATAATACCCTGTAGAGGAGCTACTTATCCACCCCATGTTTCTAGGGCAGAGTCATTTCATGGTACCATACAGCCATATGTTAAACACAACATATAGCCTCAAAACACAATTGAATGTCCTGTCATGTGTGAATGCAGACATTTCACAGATAGTGGCCGGAAGTAAGAGAAAACCATCAGTACTGAAAAGTGTTTTGGTTCTGTATGTAAGGAGCTGGATAAAGATTTTTTTCCCCAGAGTTTTGAATGGATGCACAAACACACACAGAGAAACCTTTGCCTTTTCCCAGCCAGGAAACAGAGGTCTTCCCTTTGATGTGTTCGGACGATGGCAGCCTTTGATGAGGATTTCTATGGTTGAAGAGTGGCTGTGGCTTCAAATTAAGCTGGCTGAGCTACTCCTAGTAGAGAAGCGCAGGCAGGCAACACTGAGAGCACACAAATATTGTCACAACGCCTACCTCTGTTTAGTCATTTTTGCACATTCTTGCTCATTTTCCAGTTATTAACCTCCCCAGGCATTTTCAGACTTGTCATTCTCTACATGCCTTGTAGCTGCCAATGTTTCGATCCATACCAAAACCAGATTTGTTCAGGTCTTATCCCCTGACCAATGGGCTCCTGACCCTGGCCATTCAAGATCAATACCTCAAACTATCTTCGCAGAAGTGTGGAACAAATCAGGTTTCCAGTAGACTACGAATCAGGCAGAGACAGCCCACAGTGTGTCCCCACTATTCCCAGTCGCGTGATCACCTTACTCACCAACACACCTGTTGCTCATTCCTTTATTAGCTCCTTTGCATATAAACCAGCCTTTTTGCCGCAGTTCTTTGCCAGATTGTCTAATGTCAGTCTTAGCATTCCAGCCATCGTGACCTCAGCCTGTTCCCAGTTCGGCTTCCCTGCCTCTTGACTGCTTTGTACTGACTGATCTGAATCTGTTGCCTAACTCTGCCTTGTTCTTCTTACCAAGTAAAAGATTGATTGCTTTCAACTGCCCTGCCTCTGAGTCCTGCTTTTGAATTCACATATCTGCGTGCAGAAACATTATAAATATTCAAGGATGTAAATGGTAAAGTCAGTGCTCATGTTCAAACATTAGTTAAATATTTTGTGAAACATTCTTATTCGCTTTCTGTTGAGGGTTATATGTTAAGGTTGATATCAACCATCAGTATGGTAAAAATGAAGGTACCCCCATCAGCTTAGCCTGGCTAACGCGACTTAATCTCAAAAAGATTTGGTCTGTGAACCCCACATTCATTTATTCACGCCTCATTTTTTTCATATTTGAGGTGTAGTTTACGATTGCCCAGGGCTGTTTATTGGGCGCTACGGATGTCTATCAAATGCATCTGTACATAGCTCATAGAAATTCGACGAGGAAGAAGCTTTTTTATACAGTCTATGGAAAGAAGAAGCTTTGGTGTGTCACATAGATGTCGTCATAGTCTTGCCATCCCTCCCCATTCTGTGATTGGTTCCCCCGCTGAAGCAAAAAATGGATCCATGGAATCCAGTCTGCCGAGCAGGGCGAAATGAAATGGCACGCAAGGCAGCATGGGTATACCCAGGCTACCATCAGCTGGCATGAACACTGGAAACAGCTAGCTTACTAATGCTAATACAAACTGCTTATCAGCACTTTTAATAATGACCTCAGGATAATTGGGCAGATTTGGGTCTGATTTGCACTGGTCTAGGATTTAGGTATTGGGCAGTTGGCTGATTAGAGCTGTAGGCAGACTGGCAGGGTGCTGAGTGAGGTCAACACAGGAGGATATGAACCTAAGCACAGGCAGACATAGAGTTAGACAGGGTTCAGGTAAACCAAGGACAATACTGACTAAACTTGGCTGGAGCTAATCACCATTTAGGAAAACTGATCGATCTAGTAAAGACTGATGAGGAGAGCCGGGCTGTACTGCAGGAGCTTGAGGAGTGGGTGAGTCACAGGTGTACAGGTGAACTGGCAGCAGAAGCTTGATGAATGGATCAGTTGCAGGTGATCGACAACACGAGCATCGCGCCCAGATGCTTGCACACACACACACACACACACACACACACACACACACACACACACACAGAAGAAAAACAGGGCACTGACAGTAAGACAAGGAAAACAAAGGGAACAAGAGGAACCGTTAACACCCACAGTCTTGTATAAAACTGTACAAGCCAATAGAGCAGATATGGTTGGATTAATTAAGACTGACCTTTTAGCATCATAGTCGACCATAACTGTTACATTAACACTGCAGAAACATGAACTGAATTTAGAGCTTCTGCTTGTAGTGGAGAGAGGAGTGTGTAATCCACAGCCACTAGAAGCTTACTGACTCATCATCATGGCACAGCACAGAGCAATGCAGCAAACATTGGATGTTATGATACATGTGATTGGTTTATTTGCTGTATAGTATTTTCTTTTCTATTCTTTTGGTGTATTAGAAAAACAATGGGATTCTGAGGGTTTTGAGGGGTCAGCTAGTAAGTGGAAAAAAGCATCTGGAACAGATGTTAAACCCTCTCAGAGAGGTAGAGAGGCATAGATTTATATATTTTTTCACAATAACTGCACCATCCTGAAACCATTGTTTACTACATCCCAATTTCTGGAGTGTTTTACAGCCAGTTATGGCATGAAACATTTCTCTAACTCTTATCTAAATATTGCACTGGTAAGTGTAGTGAAAAATAGCCTGGAACTAAAGCGTGCTTTTGAGCTCTTGGTGGATTTAAGCCCTCTTGAGAACCTTTTGAATGTGTAGGAGAAAGCGAGTGAAGTCTGTGAGATGTGAGAGATCCGACATCAATAGATAGAGATAAATCAATAGTTCCACACAATGGCTCCAAATGAAGGCATCAGTTAGCTTTGTCTGGGAGCTCTGTTACCAAGAAGCACTTTTTTCTTTACCGGATTTTTAAGCCTCCGCAATACCTGCTTTTGGCGCTGGCAGTGAAATTTATAGCATTATTTTAACTGTCTCCCATCCAGGAAAGATGCAACCTTTTTGTATGTTGAGTGGAATGCAAAGATAGAGTAGACCATAAGATACATGCCCTTAGATGCTTTAAGGGTTTATTGATTTAGTAACACCAGAAATTGTCTGAATCAATACCCAGGCCAATGAAGCAGCACCAATATTTCAGCGGAAGTCATATAAATTAAATCATGTAGGGTTATTTCTGTTTTCATTACTCCCTGCAGTGAGGGTAGTGTATAATGTTGTGGTTGCAGAAAAACAAATTGTGGTTTTATTGGCAGAAGTCATCAAATCACATGAGATACAGTATAAGTGGTTTTATGTGCATTTAATAGAGAAGGCATTGTGTAAAGTAACCCAGCATTGGAAATCAAATGAAATGACTTATTTTGCTGCACACTGTGCAGTTTACAATTTTGTCTGCAAAAGGCAACTGTTCCCACAGTTACCAATCAAGTTACCTTGTGCAGAGATAAGTTAGTACTCTATATTTATCCTTTTTTTCTCTCTCCCTCTCTCCCTTTTTCTATCCATCTCTCTTGCTCATTGAGTAGGTAACCCTCATGACTCCTCTCCTTCCTACGCACCAAAACAATACTTAAAAGGGAAAGAGAGCTGTCCGGTTCTCACTTACCTGTGGATGATCACGGCAACACACACGCAAGCACAGACGCAATTGGAGAACATGCACCCACATCATAAAACATCAGTTGGTAGTTTAAAATGTATCATGATGCTGCTTTTCAGAGAATTTGAACAAACTAGGAGTGTGTCACAGGGTCTGAAACAATGGATAAAGTAAAAGCTAAATTTATTTGCTTTGTCATAGAGCTAGAATTACAAGTGCAGTCCTGTGCCTCTGAGGAAGGAGAAGATTGCAAAAAGCTCCCAAATATCACCTACTTAATGCTTTTTCTTAAGTCTGTGTATTAAAATACAGCACTCTACCAGCTGACAGAGTGAGTATCCCGCCAGCCAAATCCTTGCTTCTTAACAGACATTCTCAGTTATTACTCATACCGCAAAATCACATTGTACAGTACAGTACGAATGCTGCCTCACTTCAACTTCTGTGGGCTGTTTGGGTTTTGAGAGAAATATCAAATATTTATAGAGGTGACTAAACTCTGCTGTGTTGAATTGTAGAGAATTGAAGCATTTTCAAACAGGACTATTGTCTCCTTTGGGCCCTGCCATTTCCATGCATCTGTCAGCTGCTTTTGTGCTATAACTCCTCATGCATAAGGCAGCCATCCTTTATGAGTCATACTATAATCACATCAAGCATATAAAGCACTTCACATACTGTATATTGCCGCTGTTTCATACACTTTCATAGCAGACCACTCAGAGTGGCCCTCTGAGGGAAACATTGCCCACATATTACTTGCTTTAAACTAAACTGATGAGACTTAAAGACTTTTGAAGTCCCAAAAGCTTTATGTATCTTCAACACGTGCTTCCTTGTCACTGCATGTCCTCCCTCCAGCCAAGCTAGTTGTTTTGCCTGTGACCTTTTAACAGATTCCCCTGGCATCACCGCAGCCTGCAGTCATTTGCAGTGTGCTCCGTCACAAGCAGCATAGTAAACGTTTCCAAAAGGGTCATAAACTGCATGTCAAGCATCAGAGGCAGCCCGTTTGATGATTCTTATACAGATTGAGCATGTTGTTTTCATGATGAAATGTTTCAAGGCTGAAGAATCAGTGATATGCTTCCCACATATGCTGTGATTTGTTTGTTTGCCCTTCAGGATTAGGTCTATATTTAGACAAATGAAGTATGCTAATGAGCACCTAGCTTCTGGAAGGCATATCTGACAGCCTCCACCACACGCTCTGCCAAGTCCATAATCTTTACCCCAAATCCCTTTTTCTCTCAGCTTCTGTTTTTTTTCTTCTCTCTATTGTGATCCCATTGTTAACATGCTTATAAAGTTACGTAACATAAGGTTTGTTCACATGGATAAGAGTGCGAAGGGTGAGGGAGGTTCTCACGTGTATTAGTTGCTGAAGTGCATTTCAATTTGAAACTTAGCCCCTAGAAAAAGAAAAGTCTTGAGTAACTGCTCTCTCAGATGGAGATAAGAAATTTGTCCCATGAGAACTGACTGTCCTGGTGAATAATAGGCACCGACATGTACCTTTTAATGCTGATTTCATGATGAAGATCAGGCAGTCAAGTCAAGTCTCTTTCATGAAAAAGTAAAAAATCTCACTGTTCTCTGGGAGTTTCATCACAGCAGAAGGGTTTATTTGTTTCATCTAAAAATAATTAACCTTATTTTCAGAGCAGTTTTTCATCAGAGAGTTGCTACTTTGCTATCTAGGCTAAGAGAACAGTGCAAACAAGTAGGGACATTAATCAGGCCTATAGGACAATCCCAAGTATATTCCAAAATCCTCCATTAAAGCTTGAAATGATGAGGTGTTAGTCGAGGAAGGAGAGGAAGAGCTGTTCACTGTTTCTAATTAAGAGGAGCTCAAAGTATTCCTAAACAAATCAATGGTTATTTTCAGGAGGAAGCTTTTAAACCTCTGACATCAATACTGTTAGCTGTTAGCATTTGGATTAGTCTGAAAAGAAGCAACTCGGGAAGAATCAAAAATTTAAAATCCTGAATTGATTATATATTAAAAATAATCATAATTTCTGTTTTAAAATAGTACTCAACCGACTTAGCATTGTCCTCCACTCTATCACAGTGTCAGACAATGTGGGATTAAACTTTGATGTGCAGAATCAGTGGAGTTCTCCTTTAACTACCAAGCACATAACATTCCTTCATTTGAGGAAAATATGTAATAACTATGTCCATTAAGTTCTACTCTAAATACATTTGTGTGTATACATTATACACCACTAATATGTCCTGTAGATTTCAAGAGCTCTACTCGACAAAATACTTCCTAGGGTCCTCAGAAATACTCAATTATTGAAGTCAATCGTATCAATTGTTTTCGAGAAAAACACATACAGACAGAGGCTACTTCCAATTTAGTTATATAATGGAGCCGTACATTTTTCCGGTTACCTTAAACTGACATAGTATTAGAGGCATTTTGTGTGTAATTTTTTAGCTGCAACCAGCAGCTTATGAGCTAATGTTCGGGACTAGTTAATCAGTGTTTCAGTTAATCCAAACAATGCTTATTACTGTACATGGTTGTTCTTATCACCTTATGATCCAGCTGGGTCAAAGCTGATCACAATGTACATCTTTGTTCTTTTTCTCGTTTCTGAAAACACTTTTCACTTCTTCAAAAAAGTGGGAAAATTTGATCCCACCAAACATTGTTGTTGATTTTGTGTAAGTGAAAGGAATATCCTTGAATTTGAATGCAGAGGTGTCAGGCATTATGCAGCATACCTCCTTTACTCAAAGGCTCCGTAAAAAAACATAATAATTGAGACACCTGAGGCCATGTGAAACTAATGAGGGTCATGTAAACGAAGATGCAATGCTGAAAACTGACCATGCAACAGTGGTTTAAAGAATTTTTGATGACAATTGTACACATGCCAAACAATTAATCTCTCGGCGTTAATTCTTCACCATGTTTCAATACACAGAAAATACTTGTTTCTCAGATAAACCTTAATTCTGAAGTACAGTGGAGATCAAAATTAGAGAACAAAGTATTAATACTTGATTTATTCTGAAATACTGTTATTTTTACAGTCCATAATTTTATAGAATATCCGCTGTGGCTATACCTCTGCTATACTAGCATGTTTTTTAATAACCAAGGCACTTCAACAAAAACCTTTATTTTGTAAAAAAAAAAAAGAAAAAAAAGAAAAGAAAAGAAAAGCAGTGAGCAAAATAAGAAAACACTTTCGAGTGCCTCCCAGTTATTGATGTTAATCTGGCATCTGGTGACAATTTACTTAATTTTTTGGGCACATCCTATTTATCTGGCAGCTCTTCTGGTTACTTTGCAAGATGGCAAGCTGATCTAAGGGGACTGAAACCCTGCTGCAGCAGGTTGTCCAGATGAGGGCCAAAGGGATGACCCTCTCAGCCATCAGAGAGAGGATGGGTGTTCCAAGTCTGTGATTTCAAGAATAATAAAACTTTACAAGGAAACACAGTAATTTAAGTCCCTCAAAACAAGTGCACGAGAGGACAGGATTATGCAAAGACTTGCATAATAGAGAATCAGTTCAACAGTGCAGCTGGAACTGCTCGCCAGTTCAGTGCTGAACAGGGCAAGGATTTGTCTCGGCACACTTCAGTGAATATGTTCAATTTATTTGGTTCTGATGGAGGACTGGCGAAAGACTGAACCCAACATGTGTAAAGATGTCAGTTAAATTTGGAGGAGGAAGTGTCATGGTTTTGGGGACGTTTTCTGCAGCAGGAGTTGGGCCTCTTGTACAGCTACTTGTCAGGGTGAATGCAAATGTTTGTGAACCTCGGCAACATGCAGTACCTTCACTGCAACTGTCTCCCGATCAGCCCGCAATTTTCATGCAAGACAATGCCTTTGTCATACTGCAAAACAGGTTAAGCAGTTCCTTGAAGCAATGAAATGGCCATCCCAAAGTCCAGTTCTAAATCCCAAAGAGAGCCTCCGGAAAATTCTTGGCAACAAAGTAATAAGTAAGAAACCCACTACAGTTATCGAACTGTGGAAGAGACTGCAAGAAGAATGGACCAAGATCAAACCAGAACAGTGTGAGAAACTAGTGATGTCCTGTGGGCGCAGACTTGCTGAAGTCATTCAAAGCTGTGGTCTCTACACATCCTATTTATTTTTTAATCCTATAGCCCAAAGAAAACATTGTATAAATCTTCTCTTCTGACAAAATGTTTAATGTTCTCTAATTTTGCCCAGTGTCTTTTTTACAAAATAAAGATTTCCGTTGAAGTGCTTTGGTTATTTAAAAAAACATGCTCGGACAGCAGTGGTATATAAGTTAATGTTGTGTTTTATTACTGCACCAATGAGAGACCAGAGCTTGGGAATTTTTAGTGTCATTAGAGATTGTTTTTTTTGTGTGCCTCAGGCAGTGATAGCCCTGGTATTGATAATTGTAGGGGGTCACAAATAGATTACTTTCAAATATTATCATATGGTTGTGCTTATAATTTGTTATCCTGAACATCAAATGAGATGGACAAAAAGGTATGTTAAAAAGCAAAATGAAACCTCATATCTCCAGTGTGCCAACACTCTAAACACCATCTAATCAAACACAAATCCCATGATAGCAATCACATGATGGCCCTCAGGAGATGATGAATAATGCTTAGTAAATGCTTCAGTCCACTTATGTGCCCTTTATTAGCATGCAGTTAACATTCTGATGGGCTGTAAAATCAGCATTTGCCTCTTAAGATATTATACTATGTTGCCATCTTGACTGTAATCTTTACAGGAAAAGAGCTTTGCAATGACTTGCAATTTTTTTCCTTTTTTACTTTCACGCTTGACATTTTGGGCATATATTTTCCTGCCAAGAGGTAGATGAGAAGATTGATACTGCTTTAATGTGTGTACAGAAAACACAAAGCTACAGCCACTTAGCTTAGCATTAAGACTAGAAATAGCTACAATGTATAATTGTTTACACTTTTTCTGTGAATTAAACAAATTGATAGAACATGCTAATGAATGACCTTTGGAGGAGCTGTAGGCAGGTCTTGTTACTTCCAGACAGAGGACCACCCCTCCAGTCTTAAGGCTATGTTATGCTAAGCTAAGGAGCTCCTGATGGTAGCGTCATATTTAGTTTACAAACATTAGAGTGGTTTCATTCTTCTCATCTAACTCATTCACAAATATTTCTCAAAATGTCAAACTATTCATTGAATTATTAATTCATTAAAAGATGCTCATAGAAAACATAAAAATAAAATGTGAAAAGCTATGATCAGATTTGCATTCATTTGACATTATTAATGAGGCTGAAATATTTTAGTGTCTTCTTACTGAGCAGTTCATTACATTTATAGCAATGCTTGAAACGATGTTTTTTGAGAACCAAAAATAGTTTTTGTTGTTCCCAGATTTTCAGTCCTTGTAAATGGTGTGCCACCATAGAAGTCAACCCTGGCTTTGTGTCTGTCTGTGCATGGCTGCCTGTAGACTGTATGTGTGTTTGTGCATGTATTTATGTGAGGACTCAGCTGTTAAAAGGTCCTTAATTAGGATTGGAGGGCTCCTTGTATTCTGGGTATTCTCAGCCATTACATGAACAGACCTCCTGTGGGACAAGCTCTACTAAATTAGAAATGGAGAACTGCATTTCACTAAGATTTACTCAACCAATCCATTTAATTGTCAAAGAGCAAAAGCGATTTGCCTCTGTCGTTGTATGTCGTGCATCTGGGACCATCTTGTGGCCATTCAACTAGAAATGTTTTAATTAATCTCCAATGAAAGACAATGTCTTACAGTTAATTGCTTCAGCCTCTAGGCTCCATTAAGGTGGCATTCAGAATGATGACAAAGCAACAATGGCATCACATGATTTTGCAATTTGCAAAACACTGTTGCTCCATCTGACAAATGCCCCTTGACGGCTCTTGTTAATGTCATTCCTAATCCCTGCACATATCCCCGCTGGGTAGATGTTGGGTAAAGGGGCTGTCAGCCATCTGCGATGACAGCAGCATCAGGAATATGTCATGTGACTTGCTAAGCTCACGTGAGACCTTTGTGACAGTTTGTAAAACTTTTTTGTGACACTGGATGACTGGATTTGAAAGGAATCTTGAAGACTTAAATAATTTATTGACTATGGAAAAAATGCACGACCCATTTTATGATGGTGCTTTTTCCTAATGGCAAGATTGTGGAATAGTGTGGCAAGAATGTGAGATATATAATCCACAATTGAGGCCTTTAACTTGAATTCAACATAAAATAATCAGAAACTAATTTTAGACAACTACAGGATGTATTATTTTTTACACTGTTTCATGCAACTTAATCCAGTTCTGAACTGAGAGAGAGACCAGACAGTTTCTTGCTAGCACAGACAGAATCATCACATAACTGTCTTGGCTTCTTCCAGTCGAAGAGGTAATATTCCGTCAGTGCCGTCTGGTTCGCTCACTGTGGCAGCTCTAAATGGTTGAAACTCATGTCCACTTATAGCGCTGGTGTGAGCTGCGTTGTGAAGGTTTCATGGTCCAAGAAATACAATTTCTCAACCAATTTATTCTGATGCTTGTTGCATGAATACATAATTACAAAACAATGAAATTTATCAGGATAACAGGAGTTTAAATTAATGAAGCTGAATTTTTTTCTTAAAAGTAAAATTTGTAAATTGTAATATTATCATAACAGTGCATAAACATGATGCATAATAATGTTGTGTTATCATCCTGATACATTTGGCTTAAAATTAGGTGTACATTGCTTTGGAAATGAGTTTGTGGTGTCCCGACCTCATTAAGAGGATGGAAAGATGGTGCATCAAAAACTTTTTTTTTTTTTTTAAAGGATTTTAAAGATGCCAAACTGGAGACATGATGCAAACTGCAACACAAGTCAAGCTGCCACCTTCTAGCCTCTTCTTTTATTCAACACATGGACACAAAAGCTTTTTCAGCATCCCCTAACTGGAACCTACCACCTGACCAGGTAAGTATAGGGTGAGCTATCACAATTTAACACTTTAATTAGAAGAATCAAGTTATCCACACAGATCAGTAACTGCTGCCATTTTTAGATCTATACATTATAGGCACATCAAACAAGAAGCACAAAAAAAAGCCCCTCCCTGCTGAGAGGACCTAATCAGACAAACCTGCATGTACTCAACTTGATGAGCAGCTGGTAGCTTTTCACAGGGTTGTTGATAAAAGTAAAGGCCTTTGCAAACATTATATCTTTGTGGTTTCTTTAAAACAAATACTTCATTGAATAATAATTGTTTTGCTCAGAAACCATACACACTGAGTCCGATGAGGTTTTATTCATTATTCTATTTGTTGCGAAAATTCACAATACAATGAAAACTGGAGTCGTTAAGCTGTGAGGATGATTTTCTAGTTGCATTTAAAGTCACAGCCTGCTGGCAACTGAATTAATTATGTGGGTGCAATGGATAGTGCTATTCCCAAATCAGACTAATAACTGAATGACATTAGCAGGAAGCTATCATTTAGCTGCCTGAAGCACAATCACTATTTAGTGTCACCTTTCTACATCCTTTGTGTTGCAGTCAATAGGTCTTCCATCCCTGATTCCAAGCTGTTCTGCTATCACCTGCCACAGACTATCTATCTTTAAATTCTGCATCTCTGTCAGACCCGATGCCAGACACAAATTTGTGGAGGAGGCTTACATTGCTTTTTTTTTGGGGGGGGGGGGGGGGGCACATTATTTTTTTTGGCAGTTTTCAAGCCTTTTATTAGATAGGACAGAAAGGAAATGGGGTGAAAGAGAGAGGGAGACATGCAGCAAAGGGCTGCAGGTCAGAGTTGAACCCGTGGCTTATATGGGGCAACTGCTCTAACCACTGAGCCACTGCCCATCTTGCACAATTTTTTTTAATAGCTCATAATAAACAGGGGCATCGCGAGACACATATTTGGGGCTCTAGCCGAGAAGTCTAAAGTCTGTTGTAATCGGAGGGGAATTTTTTGGTATACATGCCATTTTACGTAGTTTGAGAACCAAAGCCGATCTTCTAATGTCTAACTCATGTCAACAAACAGTGGTGTGGTGGTTAGCACTGTCACCTTGCAGCAAGAGCGTTCCTGGTTTGAAACCCTGGCTGGCACCCTTTTGTGTGGAGTTTACGTGTTCTGCTTGGGTTTTCTCCAGGTTCTACGGTGTGAATGATTGTATGTCTCTGTTTGTCTCTATGTGCCCTGTGTCAGCTGGGATTGGCTCCAGCGACCCCGATAGGGACTAGCGATTGAGGATGGATGATTGGGTAATATTAATATGAAGGATTGAAACACTAAACTACTTTATGCACAGAAAATACAAATTTAAACGTTGTATAGATACAATAGTCGATTTTATGTAGAATCTAAATGGTAACAGAAAGGAAACAATTTAATTGTCATGTTCATCGGTAAATATTAAATGATGAATGAATCACATCTGCTATGGATTAAAAGTAGTATCAGTTGCGTCACAACTGTTCAGCATGGACTAAAAGGGTTATTTCTTGACCCGTCAAAATCCGCCACTCCTTGTCTTTCCACATACCCTCACAAAGCAGGTGTTCTTTCAAGGCAATGTTTGTTTAGGCCTTTTCCCTGTCTCCACGGCATGCTTCAAGACACAAAATACAGTTATTGTAAAATCAGCGTCTACAGGCGCTCAGAGATTTCGGCAAGGGAAACCGAAAGCAACGTTTGCTTCTATAGTACTCCAGCCAGTATCTGTTGGCAAACCAGGCAGTGTGGAAAGATCTTTTATTTTCCCAGAGAAAGGCGCTTAGAGTTTGTCCTCAAAGCCACTTGGTTGGGTTTATCAAGACCCAGATCCCCCGGCTTGTACGCCTGAAGGACCTCTGCTGCTTGCCGTTAGCTAGCCCTTGATGACTATAACTAGCGCTAGTGCTAGCGTCTGTAGCCTAGCTGATGTTAGCTCTACAGCATTTATTGATATTGATATAGCCTGGGTTGTGTTGCATGTTTTTTTTTTTGTGAATGGCTGACAGGCTTGACTGTTCAGGGCGGGCTTAACTCATGCCGAGGGTGGGCACAGCACCCTAAGCGGGCAAGGCAAAAAAAGTAGACGTGGATAAAATGGCATTGTAGTTATACATACACACTATTCCAGCAAACATCTGCATTATCAGGTCTTTTTTGTTGCAGCTGTCTGCTTCTGGCATCTGTCTGTTTACCCCGTGTTATGGTACAGAATATGGGCTACAGTACAGTTCACTGCTTCAGCTTCAACCTAGATAGCAATTTAGGATGGATAGCACATCAAGCAGGGCAGGCACTATGCTGCCTCTGGGTTGAATGTTTCAGCTCTTTCCAACAAACCCTTTATGATTAGGAATGAGGATGCATTTGGTGTCTATGTCTGTATATCACTTCTTACTCTCAAAAAGATTAGATAAATAGATAAAGAATTAATTATGAAATGCAACTTTCTTTTACAAACAAGGGAGCTGTATACCCCTCTTCTCTGGGAAAGTTCAGAAAATGATGGGAAAAAGAGGAGAGGGAGTGTCAGTGTCATGCTGTGCATAAACAAGGCTGACTTTGGCAGTCTTGTGTATGCACAGCATGACACTGACACTCCAACACTTTCTCTTAAGTTCAGTAACTGTCTGTCTCCACACTCGCCATGACAGCTGCGTTTAAACAGAAGTGTCAAAAATGTTTTAATAAGGGTAAATAAGGGCTTTTTAAGGTAAAAAAACAAAACAAATGAACTATATATTGTATATCCCCATTAAGAAGCTGCTGTCTTTTTCTACAATAGATAATTGACTGTTTGGTTGTAAGTGCTTGCTGAGTTTAACTGTAGCACAGAAAAGGCTAACAACCCATGGTACTATCATTATCTAGGCCAGACCCCAATAGCTCCATCTTATTCACATTTTAAATTCGGTGATTCTTCTGACACCAGCATCCCTCTAACAAAGTCAATTGGCCAAAGAAAATGACAGCCTATCTCTATTTTACTAATAGTGGTCCTCCCATTCTAACTCTAATTAATGGATAAAGCAGCTACAGCTGACAGCAGCCCTTTGATGTAGGGCTATCAGAATATAATATGCCCCTGCGGCGGAGTTTTTATTAGCCACTGTTTTAATACAGTGAGCTGAGCTGAGCTGAGAGAGATGAGCTGAGGTTAGGGCGCACTCCCACTGTCCTCCTTTGGCTTTCCGTCGCAAGGAGTCTGCCGAATGACCCGGATTCCACCTTCCACTCCATCCTTATCTTACACACCTTATCTGTTGATAATCAACATTTTCAACACACAATTTCTCCATGTTTATCCACCTCTCAATTATCTTTCCTATTGCATTTAGTCAGCATCTCTCTTTCTCTCTCAGTAGGTTTGTCTCCTTTTGACAGCTGTCAATCACAAGCAGACAGATGGTAGCGTATATTGAGCGGAGTGTCTAAAATTCTACAACAATGCCAATCCACCAGTCACACTTTCACTCTACCTCTGAATGTGCCTATATAAATAGTCTAGAGTAATGGCGGGTTCAGGTGAGTGTACAAGCATTTGTTTTCCTCAGAACTCTTTTAACTGTCTAACATAATTGAAAATGTATGCAGTTCCAATAATTTAGTCAGAATATTATGCACCAGACTAAATCAATAATATCCTCTGCAGTCATTTACTGCTAATGCATAAGATGTTCAAATATCTTGATATAATAGTTTTTTTTTTAAAACGTTCTCATCCAAATACTTCAAATGAAACTGTTTACTTCCTCTTCTGCAATATTTATTGGTACCAAAGTGTAAAATTGAAATTAATGGTTGCCTTCTGCAGTTACGTTTTCTCTCTGCCAAGTAAAGCTTGGTCAGGTCTACCTGCCTGACAACTGTCTAAGAAAATACCTCATTGATCCTCTCTGCTCTATCTATCTATTTTCTTACAGCATTGAGTATGGCAAGGTTGCCAGGATGCTGTGAGAAACTAAGGAAAGTGCTGTAACACAAACTGCCAGACACCTGAGGCAACTGCCAGGAGGAAAAAAGCAAAGGCATAAACTATGAAATCAACGGCAGGGAAAAAGTAGAGTGTGCACATTTCATGCGGCTAGCATGTGGCAACATGGTCATTACTTCAGGCAATGCTCCCTTAATGATCCAGGCTCTGGAACTGGTACTGGGTTACTAGTGCTAATGATTACCCATGCTCTTTCATGGAAAAATGCATACTTGGCATGGAGATGGTATTTTTTAAATGAGAATCTGTGTAATGTAGCCACACTACAGTATTGTTTTTCTGGAGGAATTTACAGGCTTGCATGATATTGTCTGTAAGCTATTTTCATATTAACTATACTGTCGGGTACCAGCCATCAGTTTCTATTGGATAACATTAAGATTTACGCATCATCAAGATGGATGCAGTTGGACCACACAAACATGTTCTTGCATGAAAAACCTTTGTCCAACCTGACGATTGAGGTTTCAGTTCAATTTTATACCTGCCACTGTGTAGTGCTGGCTAAAAATTAGAAAACAAATATTTTGTGTTGTGTCTGTTTTAAAGGTTTGGATGTACTTGAACTGTACAGGCCAACATACTGCTAGAGAAATAGCAAACTGTAGTCCGGTCACTTTAAAGAAAAGAAAAAAATATGGTATGCATATGTAATAGCACACAGTTCTTGTAAATTAATTCAAACACATCTCACTTGATAAGGCAAATGGGCATGTAATAGATGTAATCAGGCCCGCTGAAATACAAGGCATTGTCTTTTGAGCTTACATTCGGCCAATTTGGTATTTGAACAAATACTTCTGTATTGAAGTTTTCATTTTTTACCACATGTAATTTCTTCACTAAGCACTTTATCTACCGACTGCCCCATTATGTTCACTGGCTATTGCTAACTGTGCCTGTCAGCCATTTGGGTGCTGAGAATGTATAGTTTGTTTTTCTAACTCACTATAAAGCTCAGAGAAAGGGGGAGCTGCAGAATCCAGTGATAATTCCTATTGTCATATTGTTTTTAATTTGTCAATGAATATTTTGTTATTAAAAAAATATTGATATAGCCATTTTAAATACTCTGACAGTCATAGTTAGATCTATTCTTATGTGTGCCTCTCCATGAGAGGATGAAGTGCAGGTGGACAGATGGACAGAGGAGCTCAGGTGAGGAGAATGAGGTGATTAGGCTGTGCTAAAACTCTGGGAGCATTGAAAGACTAACAAGGCTGATTCAGAGCAGGTGTGTAGATGAGCAAAGGCAGCACAGGAACATACCAGGCAAATACCATAGAATTTAATCATTTGACTCTTCGACCGCAAAACATGACTGATACTGTACCCCTTACTTGCGCCTTTGAAGAATATGAAAACATGTTTCAGCAAAAAGCAACAATGTTGCTGCACACAGTAAAAGACGGATCCTGGCACGATATTACTAATTGTGTAAATTTGTAAGTTAATATATATTTATTCCTAACAGTTTGTTTCTGATGTGACAACTGCACATTCAGCTCCTAAAACTTGACGCAGCATTTTTAAACATTATCCTGCAATTTGGTCTGACACTGTCTAGAAGAATATTTGAAAATCAATTTAGTTTTTGGCCAAATCAAAGTGAATTTCATTTATTGATTAAATATCATTTGTGATAAATACCACTAGACTTATGCATTTTCATACCAACTTTCTATTAGTTACAATTGTGTAAAATGGACTTCAGCAAAAGTGAAAAGACCAACAAAGACCAACCATAAAAACATAACTCAAAGTGGTTACCTTATGGTATGGTTTGAAGGAAGTACACCACATTTCATATAATGTTATCGTGAATATAGTGACCTACTTATAAATGCTATGCCATTTTATAGGAAGATTATTTTAGAACCAGCATGGGAAAATTACCATGGACATTAAAGTAGTTAGGTAACTGCAACCTTGCAAATAAAATAAAACAGTTGCCTATTTTTTGCTCAGATTTTCTGCATCATTGATATAGGTTACTGTGGGGGGGTTCGTTCAGTGGCTTTAATGTCACAACTCAGCACCTTTACACAGCCTATTCCCTCAGAGGGACACTATTTCCAAAGAAGTGAAAGGAGGTGAAAGGCACTTTTTAGCCAACTTAAATCCAAAACTCTAAACATAAACAGATCCGGACTAGATTAGGTCTGCAGCATGAGTTACCATGGTGCTTTAGCCAGCTTAAAAGAGAGCCACCGTTGTAATAAGGAAAATTCTGGCTTAGGCTCAGCATACCTCGCTAGCCAATCTCACTTCACACCCCTCAGACAAATCGAGAGAGGGGATGGCTCGCAGTAGAGTAATTGTCATGCTAGGTAGCCACAAAGGGGTGGGTTGCACACACTGACACACAAAAGAGTTGCACTGGATTAAAGGTGTCCCCAAATAAGAATTTGTATAATCTAATCTGATTGGTCAAGTCTTGCTTATGGTCAGATATTTAACTTTTTGCATTTTTTCCCACACAGACAAAATAGTTGCACCTTGCACCACGACTTGTCAGTTGTATTTTTGTCTCCTCTTTTTGAGCTTTATGTAGAAAATAGCAAAAACACAGTTATTGGCCGATATACAGTACATGATGTTGACCATCGCTTAGCTTTTGTTTCAGATCAACAGACAGCACTGTTTTCATGTCTGTGTGCACTGCCCTTATGAAACAGCAGACTCGGCGGAGGAGCTTGATAGACAGACAGAATATGTCACTTGGTTCGCCTGCTCGCTGTTAGTGGTTGTTAACAGAATTTTTGTCCCTAATTCATTTTCCTCCCATTAAAGCAATCCACAGGCGGCAGGGAAACAACAGGGGAGTAAAGGTGCTCTCAATGAGAGAGAGAGAGGGAGAGAGAGAGAGAGAGAGAGAGAGAGTAATAAGCTACAAACAGCTGCTTCTAGGCTCCTCCCCGTGTTGATTGTGACAGAGAATCGTTCATAAATTTAAATAATATTTCACGCTCTGCTTGCGCTAGGTTCTTATGTGAGTGCTACAAATGTATTCCAAAATAGGCTATATATCATGATGTATTGGGAGAAAGAAATGCAATGCAAAATCAGACAGACAGAATTCCCTTATACTGAAAATATCCCACAGATACAATGAAAGGTTTTTTCAGTCCTCACATTGCAAGAGGTTTGGGACTTTAGAATCACAGGATTCAAACCATATAATATATAGCCTATATAATGTGTGTGTGTGCGTGTGCGTGTGCGTGTGCGTGTGTGTGTGTGTGTGTGTGTGTGTGTGTGTGTGTGTGTGTGTGTGTGTGTGTGTGTGTGTGTGTTTGTGTGTGTGTGTGTTTGTGTTTGTGTGTGTGTTTGTGTTTGTGTATGAATGCATGTGTGAATCTTTGTCCATGCTAATTAATTGGGACAGGAACCAGGGGATAGTGGATCTCCAGCTGCTCTTTCCCGCCTCTGTACCCTTGGGTTAACTCACTCCTCTGAGACAAATGCACATGCTTGCACACACAAACATACACACAGCCATACACACTCACAAGAAGACAAAATGAAAGAAAGGGAGGGAAAGAGAGCAAGAGGTTAAGACTGATTTTAAAAGAGGCAAAATGGGAATCAGAAGTGACATTTGCAACTCCGCATAGACCATTGAACTTGATGTCAGAATCCTACTGAGAAAAAAAACCCAGGATACTACTATGGGAGCTTGGTAGTGAATACAAAACTCCAGTGGACTGTCACGGCACACTTTAGATATAGAGTGATCAATGACACTGTGACTTTGGGGCTTTTTGTGGGCCAAGATAACCAGCTGAAATTAAATGTAGCCCAATGGAGCATCCTATTTTCTTGTGGAGATGGGCTTAGCACAGTATTCTGGAAGCTCTGTTTATTAATAGTTGATCAATTTTAAGATCGACATTACATTTATTGATTGATCCTTTCAATCGAGATTGTCCCGGCAAGGGACCCAATTTTGATGCTTTCTGAGAGCATAAGTCATTCAGAGAAAGTTGAAAAAAAAGTTGACACTGGACCATTCATCCAGGTCCATGCTTCTTTTAGTCATGACTGTCAGCGCCAACATGTGATGACTTTACAACTGACTGTGAATCTGACACTAACAGGTCTGATGAGGGTTTTATAGGGCCCTGTTTACACGACAACGCTCCTGGTTAAAAACAGTAAAATATTTTATCAGATTTCGTTTAGACAGCGACAGTGTTTTTTGGGGCCTAAAAACGCAAAAAAGTAAAACCACCCTCCAGAGTGGAAATCTTAATAACGCTCCACCGTTGTGTTTCCGTGTAAAGGGGTAAAAATTAAAAAGTGTACTCTGATCTGCTCACGCTGGCTCACGTCGCGTACGTGTTTACGTAACATCCATGTGCAGTACAGGTAAACAACAACAAAAATGTCGGACTATTTCCATCAGTTGGACATTAAAGTTGCCTGGGTGGGAGGCTGCAGACCATGCTGCAGATCCCTGTCCCACTGTAGAAGGAAGTTTCTACACATGCACGAGCTGTTGGTGGTGTTGTGTTGCAGAACTATACAGCACCACCTAGCCACCTGACGTGCATACTACATCGAATTTCACACACTTTTCGTCCCTGTATGCGCGCCAAAGATGCTCATCTAAAATCGGAATAAAAAAGTGAGAATGCAACGCCACTTTTGCGTTTCCTTTCTAGATCTTCTTCGTCTAAACTGGGCCTGAGACGGATGACGACTGAACAGTAACACAGCTCTCACACAGCTCTCACACAGACACAAGTACTTACTAGTATTACCCAGAAACATATCAAAATATAAGTCTACAGTGTTGTACATTTAAATCCAACTATGCACAAAACAGTAACGCACATACATGTAGCTGGAATTTTTCATTAGGAGTATTTCCTTGCCTGTGTCAGGGGTCTGGTTCCAGTACAGTAGCTCAAATATGGCAGTACTTTGTAAAGAAAAAGTGATAATAGTTATGTGATACTAACTGAACCATCATTCTTAATATATTCTAGATAAAACGAACAAATATTTTCTGGCAAAATGATTTTAAAATGTATCCCGTGCCTGTGTGGTGTCATTAAAGAATCTGCCCTTATCTGTCTGCACTGCATCCCGGCCTTTCCTTCTCTCTTTTTAAACTCACTTTTCATCCTTTTCCTCTTATCCTGAAGGTGTAATCTGGTTAGTCTTAGGCTCTTGAAACTTAAAATGAAACTCTACTTCAGAAAAGGGAAACTTTTACCACTCTCTGAAGTTCACAGCATCCCAGTGCACACAGCCTCGGTAGAAGTTGTGGAGAAAAGTAGTGGTAAGTTTTACTTGCATTACCATGATATTGGAAGAAATAGTTATGTTTTACTGTATATGATACCTAGACATTGATGATAGACTTGAAATAAATTCCTCATCATTTCTTCCCATCTAACAGGTCACAGGGATGCCTGGTGTTGTCATACACTCTCTTGGCTTCCCTTATCACTGCTATGTGGATGATAGTCAGCTATTCTTGTTATTACCCACCAACACGTGTCACTGTTTGCTTGATCTGCTCGAAAGGGGGTGACAAGGCATCACCAAAACCATTGACAATACTGAGGTGATGTCAGCTGGGGATGTAAAGAACCTGAGTGTAACCCAAGATGACAAACTGTCATTCTCAGCAAACACTAAAGCAGTAGAGTAGAAAGATGCGGCCCAGATGCTCATTCAGGCATATTCTGGAGGAATAGCAAAATGTTTGTAGAGTTTAAAACTCACAGGAATTCAGATCCACCAGGGCAGTTGTAGCAAACAAGACAAAAAGGGGGTAAATCAGGGAATATAATTTCTAGCTCCAGTCCAGAAAATTACTTTTAAATATGATCTTTCTCAACAACAATTTTTTTTTTCAGTTTAAATGTATTTCCTCAGGATTGCCTGACAAGAGAAAGTCACCGTTGCTTCATTTCCCAGAATCACGTCATAAGCAATAGTATTTTTTGTTTTGACACTCCAAACATGATTTATTGTTGCCTTGCTTCTGGTCACAGCCGGCACAACACATTGCATTACATTAGAGATTTTTGAGATCTTTATAACGTGTTGAGGAACAGGATTTCTTTTTGAAGTCACCGATGTATAGCAATGCTAGCTTAAGGTTTTACTCAATTTGGTGCCTTGTGATAAGAAGGCATATACATTTCCCAGCTTCTCTCTCTCTCTCTCTCTCTCTCTCTCTCCTTCTCTCAACAATGTCTTACCAAGGTCTTTTCACTGCCACAAGCCAGCTAATCAAGGTCCTGTCCCTCATCTGCTTACTAAAGCACTTTCTTCCCTCTTCAGAAGGGTGAAATAAATTCTGATGTGTTACATACTGTCTCCTCCTAAAAAAGAGAGTGGATTACTAAATATGTGTGGGCCCTCGCTCTACCGAGTATATCGATGCTACCCACTGGACCCTGACTCTTATTTAATCATGTTTGGCCCACATAGTTTTCCTTTCTCTTTCCTCTGATTCCTGCATAATCATATAGGAGAAATATATTTGAACCACTTAAGCTCAGATCGTGGCAGTTGGTATAAAATAAAAGACTACAGAGATGCACTGACTTGGAGGGGGGTGAAACCATTTCTCCTGTGCCTTTTCCGGAGCAGGCTAAAAAAGGGAGTTCAAAGAAATCAGCAAATAGGGGCAGTAGATGAGCTCCACTGCTTCTAATGACAGCAGCATCTATCACTGTCATTTAAGGGCTCAGGGAGAAAAAGGCTTGAATCACTCTCAAGCTAACTCCAGATGGTGGAAACTGAGCTTACAGTACAGTGAGAGTCTTGTTCTCCATGTGAATGTGGTAAAACTGAGACAGGAACATGAGAAATACATAGAGGCAGTGGCTGTTACAACAGCAATATTCAGTATTAATCTGTGTGTGTGTGTATATACAGTATATATATATATATATATATATATATATATATATATATATACATATATATATATATATTACCCCAATGTGTTACCCCCTATGTTGAAAGAGCAAAAGTTTATTTAAAATAAGTAAATCCACTTTTCCACAGCCTATCACCAAAACAGCATAAAATCTGTATACAAAACACACTCCCATTACCGTAACAGTGCTGACGAGTGGATTTTGTAGAGGAGCTCTTTTGGCCCACTCAGTATTCGCTTATGAATATCCTTTAGCCCTGGAAAAAAATACATATATGCATTATGAAACCATCCACTTCTTGTGGTATTTTTACATTGTTTTGTATGGTCATCACTAAAGCCTCTTTATTACAAGCAGACAGGGAGAGGGAGAACGAGAGAATTGACCTCTTGATAACGTGGGTGGGCATTACCACATCGAGGGGTGGTTGACAGGTACAAAAGGCTTCAGCTTACTCCAAAAAAGTCGATTGGATATTGAAAAAGCGACGACATTATTATGTAAGTGCACATTTCAAGCAAAAAAAAGGAAAACATTTGTCCATAAGAGTGTGATATGCTGCTCATTTATATAAAGCTGCTCTGAGTCTATTTCAGAGAGAAAGGTAGAGGGTGCCAAAAGAAAACTATGTTTGCCTCGAGCTTACAATATCAGCAAGCATGCAGTCTTTTATTTATCTGTGTGTAACAATAACAGTGAGATCCTGCGCAGCACCGCGGATCCCATCATCACTCTTTGCCAACCATACGTCTGGATTTACAGTCAACATGACCTAATGAGTGAAGTGCTCCCATGTGTCAGCAAACAATTTTATTGAAGAACAAATACTCTCAGTGTGACATAAAGGAACAGGAAACATAAGGGACTGTCTCCGTTGAACCTGGCTGCTGGCGTCAGTCAAGTGTAAATACATTTATAATACAAAACTAATACTAAATAATACATTAAGGAATAGGCTGAATAGGGTAGAAAATGAAAATGTGCCAGCGTATTGTGAGATCCTTTATGAGAGCTATTCTGCTATCTGAGGTAAAGGTGTTTTATTTAAACTATACAGCATATGGTGGATAAATGATTAATAATGAGGGAAAATCAAACATTTTGTAAATCTCCCCTTCTCCATCTCTTCTTTCCCAGGGTGAGGAGGAGGCCATGTCCGTCCTCCAATAAGTCAACTCATAATTAACTCCTCTTACCTCTAATTGTATCAACTACTGTGGAGGTGTGAGGTCTGAACATCAGATGCCTGTGGACTGGGAGCTCTCACTCTATTCAAAGCTCACTTTCTCTTACTAAATGAACACAACATTTTCTGACCAGTGTGGGTTATTACGTATAAGAGGAATCTGTATTTCTTTATTTGTCTGCGCTCTCACCGGTTAGAAGTGAGCAGGGAAATGATGTAACCTATTTCCATGCACCAGTCCAGAGTAGCAACATTTTAATCAAACCCGTTATTCAAATTATTACAACCACTTTAACATAAAAAAAATACAGAAAAGAGTAAACAACAAGGAGTTAATGTTTAAATTACTCCTTACTATGTTTTTTTAACTTGAAACTATGAATATATTATATTTTAAATTGTCACACCACCTTATTGTTAATTAAATCTAACCTAAGCACCCACACACCGTCCTGATGGAGCAGGGTGTTTTAGTGTCAGGCTAATTAAATAGATACTACCTTAGAAATGATCTCCTGAATTGTTAATGATTTTGTCATGAATATTTACAACTATAGAGAAAATCTCAATTTTGAACCAAAGTGTTCAGGGACAATAAATGCCTTTTTCTGCTTTGGAAATTGCTCATGCCATGTGAGTTGTGTTTATTTTTCTGTACTTACCAGTGCTCAGCATTGCAGGGAACATGAACCCTATGCCCCCATTCCATTCTGCACCACACACACACACACACACACTCTTCCACTACAGTATGACGTTGTCTGGTCTACCATTCAGGTCATGCAGTGACACAAAATAAAATAATATACTGGGTTGTGTGTTATAGAGGAACAGTACACACTGCTGCCTGCAGACATCCAGTCCTCGAGGACAAGCAGACAGATGTACCAACAGACTGACAGACAAAGTGGTGCCAGGATAACAACTCCACCCTCTTTGGCGCAAAAGAAGGAGAAAAGGATTGTCTCGTCGCTCTCCATGTGTGGAATGGGATAACAGTCTTATGTGGCTTAGAGATAAAAACAACCTGGAGATCTGCACATGGAGCCAGAATAAATCAGTACATCCAAATACCCACAAAACATACTATACACAGTGTGATTTATATTCTGTGCATGGAGGACATTCAGAAATGGTTAGGCAATCAGCTCCTGGTGTATCATCTGACCTCCAACCCTATTCTGCCATTGCTGGGGCTCAAAAGATGTCATTTGTCTGAGTCACTGCCTCATCACATGGCATATGTGATTCTTATTGAATTGTATTCTTTAAAAGACTACAAACGTGACTTGCTGTAGGTCAAATTTGTGGCTCAGCTTGCACTCAAAACAGGTCCCGTTTCCTCCAGTGTTTACCCCACAGTGACTTTATATCTTTATGGCATAATATATCAATTGAAATAAGAACATACTCTTCATACAAACCTGATGATAAAATCATTCAGCCCATTTACACTGAAATCATAAAATGTAATTTCTTAATGAGTTCACAGTGAAAAACAAAACAAATACTGAGTTAACAGAAAAGGCTCTTTTGGCTGCCTGTGAGGAAACAATGATGGCTGCTAGCCTTTAAATCAGCTGAGTTGGCTGACCTTTTTGGTTGTGCGAGAGATACATGGAACTATTTAGCATAAAGTGTTGTGAATAACTGTTTCTATTTTTTTTTTTTACTCTGTTTTTTCAGTCTTCTCCTTTTCAGTTACGGAAGAAAACACTGCTTTTTCTAAGCCGAAAGCCAATCTGTAGGGAGGAATGGATGGAAATCATACTGAACGTCACGTCGATGCAGTGCCCACATGAGAGTGGCTTTATGAAGGGAAAAGCAGAGCTAGCAAAACTCACAGTGGAGTAAAGCGGCTTATCTTTTTTTCCCCTCCCTCACTCTTCTTATTTCATACTCGTTCTACTGGTTCCCATGGCAGTGTTGTGTTTTCATGAGCACCTGACTCACGGCAGCTCTCTGGGCTGTGGGGGAGTCAGCCAAGCCAGATGCCCTCTCTCTAGGTAGCTGGCTGCATACACTACTGTACCTTTTCTGCCTCTTCCCACACAAACTGTCCGCTGGGCACCTTACACAGACACACTGTCGAGCCGCATTGTGTTTCTTATTTTTTTAACAATGATGAGAGAAAAAAGGAGGCCTCGGGCGTCTTTACTAGGTCGCTGTTATGCTGATATCAAGTCAATGAGCCAAGGTAGAAAGCAAGCTAGCAATGTTTATCTTGCTTTTTTGGCTTGTGGCACCTTAAAGTTGTACTCCATAATATTTTCGTCTATTTAATTATTTTAAGTTACTATCTATCAAAGAGTGTGTTAAAGCAATGATGAGTGATCATATGACCCACGAATGAAAGCACTTCTACTTCAGTGGCGGCTGCTGGTCTTTCAAGGAGGGGAAACTCATTTATCTCGGCCTACATCATAAATGTGTTTGTTTATTTATATGTAAATCCTACCATTCGTTCCTTTTCAAGAAAATGATCTGTGACCTTGTACCAACTAGGCGTCTTTTCCAGGGACTTGACCAGTGTCCGCAGAGCTTGTGTTGCAGATGTAAGACTTAAGTCCCTTTAGAAGAAACGATTGCTACTAATGACAACAGTTTGTACAGCTGAGGCATTGCACTGTCCAACTCCATGTCTTTCAGAAATAGCAAGAAATCACACAGCGTCCCCCTGTTGCCCTGCAAGTCCTGTTTTGAGGAAGGGACCTGAAGATCAGACCTAAGTTGCCCTGAATCAAAGAACTGGCCATAACTTTTCAGGACACTCTGAAACGCCTCCTCTGGAAACACTTGTCTCATCTCATCAAATTTCCCTGGATTGACTAATTCTTAGAAGCGCATGCTTTCCAAATTTGCAAAACGCTGAGGTATCTGCTCTGAAAGATTGTCTAGGATGGCCAGATTTCTGTAGCGCTCCTTGGGATCCTGCAATTGTGACAGATGCCGCTCTCAGGGGCTCAGTTTGCGGGTCCGATGTGAGATCTGCTGCTTTGGCATAGACAGCCTGGAAAGCCCCCTCTGACCCCTTCTCTTTGACAAAAGCAAGAAGAGACTCAATTCTTTTTTTCCAGTACAGAAAATCCATAGATCTCTGCTGGACAATGTCAAACACCACATCAGTCTCATAGAGGATTTGTTCATATGTTTACAACATGAACGAAAACTCAGAATCCTCCAGTTTCATCATCCATAGTTTTATCTGCAATGATCTTCTCTAAAGTCTCCAGGAGGGCATCATAATTGTTTGCCACAGTGCTCACTATCCGTAATGTAAAATTCCATCGAGTAGGAGTGTTTCTGGGCAACCTCGAGCAGCCTGCAGACTCAAGAAAAGACGTCCTTTTTGTGGGTTTTGAAAAAAATGTGGCAAACCCAGAAAGAGATGCAAGAACAATTCTACACTCGGATAAGCATTTAGCCTGCTGAGACAGCACCAGATTCAATCTGTGTGCATAGCAATGCACAACCATTGCACTGGGGGCTATTGCTTTAACTTTGGCCTGCAAACTATTGAGAGCCCCATCATAGGTTTGTGCCACAAGTTTCTCCCTGAAATTATAGCCCTGTATGTTCTCATTCAAGAGTTCAAAAACAGACCGACTCTTCCTCCTGAATTTTACCTGCACTATCCACATAGCGAACAATAACAGAGAGTTGGGCACAGCAAGCTATATCCGTTGTCTCATCCACCTGCTGTGCAAAAAAAGGAGCAGCCTGAAGATGGAAATGGGCCTTGATATGGAAATGGGCCTTTTCTAAAATAAAATGTGTAATATCAATTTTTACAGAGCGTGCTACATCATGATGCCATGTGATCTATCGGAGGATCATGACTTCTAGAGAGCAGCTGCTTTAAAGTAAGATTGTAGCACTGTGCAGAGAGCAGATGGTGTAATGAGATATACTGTAAAAATAATCACACTGTCAGTGCGTCTGCCTGCATGGGATTGCACTTACACAGTAGCACAGCAATCATTACAGGCCATGTGTTCTTTTATGAAATCGCAGCTTTGTAAAATTACAACTGATGCATGCAGGGTCAGTGTACTGGGAGTCTGCAAGTTCAAAGCTATGCATTTCAAATGAATCATATTGTTTAGTGCAGCCAGATCACCATAAAATGCATGGACTTTTGGGGCTCAGATGTTACATCAGAGTGTGATGAGTGCAAGGGTTAGGAGTTCAATTCACAGAGGAGCAACTGTGGCTTAAAATACGTGCACTCACTGTATGGTAATGCTATGGTTAGAAGCACTGTACATAACATGTTCTAGCATACTGAAGCACACTTTTGACTTGGGGGTTCAAATGTGTGCTTACAGTGCAATAGATTCTCCTGAAAAGTCTGACCTGATTTTCAGTTGTCGTATAAACAGCCAGCAGATTCACACAAATCCTGTCCAATTATGAAACTCCCTGTTGTGTGAGGGAAGTGAACACAGATCAAGCGTGAAGTGACTGGGCTCTTTCTCCAACCCTTTGGGTGTGTTGTTGGGAAAACAAAAGCATTACAAAACCACAGATAATTTACATGTAATGGCCAGTTACATCATTTGAAGACAAAGGTGTTTTTGGCATTTGTACATCTGAATAGAAACATATGGAGTTTGTGTGTGTGTGTTTTCAAACATGCAAAAGGATGGTTTCACAGTATGAGACAATACACATAATGGATAGCTCTAAGAACTGAAAAGATGAGCTTTAAACAGGCTGAAAAGGATGTTTTGTTTGTCAGATTGGCTTTTAGTGGCAAAAAAAATCAGTTAGTAACAACAATTGACAATTCTAGTGAACTGAATGGGAGAGTAGGCGTATGATTGTGGTCTATACCCTGCTGCAAACAGCACTGCCCTCCGAATCAGCAGTATGCAGGCAGAACACACAGATTAAGGCAGAACAGGACACACAGCTGAGCCAATGTGCAATACCAGAATTAGTACAAAACACTCCTTTATAGCAATGAGTTCTGCTAGTAGCAAAACTGATACAGTTCATCCATCTTACAGCCTGACCTTGAGGAGGTCGACATCATTATTCAAAATACACAACATTGCATTCAGGAGTGCATCACTTTAGACTTTACCTTTGTAAAAGAACACATTCCCGCCAGAATATCAGAAATATGGTACAAGAAGTAAGCTATACTGATATCATTATGATTTGTAGTAGTACTATCAGTAGTGTTAGCAGTAATGTTACAGCATTTACTGTAGGTTTACTTCCCTATTACTGAATGCACGATACATGTCTACTGTCATTCTGATCTCAGCTGATAAACTGGAATCTTCCACAGCTGATACCAGCGTATGAGTGAGTCCTGTTTATAAATGCCAAGGGCACAACTCCATTCATGTCAACACTAATAGAAGGCTGTGCATACAGTAGAACCATCATAACATCTGTCGCTAGCGGCAAATGGATGTTAGTTATTCTCACTTATAAGCATTGTGCAGTTTTCTGGTCTTCCAGATGTTCATACTGTACGTACACGTGTTTCCTCACACCATAGCCTAACACATGTGCTAGTGCTAGTTTTCGCAGTTACTATTACTCCAGGCACTTTAAGATGGGCTGCTGCATGACTGCACCATGTGCAGTGCAGCAGATTACCTACCATCTAATATGCATACAATAGAGGGTCTCTGCCATCTAGTGGTGTACAGTGATATTATAGTCAATGGCAAACAGCAGCTCAATGCAGGTTCACTCAGGTCATTAATGCAAATGCGGTGATTTCCATACAGTGGATATATGAGCCTGTTCCGTAATAATCCATGGAAACATCAATAACAAGTTGACAAAAAATATAAATTATGTTAAATGAGATTTAAATGACATTAATTTTGATTTCTTTTTAATTAAAAATGTATTCCATTCTGTACAATAAAAATATCCAGTGGCACCATTGTATGGTATTGTTTCTGAAAAAAGCAACAAAAAAAGATTAAATAAATTAAAAATCAACTAAAATCAAAATTCTAACAAATGGGCAAAATACAAGTCGTATTTCCAGTCCAAGTAAAGTGAATATAATCCTGTGTAAAACAGGTTTTTGATCAAATTCCTCTTTTCATTTAAACTAAAATGTACATTGAAAGAGAAGTTCACAAAAAAAATCCCATAGATTCGAAAACAGCTCTTTACCATAAAACAGATTCTGACTTGATAACATTAAAAAATTGATTTTCAAAAAATGGTGAGTGTACACAGTGAGTTGCAGCTCAATGATACGCATGAAATCTCTCCACCACCAACATGTGCACAACATTTGAGCTGTAGATTAGGAATGCTTGATTCCTGTGATGTGGCAGTTAACAGCCCACACTATCACATGGGCCTAAAAGCAACATCAGTGCATTGGAATCATCCAAAATCCAGACATAATCTGAAGACGACTTGGTCGACACATTAATAGTTAGTATCCTGTAAGCTAACTTTGAAAGTCGTGACTGAAAACCCATAATAGTTACAAACCTTTAAAACCTTATTCAAAATGCTGTCACCAAAAGTTATTCTTTTTGACAAAATGACGTAAAGCCATTTAAAAAAGCAGTTAATTCATGTCTTACGGTTTGACAGAATATAAGGCCCAACGATATAAACACTTGACTCCTGACACTCATGTCACCAAACGATGACTTAATGCACCAGTAAAATGTCTTGTATCCCACTGCAGAAGGCACATTACAATCTGATTTGGATGGTATGACCCAAACCAAATTCAAATACAATTTGGTGTTCTTTTCTTTTTTAGATGAATTCAAACTGGAAACGTATGTCTATCATAAATGTGGGTGCAGGTACAAAATGGCTCCCGATTCCTCCAGACTTTTTAAGGCTTCAGCTTCGTGATTGAGGTCATGGTATGAATTCTGAAACAGAGAGGAAGAGGGGCGGTATAACATATGTTAGAGCAGAGACTGCTTTTGAAGTACTGTATGACTGGTACCTACCTTCATAGACTTCATGGTGTCATATCCATAGTAGTGGATAGGGTGCCTTTGACTCCTTGTGTTTGGGTATCCAAAGCCAGCAATGTGGACCACATCACAGTAGTTGAGAGCAACAAACACAGCGAGGATACCCGTGGTCGGATGCACTGGCTGCTGAAATAAACAAAACATAATTACAGCACAGTGCCATAATTCTGTATCTCCTGACAAACATTTTAAAGCTTATATGCGTAGGATTTGAACATTTCTGACCGTGGCTGCTCCTAGTGGTTGCATCATAAAAGACAACCTGGTCGACAGCAAATACGCTCCCAAAAAATATCTCTGTGATTTGGGAATTTTTCTAAAAAACAAAGACAAATGCCATCATAGGCATATACAAATTCCCACAAGACAGTGCACACATAACAGCCCCAGATAGATTAAGCAGCTCTTAAATGGTTTGTCACGGAGTATGGTTTGATGTTAAAGGTCCCATATTGTAATAAAGGGAGATTTTCATGTCTTTTGTATTATAATGCAGGTCATGGTGCTATATAATTACTGTTCACGATCAAAACGCTCAATCCACACAGAATTACACGCAGCCCGTATTCAGAAACTGTGCCTTTAAACCAGCCATCAGGACTTCTGTACACTTGTGATGTCATAACTACTATACTATGTATAGATGGAAAGAGCCACTACAGTGCTATTAAAGTCATTCCCTGTCTGAAATGACAGTGCAGATGTGAAAGACCCAGAAATTCTGACAATATCAGAGAATACTTAAAGGGCCTTAAAGAGACAGGTGCTAAAATGAGCGTGAATAAAGGTATATTCAGACAGATATCACAGTATGACAAAACAATGTGCATTTTGAACTTGTAAAAACGTTCTTCTAGAAATCCAAAATACAAGTATGAACCTGAAAATGAGCATAATATGGGACCTTTGAATAAAAGATTTGCTAAAGTTTACATGCACTCAACATAATCTGTGCTATGACATGAGCGTTTAAGTAAAAAGTAAAATGCTCATTGAAATCTGTTGAGTAGTGAAAGCTAGAGTCTGTGATATTATGCAGGAAGGGATACTTCAGGTCAGCAGTAGCCTCTTCACCACTAGATGGAAATAGAGGGCAAGAGAAACTGCTGCCCGACTTTCACTTGCAGTTCATCAACACAAGCCTTCCCCATGTGGAGAGTAGCCTATTATACAATGACCTCAGCATTAATCACTGTGAAACTCAAGCAAGTTTTACAATAACACTTTTTGATGATATCTAGCTGTTCTTACAGAGGTTGAATGAACTTATTGTCTGCCAAATGACTGGTATTTAATGTAAAAAAAGAAAAAATCATACAAGCATCTAGAAAAAAACAATCTCAACACTTGAAAGACAAAAAAAATTCCAATATGATAAAATTGACAGTGCTGTAAACATTGTTATATTTTAAAAATATATTGAAGCTACTCAATTTGCCTTAAGAACTGCACATAAGTCACATGTAGATGAAAATATAACAAACAAGGGGTCAATCAATATTTTAATGTTTATCATGCAGAATGAAAAGATCATATGGGTCTCTCCAAACTGAGAGGTATGGTGGTATCTTCTTTTACTCAACACTACCTGTACCCTTGACCCCCCTTCCATAGCAGCTTCCTAACGTCTTGGTTGCGTGACAGAAGACTTACTGCACAACATTAGCAAGTCTCACCCTGCGAACTGGGTCTTTTCCAGCAGCTTACTCACTACCTTAGTATGGCCTCTTTGGAAGAACAGCACTCTTGATGCCAGTAACAAGTAACAACTTCAGGCCAATTTCCCACTCGGATGTTTTTGAGCAACGTACTTGAGAAATGTGTTTACTTTCAGCTAAGGAAATGTATTCAAATATATTTTTGAAACTTGAAGAGGGCACTCGTCTCAGAGGCAATGTGTTCACTGACAGTGATGTTCAAATTCCATGTAAAAATATCAGAATAGACTTGGATCCCAGAATAAAAGAGGGAGGAAATAAACATTCTGGTTTATCCTGGTGCTTTATACAGTCGATTACCCTGTCTTTATTAAAAGTAGACTCAGAGAACCAATGCTGTTTGGCTGCTCTTCGGCCGTATCCATAACAAATACAGTCTACAGTCTCTCTCTTTTGTGATGTAGATGACAAACGAAGTTATGAATGATGATGATGAAAATAATAGCTTTTCGATGTATGAATGATGTTTCTCCACTGAAAAATGTGGAAGGAGAAGAGAGCCAAAAAGTGCAGTGGAATTATATCAAAGAATCTTTGCCGTAGAAAAACACAAGAGATTCACACACAATAACATAAAAAACACACATAAGGAAACCAGGCATCCTACAATAGCAAACCACACCCACCAGATAACAAGAATAATTTGCCAAAAAAACGCAACATCCAGTCAGGGACCTTTGTTCCTTGTTTCCTGTCACCTCTCCACTGTCAGCAAAGGCTCCCAAAATACTGAGACTAATCTTGATTATGTGAAAGCACATTTTACAGGCCAAATTTTTTTTTTTTTAAATCACCACACTCACCAAAACCAAATTAAGTGAAAAATCCTAAAAATGAATGCCTGTAAGGAATAAAGCTGCTTTTAAGGCACTTGTCCCTTTGCAACATTGTTTTCAAATCAAAGCACTGCTGCTGTCCCGGACACATCGGTACATTCAGGGGACTGGTTGTTGCTTGCTCCCGGACTACAGCCCACATTGATGCTACATTACATTAAAAAGTATTCACCCCCTTTTTGTAACGATGCCACAATTAAGCCTTTTTGATTATGAACAACATAAAATGTGGAAGTGGAAGCAAAAAGTAATATTAAACCCCTTCAAGTCAATATTTAGTACGTGTCCAACTACCTGGAGTTGATGTGGAGAGGTCTGCACATCTGATATAGCTTGTTCTTCATTCATACACACAGGTGATCTCTATTCAATCTAAAATGTTATTATACTTGATATGCAACCTATGTATTATCAGCCCTGTAAACATAAGCTGTTATCACTGATTCATAGCTTCATGAATACTATTTTCCAAAAGCATTGGTCAGAATGAAAGCTACAGTATATGGTAAAGGTACTTATATAGAGCCTTTCTAATGTTCTGATTACTCAAGGCGCTTTCACAGTGTTGGTCACATTCACCCATTCACACTGGACATCTACATACCATTTAATCTAATCATTCACACCGCATTTACACAAGGCAATACATGTGGACCGGTGGATCGAACCAACGATCTCTTGAGTGGAGGACAATCCACTCTTTCACTGAGCCACGGTCACCCTGTAAAGAGATATGAGGATGAAGCTGAAAAGGATAACAAACTCCAGCCCTGATGACATTACACCATCTGCCTAACTCAAAATCTAAAAGAGATTGTATACAAGTCACAGGGCATCCTGGTGGACTTAGCGTACCAAGAAATATCCATGGTTCAATTCCAGCTGCGGACCTTTGTTGCATGGCTTCCACCTCTGCGTGTTTCCAATGTTTCCTTTTTTTCCTATCTATTTCCTTTTGAAAAGAATATGATAATATCATGTGTACACAAAATAAACCTTTGTCCTAAAAATAGTGCTTTAATACATTTTACTGCAGTTTCCTTGCTTGTCATTTATGATCAGCCCTTGTCTAAAACATATAAAGGGACATGATCTGACCCCACAGACATTATTTATAATATGCTGAGATCTGTTTGTTGCGTTGTCTCTGGCAAGCTCTTGCTGTGCACAGAGATTTCTCTGTTGTTTGCCAGTTTCCGTATGTCAATGATTATCCATGTTCACAGAGGCAAGAAGGAGAATCACTTCCACATGACTGGGAGATAGAAGAAACTTTCTCTTTCCATCCCTCTCCAAAATGTGTCTTTTATAATACAATATCTCTGTCCTGTACAGCTTTCCATGTTATCAAGAGCTCTGTGTGCAAGCCAAGGACATTTCTATTGTACCAGCGTTTACAAAGCCTGCTTCCCACATTTCCTCTCAAGGTTTCTGACTAAACAATTATTTGTTTTTAAAAGCAACTCTAAAGATCCTTTGTCAACTGACGATAGATTCAGATAAGATTATCATTATGATACATGTATATTCTTACAATTGTATTTATCATCGTCATCATTACTGATCATTACACTAAAAAAAATATCCACTGATACTAGATATAGAGCAGCAAGATCTCCATACATCTTTTTAAAGGAATAGTGTAACACATATATAGTATGATAGAAAAAATACAGTAAAATCCATCACGGTGTAAGATATAAGGAAAATAAAAATAAAACTTCTGTACAATAAAGAAAAAATCTCTTCTAGTCAATTCTCTCTTGAGGAATGGGCCACATGGCCTCATCTACATCGCAATCAATATTTTCTCTTGCGATGCACTTAGGGAAAAATCTTTTAAGCCTGCAGACTGATTGCAATTGAAAAGTTGTGTGAAGCAGTGTCAAACAGGTGCTTCAGTGATTTCATACTGGTCAAGAAGTGTCTAAGAGATTGGAACATATATGTTCTGTTTGGTTACCACAGCTAAAGCAATGGACTGCTTGCATGAAATCTGCGTTAACTGATTTGCAAAAGGGTGCGGGAAGTGTGTCAAAACAATGACAATGGGTTAACTCATTTGCAAAAGGTGTCTTTTGCTCTGCTGAGAGAGTGATGATGAAGACTGAGAGGTCACCAGTTTCTTCAACCAGGTCAAAGCAATCAAAAAAAACTGTAATACCACTCTCATGTCTTTCCATTAAATATGAAGCTACAGCCAGCAGCCTGTCAGCTTAGCTTGGCATAAAGACTGGAAACTGCGGGACTCTACTAGCTAGACTCTGTCTAAAACAAAACTCAAGCACCTCTAAAGCTCACTAATTAACATGTCACGTCTCATTTCTTTAGTTCATACAAAAAACAGAATGACAAGTTGTGGTTTTACAGGGTGTTATGTGACCTCCTCAAATCTCTACTAGTTGTTTTGTCTGCACATGTTTGCATCATGCCGGGTGGTATTTTCACATATTGAGTATTTTTTATGTCAAAGGCTTTATTTGAATTTTCAGGGTCCTACTTGAGAATTCACAGATCAAAAAACCTTTCACAAGTGTTGGATCTGTGCAAACTTATTAGACCAAGCTTCCATCTTACCAGATCTTCATCAAGTGCCTAAAAGTTTGGCCCCAGTGGTGTCCAGCTCTTCAGCCACAGCTCTGAGATGACTGAGAGATAAGCTCTATACTTTTGGTTTCCACTATGCAAAATGACTAAAAGATAGAGCATGTACTATGTATATTTGTCTGTGTTGCTGGTCTTAAATGCACTCATGGTTAAATCTTACCAAATATTTCACCACAGAAGTCTCAGTAAGAAACTAAAACATTGCCTCTTTTCTGTACTTGTCTTTCCTCTCTTAAACATAACATCAGATCAATTTACTAATGCACTGAGCATGACTTAGTCTTCATCTTTTGTCTTTAATTCACAAACTGATAAGCACCCCACAATGGGATACAGCTGACATTATGTGTGTATTAGCCTCATGTGGTCGCCAGCATGAGCTCTACAGCAGCCCGGTGCATAGTTTGGACGCAGGCCCATGGAACCTTGGTGAGAGGTGGGGAAGAGGGGGAGGCTGCATACTATCACCGCTGCAAGCCAGACCTACAAGAGCTGAACACAGGCTTGTGTTTGGGGAGACGGGTGTGAACATAAGAGTTATGTGCGTGTGTGTGTGTGTGTGTGTGTGTGTGTGTGTGTGTGTGTGTGTGTTTGTGCCTGCAATGCAAAACAGAAAGGAAAGAAAGAGGAGAGAAGTGGCTGTATGTGTGAGAGCATATGAGTTTGTGTGTGTGTGTGTGTGTGTGTGTGTGTGTGTGTGTGTGTGTGTGTGTGTGTGTGTGTGTGTGTGTGTGTGTGTGTGTGTGTGTGTGTGTGTGTGTGTGTGTGTGTGTGTGTGTGTGTGTGTGTGTGTGTGTGTGTATGTGTGTGTGTTTTCAGAGGGTCCTTCTCTATCTGGCAGGGTCATTAGCTGAGGGTGGTATCTGCAAAGAGGAGGTCTGCTACAGTCAGGATTCCTGCTGGTATTTGGTGGATGAGGAATACCCGTGGACAGAAAAGAGGGAGGTGGCAGTAGAAGATAGAATTAACATAGTGAGAGAAATATAGGTGTTCCTAGTGTATTAAGCGTGTTAAATCACTACTAAGAACAAATATACGCATCTATATTTGTCTATCCAACTCAGTTTCAGATGTTTTAACACTCTTAAAGTACTCCCTAAATGAAACCTAGGCCCTAGGTTATTTTTTTTATCGCTCTATCCCCCCATATTTCTGCTCCTCCTCCTATCAACCACCCGTTCCCCCTGGCCCTTTCCATACAGTCTGTGCAGATGGTGCAGAGCTCCTGTTGGGCAAGCCCGCTGATTGCACCCCCCACCCCCCCGCCGATCATTCTTTGACAAAAAGGGGTCAGGAGAGGGGAACAAGCAGAACCAAAACAAAACTTGTCAGAGACGATCACGACCTAACACACAACAAGCCCCACTTAGCAGATGGGCCAATGAAAACTTCTAGACGAGTGATGGTCCAAGTCAAATCCTCGGGTATTTCAAATCCAACCACCTCATCCAAAGAGTTGAGATCCAATTTGTGAAACAAAAACCGAAAAGAAAATGTCATGCGTCATGTTTTCTCATTGCATGATCGCTGCTCTGCTGTGGTATGATTATTTTTCCACTCTTTTCTTCATGTTTTGAGGAAATAACCTTGTCTTTCCTTCATTTTATCCTTTACTTTCATTTTTATTTAACTGAGCTAAAAGTTAAAACATTCTCAATAAAGATCGACTAGACACCGTGACAGTGATTTTCCCTAAGAAAACAGCAATAATCCACTTTGCAGTGAAGTAACACTGGGACATGTTCTTTTTTTTCCTCTTTATAAAAACAGCATCTGGTTGAAATATATACAATATTTTGGCTTTCCTTCAAAAGCCAATTATTTTCTGAGGGATTCACTGTGCAGCCTCGAAGACATGAGGAGCTTATCTTGTAATGAGATGCCAGAATGCCAAGCAGAAGCTAATCTTCATCATGTTTTGCAGTAATTGGATCAACAAAATTGCCATTGACCCAGCTACATTTCAAGAGAAATGCCTCTTCCAGTAAACTGTTTATCACAGCTCCAAATACATATCATTCAAGGAGCTGTGGCTAATCAGTGGATGCTCCATCCAGCCTTGTTAACATTCATGTGGAGAGTAGCAAAGGGAAAAAAAAGGGAGGTATGGCAGAAAGGGAACAAACAAGAGAGACGGTTCTAGTGGGAAAATTCTTTTGAGGTTGATTGAAATGGTCAATCTCTAAAAGCTGCAGCCGAGGAGAAGCATTGCCACCACAGTTACAGATCATGAAACAGTGACGTGGTGGGGGATCTCTTACCTGTTTACTCTTTGGGTGCAGGGGGATTTTGAGCAGTCGGTCTGCAGTCTGGTGAAGGTAGTGGGGGTCCAGTACTCTGATTTTATTGACGTCACCCAACCATATTTGGGGAGGGGGCTTCCAAAAGCCTTTCCTGACCTGGAAAGCACACATAAACATGGAGGAAGATAAGACAGAGGATGTTGTGAAATTGAAATGAACAAAAGGAGAGAAACAGTAGAAGAGTAGAAGAACGCACCTTCTAGTTGGCACACTGAGTCATTTGGACAAATAGTGATACAACTGAGCCTATGACTCCCTTATGTCTGGAGGAAACCAAATCGATGTGCAAATTGGCAGGTAATGACCCTGCAACTCTTAGCAGAGGGAGGCCGGAGGTGCCGCGAGCAACAGAGTTAAGGATGTCTGCGATGGAAACTACATTTAACTCTGAAGGGCACTTGCATCACTGAGGTCGAACCTTTTAAGTATTTGTTCCTGATATGGATGGCTGGTAAGAACTGGAAAATAAGCTAAAAGGAGAGTGTTTATGTGAGGCAGAGATGGAGAGAAATAAAGGGAGGCTGAGTGAGATGGAAAACTGTGTGTGTGTGTGTGTGTGTGTGTGTGTGTGTGTGTGTGTGTGTGTGTGTGTGTGTGTGTGTGTGTGTGTGTGTGTGTGTGTGTGTGTGTGTGTGTGTGTGTGAGTGTGAGTGTGTGTGTGTGTGTGTGTGTGTGTGAGAGGGAGTGCATTCTCACACATATCCTGTACCCTCTTCTCATTATAGAGGATCTCTTTGAGCCAGCGGAGATCTTGCTGTTTGAAAGGCACCAGGACCATAAGCGTGCTGGGCTCGTTGTGCAGGCCAGGGTTGTAAGAGGCTGACTCAGGGTAGAAGAACCTCATGGTGGTCTTGTTACCCACATCTTCCTCGTAGCCTCTCACTGGGGCATCATTCAACCTGAGGCAGGGACATGATACTATATTCAGAGTTTTTTTGACATCATGACCTTGCATTAACAACATGGGTCTCATGCTAACTCCGAATTTTCCACCTCTCTTGTAAAGATTCAGGAAACGTAACTCAAGCTTAACAATGTATATTGGGGTAAGCAGTGTGAGCCATCTAAAGCATTGTAAATAAACTTCAATTTTACATAATTAATTCCACATACTTGTCATTGAGTCCAACCGAAAGCAAACTCAGAAATAGACGTGAAACCGCAACTTCTGGGGATTTGTGTCAGAAGTAGGAAAAACTCTTTTAAGATCCAATTGACACTTGTAATAATACGATTTACTAAAAATACAGCCTCCCTGTGATTCTGTCATTTTCATGGGAGCTTTGTTTTTTTTTTCGTATGCTAACATAGTAATTGTTGCTTTTAATATATGGACAGTGGGCTAAACCACAGGAACATATACATTTTTTTAGATAGATGGATTTGGTGTAAGAAAGAATGTAATGAACTCAATGATGTCTGAGTATAACAGAACGAGAGGTTAATGCTTCATCTTGTATTTTTTTGAGCTAAGGCTAAGTCGTTGTTGAGCTTTTGCAATGATGTGTTCAGTGTTCATTTTCAGCTTCAGGTTATTGCTAGTGTCTGTTCCAAGAAATTGAAAAGACTCAGTGCTGAGGTCTCCATTTATTTGCATGGGAATGTTTAGATGTGGCTTGCAACAGAAGTCAGTAATGAGTTCCTCGGTTTTGCATGAAGTCATTGCTCCAAGTGACAGCTTGGGCCACCTCAGTGTGTTATTGAATTTCATCATTATAGGAAATTAGTGCTGCAATGGTTGTGTCATCTGCATATTTAATTGTTTTTACAGAAGTCTCCTTGGATGTAGAGTGTGTGGTGAACAGTGAAAATTACCAGGGGGAGAGAACCCTGCCCTGAGGAGCTCCTGTGCTGAGGCCAAGAGGACCTAAGGTTAGGTTGTTTACCTTCACCTGGTGTGATCTGTTTCACAGGAAGCTCCTGGCACAAACTTAGGTCAGTGTTCATGTACAGAAGTGTGGTAAAGAGGAACTGAACTTAAGTCTATGAACAGGATGCTTGTGTAGGAATTGGTGTTTCCAGGTGTTGCAGCGCGTGGAGTGCTTCGCAGACACGTCTGTGCAGTCACAAAATATTGGCGGTCCGCGGTATTCTACGGGTACACATTTAATAATACAATATATAATTTAATTTTAGTAAGGAATTATATTAGTGCAAACAAAATATTCACAAGTTGATTGTGGTGCCAAGGTGGCCAGTTGTAGGTCATGTACCATTAAATCAGCAACTAGAATGTTTTTCTACAGTATATGTCCTGTCAATTTCCAGAGTCGACTCCTTATCAAAACAATACCGTAAAGCAGTTAATCGAAAAAGGACAACCAGGTCACACTGGAGTCTTAAGGGCTTTAAATTAGATGTGCGCTTTATTCTGGAAACATCTCTGCTTTGTTACTCTGAACAAATTATTGACACATCTTCTAAAAACGACATCATGACTCATTCCTTGACCAAATAATTAACACGGTAGCACAGAGTGAGACTTCCTTTGGTTAAATGATTATTCTGCATTTCGGAAACTTAAGTCTCGACAGGCTTTAACAGTGTCTAGCGGTGTTTCTATGACAGAACCAGCCCGGTGACATCAAACTCTCAGGCATGCATTGAATTCTGAACGTCAATAACCTTCCTCTACTTGGCCAGGGAACGATTAGCCTTTAAGAGAGGGAGAGATGTGAGTGAAGGGGAGGGGGGTTTGATGGGGAGAGAAAAATGCATTGTGGCCAGGCCAAATTCTGGCTGTTTGAAAGAGGCTTATAAAACTCAGAATGCATGTGTTCATTCCAAGGCTGTAAAGTCAGATTTGCAGAGTGCCTTTGTCCCTGAGTAAACTAAAAGCTTTTTTTTCTTTTCTTTAAAAACAACCGAAGAAGAGTTTGCTAATTGCTCAGAGGACGGCTCAGTGTCAGGGTCAGACAGTCACACAGTCCAATACTGTTCATCATAAGTCGGCCAAGTGAATTTAAATCATGCTTTCAGTGGCTCTTTTCATTCCCGTTTTAAGGTCATCTAGCAGGGATCAGTCTGTTCCTAATTTTAATCCTCAACAACCATGCAGCATGAGGGAGGTTATGGTTTGAAAATTGCAGTATCATTATTATTGCTGGGTCACAAGTGTAATATATGAAAATATAGTACAGTCACCTCCTAAAAATAGATAACCTGGAGTGGAATCAAAAAGCAGCAAAGCAAGTTTACTGGTTTAAATAGTTAGCAGTAATAATAATAACTAAAGGTGATTCATGAGGTGTTCTCCTTTGGGCTTACCGAATGACCACGTCATATTTGTTGATGATGTTTCCCAACGAGCTGTTTTTAATGGCAAATCCATTGCCTATGACTACACAGGTTCTGCATTCAAGGCTGTGGAGAAAAGCACCAATCAAGTTTTACAGTACAATCGGAAACCCCCTCTCTAGAGGCATAACTGACAACATATTCATCTCTGGAGCAACAGCACCCGAGGGTGCTTTCTTGACCTTAATGAGGGACAGTTATGTGGCTAAGCACTAACAGCTACCCATAAGTACCCATAATCACAGTGATGAAGTCATGCAGGACTGAAAGCATATTACAGGAAGTGAACCACAGCTGGAACACATCTTCGACCAATCACAATGTCTTAAAAATATTCCTGTTGCAGTGTCATTTAGTAATTATGTGTTGGTGTTAAATCAGTAGAAACCTGGCTTAATACAATATTGAGCTTTAGAATCATGAGCCATTTTGGCTGAAGTGTGCTCACACTTACTTCTCAATGTTGGCTGGCACATGATAATTTGCAATTACAGCAAGCACCTTCAGTAGCAGCAGCTCTGGGAGGGAAAGTGAGAAAAGGAGCATTTTAAATAGTTTAAGCATGGGACGCTATGAAAAGTTCATGTCACGATTATCCTGGCCAAAATGATTGCAATTCATAGAAATATCCTGATAATAATCATCAAAATATACTCAGAAAAAAATATTTGTATTGCATCACAGATAAGCCACACGTCTTTTATTTCTTATCATCTTTATTAAAAATGTCATTAAAAAAATGTATTGTATTGTATGTACAGTATGAGGAAGGGACTTGCAGTGATAATGGAGAGCCTATAAAATGACCAAACTTACAATTGGTGTTCATCAATACATACAACAGTAATACCATGAAATTAGACACGTGTTAAGTAAACTGAGCAGAGGACAACAAAGTCAACATACCGCTGCCTTTAATGCCATACGGTAATGCCAGACTAGACAGATGCTCTCGCCAGAAGAAATCCTCCAGTTTCAGAAAGAGCTGCGTCTGTCTGCTAATGCTGCATGAAAAATGTCAGAGCAGGAATTACAACATAATATTGCAGTGCACTGTTTCACTGCATAGATGAATTATATTGCATGAGCGTTTGCGGCTGAGAGAGAGCGCAGGATATGAATGAGGCATAAGACAGCAAGGATGGAGAAAACAACTTTCCATTTTTTGGCTATAACAACTATCAAACCACACAATGGACAACACTAAATGTGCTGCCAAACAGTACAGTGTTCATATTGGCACACAGAAAAGGCTTAACTTTCCCAAATGTTCTGGTATCTATTAAGCAGGTAAACCAGACTCATTAGAGTATAAGTAAACCAGCCATTTACATGATGTCATTCAATAGCAATTTCCCTCATTAAATTCCCCTGTTGGCATTTCTCTGCTGAAGAGAGGGAAAGAAAACAATAACACTACCAGAGCCCATGGAGTGAGATGAATGTGGCAGGTTGTAATACGTGAAACAGTTGCTTTTCTGTGTTTGCTGGCTTCAGACTCCAGTTGTTTTGACCAACTGTCTTTGACAGTAAGTCTCTCAGACATTTAATCCCCTTGTGTGGCAGCTAGCTCTTTGCAGGATATCAGAATAAATCTCTGGGGAGGGGTCTAATTAGAGAAATGTCACTCTTATTGCCTGGAAGGCCTGCCTGTGACTCTAATGACTGATGTGAAAACCCCCAAGAGGAACAAGCCTAAGACTTTATTTGAGAGTGCAAATCATGTTCTTTAACAGGGGTAAACACAGAGATTATGAATCTTGACTGTTTAAAAGGTCAAAGGACGGGCAGTGGAGGGTCTACTGAGCTGAAGAAATAAACAGTGACCTTGGAGGAGGTTCGGACAAACCACAGATGGAGACCATATAACTGTTTTGTAACGGAACAGAGCCCGTAAAAAGACCCAACAGTAAATATTCAGCTGAATAAACTGATAATAGAGCAAGAGAAAATAAATGAGAGGGAACTCAGGGCTGTGGAAAAAAAATGATTGCTTAACCAGGAGGACACACAAGCTTTTGTCTATCTTAAAACAATTATCATAAGCTCATTCTTAGCCAACATTGGTTTTTATATTAACTCTCCCTCTCAATCATTTCATCAACACAATCCACTTGGAGTTAGTCAAACAGACAATAAGTTAAGTTCTGTTCTTTCTCAATGAAATATGCTTTTCCTTACAGCAGACCTAACAGTTCCAATGAACCTGGCACCTTATGTTCAAATAAAAATACTGGCACTCCCTTAATGAGCTATCCACTCCCTCCAGTTTGTGAAAAAAAACACAGACATGCCATTACTCACTTAAAGTTAAGGCTCTCCCACTTCTTCTGGGTTAGCCAGCCACCACACAGCGACTTGCTACTGTTCGGAGACTTGCTGGTGCCTCCGTAGCTGAAAGACAGAAATCACCACAACTGGCATGAAAGCTACTGCTGAATCCGTAAAAACGCAGTGTGCCAGTAACTGGGTCCAGAAAACTCAAAAAGTGCAAGAATGGGCATGTGTGAGGGCCTAAATTGACCAGTAATTCAGACCGCCGGATGATCAGAATGTGGGTTGTCCTCTTAACTTTTAGTGACTCAGCATTGCAAAGACTTTATGAGCTTACTTTTTTTTACCAGATATGGGCATTTCTGTAATTGTGTGACCTCAATACCAAGAGCAACCGAGAAAGAAAGAAATGACTGTGTTAGTGTGTGTGTAATTACCTCTGAAGTATGGCATAGGAGCAGTAGTATGTGACAAAGGAGATGAAGAACAGGAGAATTGGGAGAAGCCTAAGGCACCATGCTGGAGTCGAAGAAGACAAAAATGGATTACCAAATTTGACATGGAACACATTCTAGTTTCAAAGTCTTGACACATTGACATGAGATTTATTTTAAATGGCCACTGATTTAAAGAACGCTGCAGTGAATGACCCTATGACAGAAAATAATGGACTCTGATTGTGCTTTTAATTAACGACAAATTGAAAGCATTTGAAAAAAGGTTCTGCTCAACAGTTGGCATGCCATCTACACAGGTTTAGTATCAGTATCAGACCGGTTACTGAAACATGTAACTGAAATGAATATTAATGGCCTTCCAGAAAGTGCTAATAGCTATTTAGAGATAATTGCACAGGTCCACAGGAAACACTCCACCCACCATGGTCTCAATTTGATAGAAGAGAGTGAAACTCACAAATTAAGGAGACACTTCTGAATTTGCCTATTCAAAAGGACCTTAAAATGTTGAAATCTCAGTAACATTATTTTTTTTTTAAAAATCAGGAAATGATAGGACATGAAACCATATTGTCCTTAATATATCCTCAAAACACTAATTTTCTCTGTTTTTTCCATTCATATACTATTTATATAGTATAAACGTATACTGCACACTCACACAGACTTCCTCTCCAGGGAGACTAGACTACCATGTATAAAGATGAACATTATATACTTTAGAGTTCTGACACGTCAGAATGAGGACTACGGGTACCTCCATGATTTCATATCTATGATGCGTGATGAAATATTGTAATTTTCCATTCTGTCGGTCAACAGCAAAAGAATAGAATAGAATAGAACTACTTTAATGATCCCAGACTGGGAAATTATTTGTAACAGCAGTAGTGGGTCAGCAAATAAAAACTTTGTACATAACATAGATAGAATCCAATATATACATAGTGTATATATACAGTGCACAGTGTGCTATAAGCAATAAACATTAATAATATATACAACAAAATATGCAAAATATACTATAACAATAATGCTATATACAAAACAAAAAAAAACAGTAGAGAGAGCAGAGTTCTCTGTTAGGCAGAGGTGAGAGAGTTGTTATAAAAAGTGATGGATTGTGGCAGGAAAGATGTCCTGAATCTGTTGCTACGACAGCGAAGCTGAAGCAGCCTTTTGGAGAAGGTGCTCCGCTGTCTGACCAGTGTGAGTTGGAGAGGGTGGAGAGGATTATCCAGGATGGATAACAGTTTTTTCAGTGTCCTCCTCTCCACCACAGCCTCCAGAGTGAAAGAGCAAGTAGCATTCAGGACTAGCCTATACATATGATTTTTAAAATAATAGCCTCTAATGGGTACTTAAAAGAATAGCTTAACATTTTATGAAATATTTGAAATTTGGTATTCACTGTCTTGCCAAGACTTAGATAAGAAGATTCATACCACTCTCAAATGTGTAGACCTACACTAAATATGAAGCTTCAGCTGCTGGTTAGCTTAGTACAAAGACTGTGGAAAGGGGGGAAACAGCTAGTCTGGCTCGGTCTAAAAATAACAATGGTTTAATCCAAAGGAAAGTGTTCAAAAAACAACGCTGCAGTTTTTACAGCAGGTGTGGGGCTTTTTCTTGTCCAGGCACAGTGACTTCATGGAGTATCTGCTGGTTGCCTAGCAACCTCACGGCGATCAAGCTATTCATTTAAGGAGAGACACCACAGGTGAAATCGTGAAAAAATTGACTAATTAATAAAGATTAATGCATGAACCATGCATTTTCCATTTTTTTTGTATAAAAAGTTTTCAGATTTTTATTGTTTAAATATGAGAAAAAAATATATAAGAAAGAACTTATTTTGAAAAAATGGGTTCTAAATATATGTATTATAAAATTGCATCCACACAACCTTTTTACTTTATAGATATCACCATGAAATTGCACAGTTGATTGGTTATATTAAGACTTTTGAAAAAGAAAATCTTGTGTAATTAGTGTATAACAACTTTCCTATGTTTTAAAATGCAAATTATGCTTTATCCAATGCTAGCTTTTGTTTAATGTAATAGAAATATACAGATGAAAACAGACAAAGTGTACTAAAAACACCTAAATCTTTGGCTGCTTTATTTCCACTAGTCTGAAGAAATGTAATGGAAGCAAAATAATCCAAAATCTAAAAAACTGACCAGTGCACGAAAAAAGAAAAACTAAATGGCCTATACCAAATGCCAGGAAATGTACTATCACTTAAGTTGACATTCAGTGACAGACCATGTTTCAATACAGCAACCTTCAATGCCACCGCGGATCTTTTGTTGCAATTGGATTACTGCAAAGGGTCTTTGTCTATGATATAAAGGATAGAGTCCTCTAAATCAAAGAAAAAAAAGCGCCCCAGGGCAGCTTTGTGTTTTCCCACAATCATTATGGCAACATCTGGAGGACACAACACTTGCAATTTTAGAGAAGGGACTATGTTGTGTGGCTAGAAGCACAGCAAGAACACTGTTTTAGCAAATTATGGAGTATGTTAATGTGCATTCATTCTACACTGATGGCTGTGGATTATTTTAATCTGTGAAGTCAAGGTCAATAAGCGTATCAGTGCAGGTAACCCAATGAATATAAAATCAAATAATAATGGTTATAATGTTAAAAATCTGATCATTAATCGATGACAAAGTGTGTTTTGGTCGGTAATCCTCTCATTATTGCATGAGAAATAACACACACATCATATTAGTGCTTTACTGACTATCAAGAGAGGGAGACGTCCCATTCAAGTTGTCAGAACAAAGCATTAGGGTATAAAACAGCAAAAGAGCTTACTTTTAGTTGCCTTCTGGGACATCTTCACGTGTTCCTAGGTCCTCTCATGTCTACGCAGCACATGAGGTTATCCTGGGTGATGGGTACAGGAAGGAGAAATAATTCATTAGCACCGCCTTTAAACTGTATTATGAATAGCATCCTCCCTTTCTGAGACGAGAAATGGAAACAGGAACCACCGTAAATTTAAAATATACAGCGGTTGATTGAGTCAAAGTGGGCATTCCACACCCACATGTAAATAAATTGCACTGGCTGCCCTTAGGTTCAGATGAGCTAGGAGCAAATGGGAGTGGCAGAGAAACAAATCAATGCGAGGAAGAAAAAGAGAGCGAGAGAGAGAGAGAGAGAGAGAGAGAGAGAGAGAGAGAGAGAGAGAGAGAGAGAGAGAGAGAGAGAGAGACAGAGAGAGAGAGAGAGAGAGAGAGAGAGAGAGAGAGAGAGAGAGAGAGAGAGAGAGCAGAACATGAAGGGCGATCAGTTTAAGAGGATCATGCTGGACTGACAGACACTTGGTCCCTGAACTGAGGGATATTTTCAATCCCACAGCATCACATCAGCCTCAGCACTGTCTGCTTTGTGTTTCGGAGCGTTATGACTATAGTTAAAACCAGATTAAAAGGCATTACACACATCCAACTATTTAATGCACAATGCACATCTTATCCACAATCTTTCTGATTCATGATTTAGAGGGTGAGGCCAGAGCCATCCACACAGAAACGGTTGTACAAAACATGCCCGACACTGCCTCGGAGCCAGCCCATTACTGAAAATCAATAGCCAACTGAAGGAGTGCACAGCTGAATATCTATTTTGAGATGTACGTGTGTGTGCAAATGTACTCACAACTCACATTGCAACTATGGTAATGTAATACGGCTGTAAATCTACCAGTTAATATTGCACGCCCCGACTTGGAGACAGGGAAGAAAACCACATGATCGATTAACACCACCACAGGGACGCTCTGCAGATTTTTACTCCACTTACACCCCCTCCCTGTAAAACAAAATGTCATTTCACAACATAAAATATGATATGATAGTGCTGCATCCTGAATCAGGGCGTAGTTTCTTTGAGATATAGGGAAGTGGTTGTTTTTTTCATCCTGAGCCGGATATGAGGCTGGGCTGTGTTTGTATCCTAAGTTATTGTTTAGGAAATGATGAAAACACTAAAGAATGTCTAGAGGAGCAAACTTCAAATGCATCTTCTTTCTTTTAAGTAAAAAGCTAGATTTGATATTTCAGTTTTTTGACAGACTAAAAGACAGATTAAACAACTGATGTCAATGCAGCTGATGCAGTTGATCAGTTCTTAGAAACTAGTACAGATTATCCTGACACACTTCATGATCATCTTAAACTGATGCCTATAAACATGCACATAAATGAGCTTCTCTGGGAGCTCTGCAGACACAAATTACACATTAGAAGATCTTACCTTTTCCCTCTTTCATTTCCAATGATTATATCCTCAGTGGTACAGATGTTATTACTCTGGGCTTCTCCCTGTAGTAAAAGCACAAATTCATCTGATATATGAAAGCAACAGAAGAATATCTGCACAAGCATTTAGTTATTCTTTGTTTTTTACTTGTTGTTGCACATGGTTAGGGAACTAACATAAAACCTGTAAACTGAACGCAACTCCTTAACAGGAAGCTCCATACATGCATGGCAGAGCATGTATAGAGGAACTACAGCTAAACGAGGGTTAGGATGTATTATTAAATTATATACTTTGAAATACAGGAATATCATTCTTTCAATATATGGGCTGATCTTCTTCCAGTCATCATGTTATAGCACACAGCTAATACTGAAAGGATTACCATGGATTACTCAGTTAATTAAAAGAGATTAAACAACAATAATTTAGGTAATTAAAATAATGTTTTTAAAAAGAAAATGAGAAGAGTGTTAGAAGTACAGCTGGGATGGGTATTTTTGAGATTGTCTGACATTTCGTGGACAAATTCATCGCAAAAATGACTCACAGCTTAATCGCTAATGCAAAATAATTTGTTGCAGCCCTACATATTACCCTATAGCCCTCTATTCACATAAACATCTGGTATAAACTATGACCTATCACCTCCGGCTTCCTCCACCTCAGGAAGACGTTCCTGAACATGAGAGAGTAACAACAGCTGAGCATACAGGAGGCACAGGACCTCCTCACAGACACCACAGGCAACACAAGAAAGCAGCACACTACCTGGCTGTGTGTGATATGGCGTTTGAGGGAAGGGGGTGGAGGGAAGTCTGGCTGAGAGAGCAGAGGGGGTCGAGCGCTGTGCTGTGCAATGCCGTGAGGCACGCTGGCCGGCTGGCTGACACTGGCAAAAGCCCTCAAGATGGGAGGGTTCAACAGAGTAAGAGTTAGTCTTGTCAGAAATGCCCTTCACCACAGGCTTACTTTAAGCAATGCTGCAAGTCTAACCCTGGGTCACCAAAGAAATGCGGACGGACCACTTAAAAAGCTTAGTCACACATTGTAGTGATTAAAGATGAGTCAGGCAGCACAGTAGAAGTAATTCCCGCAAAAGCACTGCATGGCAAAACGTTGTCAGGGATTTATTGGTTCCTTCCTCCCAAATTCTAAGGAAGGTATGGGCTCAAAAGGCTAATAATACTGTAATGTAGCATTAGTAGAAACATATGCTAATGTTAGCATTTATCACCGTAATTATTACGGGTTAAAATTCATGTCAAGTTAATATGAGCTCTGTATTTAAGGTTGTCTTGTGTTACGGTATCATCATTACATTCACAGTTATCAATATGACCAATCAAATTGAGTAATGTATTTGTTTTGAGTTATTGTGAGATGTCACCATGACGACATGTTCTTTCACCAGTAATACTCGCTTAATAAAGAATGCCGGGCCTCGCAGATTTACTGTGAGATTTTCCGAGTAAAAAGTGGGTAAAGTCATTTGCATCGGCAGACAAAAATGATGACGTTTAAATCCCTTTCTACCAGCTGATTTCTCTAAATCACACGAGTGTTCTGCTCACAATAGAAAATCACCTCTAAAACACATAATCCCAGGATGCAATCCAGTCAGAAGAGCTAAATCTGCTTCCTGTTCGTAATCCTTTGTCCACTTTTAGGAGGAACAGCTTTGAAAGAAATTAATCAACGCTTTTTGCTTCCTAAAAGGGCATCCTCAGGGAGCCATAGAACACAAAGTACAGTAGATGAGACGGGTCACTCCTGCAGGGGGTTTTCTGTTGGCAGTCATGGTGAGAGCAAATTTGATTTTGCTATTTGTCCCCCAGGGGGTACCTCTGCAGTTGCCAGTCATGCGTGGAAAGACTGTATTATGTGAAAACTAGCATTAGAACAGTTAGCTAAATACATGGTTAAAGATCTTAGCTGAAAGTAATCAATAAACAGCTAAGGCAATGGACAAATGATTGAAATAGTTAGCTAAATTTAATGCATAATTTTAAAAGTTAGCTTAAAGTGTGGATACAGTTAATTGTTTTATTAGACAGCTAAAACTAATAGGGGCTACGCGGTGGTGTAGTGGTTAGCACTGTCGCCTCACAGCGAGAAGGTCTTTCTGTGTAGAGTTTGCATGTTCTCCCCGTGTCTGCGTGGGTTTTCTCCGGGTTCTCCGGTTTCCTCCCACAGTCCAAAGACATGCACGTGTTAGGTTAATTGATAACTCTAAAATTGCCCTTAGGTGTGAATTGTTGTCTGTCTCTGTTCGTCTCTATGTGCCCTGCGATAGACTGGCGTCCTGTCCAGGGTGTACCCCGCCTCACGCCCAATGTCAGCTGGGTTCGGCTTTTTTAATAAATAGAATAGAAGTGTTACAGCATCCAGTTTGAAATAAGATCAAACAGACACTTTTGAAACCTGATGGTTGGTGAAGAGGAACATATGTTCATTTGACAGGGATGTGGGATCATACAAACACAATGAGACAGATAAACACTCATTTCCATGCTCATGGTTAGCTCGCGGTTTGATTTTGTTGCTTCACTTCTGCTGTAACGGATCTCTAATTGCCTCATAATTGATGCTGCTTGTTGTTGCTCTCCACCCATCCTGTCTTCTTTGTCATCCACTTATCATTATGGAATTTGGTTTTTATTTTTCCCTTCTGGTTTGCTTCAAGAGGAAATGTGTTGCAGAAGTCCCTTGGAGTTTTACATTTCAAGTGTGTAATTTCTTTGTCTAACACTACTATTTAATACTATAGACACATAAAGCCAATCTAATTATTATGATACAATATTATTGCTCAAGACAGCAAAAAGATGATTGCCTCAAAATATAGGGAAACAGTTAATATTTCAACTTCACCAAAGCTATAAAAACTGCTTACTTTAACTTGCTTACTTGCAAAATGACATGTCAACTCCCACAAATCAAAAAGACATCTTCCATGATCAAGCATTGAGCAAGCTTGAGTATTATCAAAAAAGAAATAAATGATGTATAAACTAATACAAAAGTCTCTGAATCATCACTTATGACCCACTAGAAGTGTGTGGAGTCTGTATCTGCAGAGACCACGCCTTATGTCTGTATTCTCTGTTGTGTGTGTGTGTGTGTGTGTGTGTGTGTGTGTGTGTGTGTGTGTGTGTGTGTGTGTGTGTGTGTGTGTGTGTGTGTGTGTGTGTGTGTGTGTGTGTGTGTGTGTGTGTGTGTGTGTGTGTGTGTGTGTGTGTGTGTGTGTGTGTGTGTCCGTGTGTATATGCGCTCACTCTTGGGTGACTCAAGTTCATCGAACTCAGTACTTGGGAAATCATTGTGATCTTAGTTAGTTCTAAAGCAGAGAGGGTTTGCTCTGTTGTACTTTGGCAGCAGATGACCATTTCCAGTTGGTCATCCCAGACTGTTCCCACACATATTGAACCAACTAAGGTAACATATTTTTGGGCTGTATGGTCCATTGTGTGTCGCATCTGCAGGTAATTGTCTAATTGTTTGCACACTTTCCTTGTTAACATGGAGATCACTGACTAAGCCGACTAAAAGGTTGTTTCATAAAGTGGGAGCTCTCAGCCTCATTTGTTTTTCAGTCTTGAGATGGTGAGCAGCGTATGGGAGGACGATCTTGGACTTCTAATCTAGATGTAGGGAATAGGTCTGAAATAGGAGAAGTGAAACTGAACAAAATAATACTAAAACCAATTCTGTATTTAATGGAATATCACCAGTAAAGTCATGGTCCCCGAAAATTACCCTGGGATTTTATTTTATTTCTAAAAAGAAACAAATTCACTAACTATCTATCAATCTATCTATCTATCTATCTATCTATCTATCTATCTATCTATCTATCTATCTATCTATCTATCTATCCATCTATCTATCTATCTCTAAAATGCAGTCCAATAAAATTAGTGCTATGCTATCTATGTGTATTGCATATTGTAATGGACAGATGTTACTTTCTGTATTACGCATTTGTCATTCCAACACACCGCTCTCATTCTCTATAATCTGTCAAAGTTAGACTTCCAAGGTGATACATAAAATACTCTTTTGTCACTACAGATGGTCTACTACCAGCTTCAGATGGTAATACAGGGCAGACAAGAGGCCCTTCAAGGAGAAAGCAATGTAAGAATGCATGTTATGTGAGTCTGTGCCACAATAAACCATTGAATATATGGATTTAATGCCCCCATAGCCCCATTAAAATACATTATAAGATCAGTAAAAATACACATTTTTCATCGTCTTTCTGTTTTTTTTTTTATTCTTGTACTGCAACACAAAAATATATTACAGTTGACCTTCAGCAATTGAGCGGTGAGCTTGAGAAAGAGGCTGAGAGAAAGAGCAGAGGGGAGAGGAGGAAGAAAGTGTCGACTTCAGATTAAAAGTGTGAAATCACATGAGATGATTACATAGTACATTTCACTTTAAGGATACTTTATATAATCTGTAAGTTTTTTTGTCCAAATATAGCAAGTACTTTCTGTCAGGCTTCAATGTAGATTCCATATTTTTACCTGATAATACTTTACTAATTTAATCATATTTTGGCATCTGATAATCTATTCTATCAAGGTTTAATATTTTCTTTGCTTTTTTTCCAGAAAGGTGTCATCGATCCTGACACTCATTTACAATCAAAGGTTGTGCCAAACAAATGTAAGTTTAACAGAAATCACACTAACAAGAAACAGTAATCCAAAAGGGGAGTTTGTGGCAATGGATCAGTAATCCATATAATTCTCCCTGATCTCAAATAACATTTTTGAAACCATTCTATCCAGTTTGGTTAATATGGGTACTGTCACATTTCTGGGTCGACCCTATGCTGTGACATCAGACCTCATTGTGGCTAACTTCGCAAATGCTTTGCCTTCCACAAACAAGTTTGATCAAGATTCGCTTTCCACTCTGCAACTCTGGCGGATCGTGTTTTATGGTGTAACATGCACTGTCCTGGTTCAGCAGTGAAGATCAGTGGCACAATGCCAGACAGGAACAGGGACCTCATCACATAAGACGGCTTTCTTGGTAGAGTGAAGTGCAGGATGAAGCCCCCAGACCTATAACCCAGACTGAACTAAGTGACCTTTCCAATGACTTTAATGTAGTTCTTTTTTCAGGTTGAGCGCTGTTAAACTAACATGTGTTTTTTTTTCAGGTACCCCACCTAAGGACAATACATCACTTATAAGGTTGAGAGACGTAAATAAGAAAAACTCTTTCCATAATATCCATTTGTTGTCACATTGGGGTAAACGTGTGTTTGACTAAAGGCAGACTGCAATCTGATTGATTCAAGGACGAGAGTTTCCCAGCAGAGGCACTGCTGCTGCAGGGGGATCTGTCAACCAGTTTGCTTCAAGTTCACATGTGAACCAATATTACAAAGCACCATTGAATACAACATCATCAACTCTATTGCAAAGGTACACATCTGAAACTAACTAAAGGCATCATTTTCAGTCAAATGTGTTAATCTACATTCCATGTGAAAACACATCTGGGTTTTAAAACAGTAAGAAACACACAGGGCTGATTCATCAAGAACAATTTAGATTTGTTGACAGTTGTGTTACTATGTTATTAATGCAACAATACCAATTAAGCTCCTTATTCTCCATTCACAAACATGATTCAGCCAAGTCTTTCCACCCCAGTCTTCAGTATCTATCTATCTATCTATCTATCTATCTATCTATCTATCTATCTATCTATCTATCTATCTGTCTGTCTACCTATCTACCTATCTATCTATCTATCTATCTATCTATCTATCTATCTACCTATCTATCTATCTATCTATATGTCTATCTATCTGTCTACCTATCTATCTATCTATCTATCTATCTGTCTATCTATCTATCTATCTATCTATCTATCTATCTGTCTATCTATCTATCTATCTATCTATCTTTCTATCTATCTATATGTCTATATATCTATATGTCTATCTATCTATCTATCTATCTATCTATCTATATATCTATCTATCTACCTATCTATCTCTCTATCTATCTATCTATCTGTCTGTCTGTCTGTCTATCAGACCCATCGCAAGAAAAGAAGTAATCCCACTGACACAAATAGCTACAAATCAAGGTTCGTGCCAGCCAAATTAAATTTGATCTCATATGATCCAATGAAGTGACTTGCAGCGGATCAGCGGTGTCCCATGCTTCCCTGCAGTCATGTAGAAAACACACACAGTCTGCTCTACGTTAGCTCGAAAAGGGTCTTACTTACCAGCAGCGCTGCCCGACGGATGAGCTTTAATCCGTGGAGCGAGCCTGTTGTACTGTACTGTAAGATGTTGCAACCAAGTTCGCGTTGCTTTTAATGACACACACTGCGTGGGAAAACGAGAACTATGCGTCTGCCTGCAGCGCACACACTCTCTCACACACACACACACACACACACACGCACACACACACACCCGGGTAGAGGCACTGATGTGATGTGAGCATCAAAGTTCATCCCTCGGAATAATGTGGCGGAAACAAGAAGCGTACACGCAAACCACAGGGTAGTTTACAGTTGGTGGTATGAAGTCTGCAGGCACATATAGCGGTTTACTGCACCGCTTTCTGTTACAGCGCGTTCCCTTTTCTCCCAACGCAGGGACGCATGCGCACGTGGGTACGCGCACTGGAGAGAACAGATCCAAATACCATGCCTGTACAAATGTACACGCTGAAACCTGACGGCGCTGCTGGCGTTGAACTTGAAGAGCACAGGTTATCGAACCGTTCCCTGTGATCTCGTGTTTATTGTGATGATTTGCCCCATGCCTTCTCAGTCCGCCTCAAACTGGACTTTTATCCCAGAGGCAACATCTGGAAAGACTTTGCTGTTGGCTGTGATTTTTTTTTTTTTTTTTTAAAAACCTCTGAGTGTAACAGATAACAGAGTGAAACACAGACACAGGGTGGAAGAGGTACTCAGCTCTGTTACAAGTAAAAGTACACAATAGCATCAATGTATTGGCTACTTCATTATCAATTTACAAACAAATAGACAAACAGCTAAAAACAAGGATAACAAAAACTAACAAAGTTAAACTTACACATTTAACTATGATGCACAGATATATATAAGTATATACATGATCATAGGGCAGAGTGCAAAGGGTGCTGTAATACATATGGGATTGTTATGTACAACAGGCTTTATTTGGATTGTTGCGCATACATCATCATAATGTATTTGTTGATTATATTTTGTATCCATAATCTGAATCTGAAAAGTAACTAAACATGTCAAATAAGTGAAATGAAAGTTGAACTTGGAATGGAGTTACTCAAGTACAGCACACAAGTCAAACATGTACTTCCTTCCAGTAGCCTACTTGAGTAAATGTAATTAGTTTACATAACTGGGAACTAAATTAACTCCAGATTCTACCATCCTGTGTAGAATGTCTGTTAAATATTAACTAGGTATTGGGTTTCACTACTCACCTATGCAGAGAAGAATAGTGAACTAGTGAACACAAAATCAGATGCTTTACCAAATTATTCATATCTCCCCCAGCTTGTTGAGCAGTCTTACTCTTATAAACCATGGTTCATTGTTATCAAGCTTTAACTTCTGCATCTTTGTTTTTGTTTACAGTATAAGGCTGTGTCTATTAGGAAGGCACATTGATCCCTGAGAATCTGCAGGCCCTTGATCATGCCAAAGAACCTACAGTGCATCCAGAGCCAACTGAAGTGTAGTTACTCTTGCTGTGTTTACAGTGTACCTTTGGCTTTAGGAAGGTATTACAAAATCCAGCTTTTTGACCAAAGCCGTATGCTGCATACTTGCTTGGTAATTATGGGAACTGTGTGTCTTTTTTTGTCAGTGCCCACAGTAAAGCAGGAATGGGATGTGTGCATTAAAATGTTCATCCATAATGATGGATCCAGGCAGATCCAGACACATCCAAATACCATAGCTGCGTAAATGTAGGCTTCCCGGGGCTGAAGCGGATGGTGGTTGTGTTGAAGTGCACAGGTTAATGAACTTCTTCCATGTCAGTGATCTTCAGCTAATTATGATGATTCGCTCTATCTCTGCTTAATGGGACTGTGTGTTTCCCTCATAGGCACCAACACCTGGAGAGGCTTGTTGCTGTTGGCTGTGATTTTTGTGTATCTCTGTTTGTAAAGGAGATAACAGGCTGTAACTCAGGGACAACTTGAGTGATATTCTAGCAGGCTGCATACAGAGGATACATTTACAAGAGAAATGCAATGTATTCACTGTAACCATGGCTATTTTATTAGTACACTAAAGACTTAAAGTCCAATAAATAAGTCTATTTCTCTTCAGTTCATTGAGAAAAACACACTTAATTCTTCTTTTTAAACTGACGATGCTTTATTAGATTGTGAATAACCAATGTATCCTCTAACATATCTGCTGGCAACAAAATTGTTTTGCACAAAAGTAAACCTTAAGATTACACCATGAGCAAATGTTTGCTGGCTCTGGACCAAGGACAAAGTTGGGGTTCTGTAAATATTCAGAGAGAGCCTGCGTGCATCACTCATTTACAAGCCTACTAATTCCACTGCAGCATTTCATTATCAAGTCAGGCTGTCCTTAGGTCATGCATGTAATGGGTACTGTTTACTCAGTCTGCACCAAATGCAGAAAATAGGAGAGAGCCACTTATCTTGCGGACATGGAAGAGGCACTTTTTTTCTCAAAATTTGCCAAATAAAATCTTATAAAAGATGGAGATACTTGGGTCTTTTATTTTTCAACTGACTTTCAGTTTAGCTCAGATCAAATCTTTATTCTACAACAAAATGATTTTCCCTCTCAGCACCATAAAAATGCATACAAAACAAACATAATAGAAACCCCATAGACATATACACTTTTCTGATGCTCACCCATGTACAAATAGTGCTGCTATGGATTAGTTAATAGAGATAAGTGTTTAGAACTCATGTTTCATATTGTGTGTGAAGCCATTTTGCTGTTGCATTTGACTTGCAGCCTTCTCGTGTCTTATTGCACTGTATGGTGTGCATTCACTAAAAACCCAATAAAATGTTCGGATCTCCGGCTCTCCTTTAATTAACCCAGCTTGTGCTTCACTATTGCACGGCAAGCTGAATTTACTCACCACAGATAGAAATGTCCAGGTCAGTACCGCCACGCCCATAGAGACCACCATGGAAACCGAGTGCTTTTCCATATTGTTGGTGGTCCAAAGTAGTCTACACCAGCATGTCATTCTGTGGCCTGAACTCTCTCCTCTCTTTCATTTCTCGCCTCATGCTGAAAATGCTGGGATGCTGACACATAGCATGCCTGTTCAGGGACTTTTGTCAGCTACTTTTAGATATTGTAGACTGAGATCAAAAGTCCATGTGGGTATACATCATATCGTTTTTAGTTTTAGTCCCTTTTTAGCAATTAATCCTATTTTGGACTTGTCTCAATCATTGAAAACATTTAAGTAAAAAAAAAAAAAGTCTTGTTCTAGTTTTAGAACGAGAATGAGCATTTTAGTTGAACTTCAGCACACTGCTAGTCTACCATGTTAGGTGTCATCCAAATTGATTTGACTACCATTTACATGAATTTAGAAAGCAAATATCTGGAACACCTTTGAATAAAACATGAGCAAAAACAGCTGAGTGCCGCCCAGGAGATACGAACAAAAAAAATAACAAATGCACTAAATGCTGTACATTCTAAGCAGACATAGCAAATAGACTACGATTTAGATAACATATAGTCATCGGAAATCATCATTACCAGCTAATTATCAAAAGCGTGTTGCATTTAGATTTTGCTTGCTTTAGCATAGATAGCAAGGTTAGCAATCCAAATTAAACAACCCTGTCTTGAACAAAAGGCTATAAATGTAGCTTGCTTACTGACTTTTAAATTTGCCCGAACCTGCAAGCAATGTCACATTGTTAGACGCTAAGTTTCACAAGTGTCTATTGGTTTATATAACTCGAAACAATAGTTTGACATTTTGTCACTCATGTTTCTTGCTGAGGGTATAAATGTGAAGCTACAGCCAGTTAGCTAAGCTTAGCATACAAACTGGAAACAAGGGAACAGCTAGCCTGGCTTTGTCCAACGCCAATAAAATTAGCCTAACAGCCAGCATGTATTGTGCAAGCACCTTTGAAGCTCAGTAATTACTATGTTGTTTAGTCCATATAAAAACTGAACTCTTGAAAAGACAATTTGCCATTTTGAGGGGTTTTATGAGTTGTCTTCATTTTTGTAGTAGCCTATTTTTCCAACTTTTTTTTAGCCTTGAGACTTCTCTCCTGACAATGCATCATTTTTTCTTTCCTTGGCATCAGATTTTAAAAGGCCAATATGTCCGCCCTCCATATATACTTAGGGAGCAGGTCCTTCGTTCCACGGAGTCTGTTATGTTACACTGCCAGTAACCCAGAAAAGACATACGAGATTTCTTTAGGCATTTGATGTTTCTTACGTTAACTGAAGGCCACCATAGCTTGTCCGACCTGCTCCCTGTGTGTGTATGCATGACATCTGAAAGAGGATTAGTTATGCTAGTAACAAAAGCTTCATAGAACATCTGTGCCTTTCAGAGATTAGTCTAAATTTTTATGTTGCAATGTTGGCTTGCCACAAAAGAGGCGATTATCAAGGGTCTCTTATTGCGATGCGAAATGACTGTTGTTGTTTAGGGGGATAGAGAAATGGGAAGATGAAACAGCATTAATACAAATCAGAGAAAGAGAACACGTAAGCAGATGGTGTCTCGTGTAAAAAGAAAAAAACAATAACCCTTGCCTGTGTCAAAAAGAATAATGATCAAGGATCACAAAAGTCATGCTGACTCATTAATACCTACATATTAAATAGTCCATATGCCAATTATCTGAAATGAAGCACTGCCAATATGCTTGATTAACTAGGGATGGTGCTGCCAAGGACATTTAATCGCACCTAACAGAGAACTGAACATTTTTGTTTGGATGGAGAAAAGAAATGGTGCTCCTTCCAATTCTTCAACATGTTCAGACTTTGTTCCAACTAGCTGAGCTCAGTCAAAAATATTGTGACTTGGAATATTAATACCAGCACACCAGAGCCATATGTGTGGGCTCTCGTTGGGTAGATAGTTTGTCAGTTTGTTGGGTATATATCCCTTTTACTCTTAATCTCTCTTTCACACATATGATAATCAAGAACCTGTCCCAGTAAAATGCCTCTGAGCTTATCAATACATGTTTTTCTGACAGTTGAGCATTGCAAAACAATGACGTCAAACTCATGTGTCTATGCTACTGGAAACTTGCAACAACAAGGAGTCATAGAGAAGAGGGAATGGTCCAAAACATGGATTTATAATAACATTCGTGCAACACAGTTAGGCTGAGCAGATTGTTTTCTTTGAAAAACCTGAAAACCTAAATAAAAAAGAATGCTGGACAAATATTCTCTTTTTTCATCTATGCGTTCAGACTCAGAGATAATAAAAGAGTTGCACTGATGCAGAAAACCTGTGTAGGCTTCATCGCCACACAGAAAATTGATCAGGGATCAACAAGGGAATTGATTTAAAAAAAAAGAAAGACTGATAAGCAGACTCTATATCAGCATTGGTAACAAAAATATCTCATGAATTCCCATGCATATAAGATAACTTCATAGATCACCATAACTGGCATCGCCTCACGAGCAGTCTTGGTTCGATAGTAGAGGAAAATACACCACCTAGTGGCAAACACCATGTGTATCACAATATTATCATCCTATTACAGCAATCTGTCATTTTATACTGTTAAAAGGAAGCTCACATGCATTTATGGCATTTGAGTGACCTTTATTGTAAACTTAAAATTATACGCTGCAATTTCCCGTCATTATATGGAACAAGCTGAGACTATGAACATACATGAACAACATGTCCCACTATATGTGCTTATTAACAGCAATTATTGCAAACTGCTGTTTAACTAGGTCATCACACTTCTCTAGATGTGACAGAAAATGAGCTCCAGTGCTAATTGGAATCAACTGTTTCCTGTTCCACTATATGAACATCCTCATCAGACACACACATACACACACACACACACACACACATGCCCGCGCACACACACACACACACACGCACACACACATAAAAAGAGGAAAAGTTGTTGCAGAACTTTCCTTTAAATCCCAACCTTATGTGATAAAGGGGTCAATACGGTTGAGTTTGTGCAATAGCAGCAGTGTTTTGCCCTTCATCAAAGTCTTAATTACTGTTGATGATGACAGCAAACGTCCTTGAAGCTTTCACTTTCATCTTTCTTCACTTCAAGCGGAAGTGAAATCTCAGCTGGGTCATACTTGGACGTCAGCTTGTCTGTTATTGGGCTGCATTCTCCACTTGATGCATACATGTCCACGTTGCAATTCAGTGCCTTCTCGTTTTCAACTTGAAGGTCTGTTGAAGACAACAAGAGGAAAGTATTAAGGATGGCGTGCCCGCCAAATTATTTGCAGACTCAGCACAGCTCAAGTTTATGAACCTGGCCCAAATAACGTTTATTTTCCATTACTCACACTTGAGTACAGTCTTGTTGACAAGGGCATAACCTCGGTCAGGGTCCCTGCTCAGGTCAATGTAGAAATAGAACCTCAGTTCTTGAGGATATTGAGAGTGGGGCAAGTTCTGAAGCAGGGGAATAATCCGATTGGACATAGGCCCTTCTGCCAGAGCTTGGTGCATCATGTACTTGCACCAGTCATCCTGCAGGAAGTTAGGAGTGATAAGCAGAGCCCTTAAGTGGCTGTTCTGCACAGCCTCACATAACTCTGTGGAAACTGCACCTCCTGGAGATGAGTCCCTCTGCATAAGAAAGCATCTAAGGCTCCGGGGCGAAGCCTCCAGGAAAGAGACCAGGCGTACAGCCTCTTCAATGTCACTGTGCACAGAGCTGTTGCACACAAACACGTCATACTTTCTGCTCCATCGCAGCAGCGAGCTCAGAGCAGGCTGTGGCTGTAGTAGGCTTGAAGGGGTTTCCCGCAGTGATGGTGAAGATGAGCATGACGATGATGATGAAGGGGAATGTGACTTTGACACTGACTTTTTTGTCTCTTGTTCACATTGTGCAGATCGTCTTGATTTCACGAGTTTCTGGATCCAGCCTGAAAGAACAAAGACAACCTTCACATACAGTCCCTATAGAAAGTCATCATATCCGTTTGAAATAGTCACTTTTTTGTGGTACAGCTTGAAATGATAATGAATAAAATACATCCAAGGTCCTAGGGGCCTCTTGGTAGCTTCTCTGATCAGTCTTGTTCCTGGCTCGGTCATCCAGTTTGGAGGGGCGGCCCGATCTAGGCAAGGATTGGGTGGAGCTGTATGCATTCCACTTCTTGACAATACTGAACGCTACTCAAAGGGATAGTTAAAGCCTTTGAAATCTTTTTATATCCATCTCCTAACTTGCGCCTATCGACAACCTTATCCCTGAGCTCCTTTGAAAGCATCTTTCCGACCATGGTGAATTCTCTGTGTTACCATGCACTACAAGTTGTGGAATGCTGGAAGGAACATCCGATTTTATTCCGAAATAATCAAAAACACCACAGTTGATGCCAGGTGCCAATTAACTTGGTGTGTAATCTGGAAGGTGATTGGTTATACCTGAGGATGCTTATAACGGCAACACAGCGACCGACCACCTTTCCAGGACTGCTATTTTAGTTTTTTATTTTACATACATTTTGAAAAAAGAAAATTCAGTTGAATGTTTTAAGGCAAAATGTGTAAATGAAGCTGGACAAATATGAAATGTATGTATTATCAGTTCAGGCTGTAAGACAAAAACAAAGTGACTATTTCAAAAGGGTATGATGACTTTCTATATATAGGCACTGCATTTTTGATTTGATTATGAATGCTTCCTAGTCCACTTATAAGTATTAAAGGCTATAGAAGCACAATTAATACATATCGCACAGTTACAGATAAAACACAAAAATAGTATTAAAACGGATAAAGACATGGTTTGTATCCAAAATAAAATTACTCTACTTACCCTGCATGTTGTTAACATCATCATGTCTGTTCAACACCTCGCCAAAATCCTCCCAGTAGCTGAAAAAAGTTGAATGATCTTATCTCATAAAAGGTTCTTCTCTTCCCTGTACACACATTACTCGGAGATGATAGCTGAACAAATGATTGCTGCAACACTGAGACATAATCCAATAACAGCAACAGAATGAAACAAAGTGTGAACTTTGTCGAGTGTCACTGACATCACAGGAAAAAAGAGGAAGTTAGTAACTGCTGAAAGAAACGCCTCACCATGTTCAGTTAGGTTTGAAATGCAAAGTCTCTCAGGCTCTATACTTCATCGAGCGGGTGGTTAACCCTTTATCAGAGGCATGCATCTAGACAAAAATCTGAGCGAACAACATAAATAACAGATAAAGAAAATTAAATTAGATACTAGATCAAGCTAAATAATAATTAACAAATACAATGAAATACTAAAATAAAATATAATTAGTCAGCCTTTGCAATTTTACAACATTTTACATGTTTTTTTATAGTTTCATCTCATTTATAATTCATCAAAAATAGGAATCGCTTTAAGAAATGAAATTTCCGTATAAAGTACTTTGCCAAAAATAAGAAGATTATTGTTACCGAATTCTACATCTTTGTTTTTGACTTCAAACACGACTTCAGCCTCAATACATAAATAAATCACTGCATGATTCGATGAATACATAAATACAGGAATAAATGTATAATAAATAAATGAATGAATATAAATGAATGCATAAATAAATGTATAAAATAAAAAATAAAATAATAAATATAAATATATTATATCTGTATATGAATAAATAAATCAGTGAATAAATAAATACCATAATAAATAAATGAATAGATATAAATGAATGCATAAATACATGTATAAAAAATAAAAAATAAATAATTTCTGTTCACCTACCTTTATTTTTTTCTTTATTTCCGTGTCCATGTGATATTGAGGTAGGAGGTTCAATGTATTTATGCAATAATTTGTGTATGAAGTATCTCGCCAAAAATAATGAGATTATTGTTTCCAAATTCTACATTTTGACATGACTTCAGCCTTTATACATAAATAAATAAAGGCATAAATGAATATATAAATAAATAAATAGAGGAATGTATGGATCAATAAATACAAGGATAAATGCATTCAATTCAATTCAATTCAAATTTATTTAAAGTGCCAAATCATAACAAAAGACAACATCTCAGGACACTTTACAGAGTAGGTATAGACCACACTCTATGACTTATTTATGATTTACATAGACCCAACAATTCCCTCTTGAGCACACAGTGGCAATGAAAACCTTCCCTTTAACAGGCAGGAACGTCAGACAGACCCAGCTCTGTGGAGGACGGACATCTGTCTGCACCGGTTGGGGAGGAAGAAAAGAAGAGGAGAGAAAAAGAGAGAAAAGACGGACAGATGGACAGAGAGAGACAAAGACAGGCACAAAGACAGACTGACAGAAAGTCCCAGAGATGCAAGCAACCACAAAAGTAACAGTAACTATAATAATATCTATAGTAATGTGAATATGACTTATAGGTCATGGCAGTTAATATAGCAGAATAGAAGAAACAAGCACAGCTAAGGTTATAAATGATAATAGAAGCAGGAAGCGTCATGCAGGACCACGGCAGCAGGTATCACCACGATCAGCAGTAACCTGTGAGACGACAAAGCACAAACAGCTCCGGGGAAGAAGTTGAATTAGTAGCATGCATTGATGAGACATGAATGATACAGACAGAGGAGAGAAGCTCAGAGTATCTGGAACTGTATTATCCCCCGGCATTTATGCATTCATTTATTTATACATCCATTTATGCATTTATATATTTATTTATTGAGACTTAAGTAATGTTTAGTCCTCCATACCAGCTGTAGACCACACTTTCGGGTAATTAAAGAGTAGATTTAAAACTCCACGCTCTCTCCTTATTCAATACTTCACTGTGGTATCGCGCATGCGCAGAATAAGGAGGGGGTGGGGGGGTCGCCGGAAAAGTGCGTCACTTCCTTGTTCTGCATCTGACGTGTCTGTAACAGTTTTGCTCCGGTGGTGGATTACACACTCGTGGGAGACTTATTATCTATTGGACTAATATCTGGTGAGATTGAATTGGTTGAAGAGTGGGCACTGACAGTTGAAGCTCGTTACACATCCATTCATGTAACGCAGGGCTTCCGTTTCACCTTTCTATCTTTCTTTACTCCAGATACGTGGTGGCAAGATGCTAGATTTCTTCACCATCTTCAGCAAAGGGGGGATAGTGTTGTGGTGTTTTCAGGGAGCCGGGGTCACTGAATCCTTCACCGGGCCTGTCAACGCTCTCATTCGCTCCGTAATCCTTCAGGTGGGACACAATGACGGGTCAAAATCCTGTGACACTTGTCTGTGTTTGTGTCATTCTCGGTATGACTGCTTATGCTAATGCTAATATAGCAAACATAGACTGTATGGCAAACGTTAGCTTATTGCGTCACGATAGGGAACTACTAACTAAGTCCTGTGAATGTAAAAATCTCCTTTTTACGAATTTTACGTAAGATTTTTTTAAATACATACAATGTGCTACAGAGAGACTTATTTCACATTGCCATGGCGACACAGAAGGCTACAGCTGTTGCAACAACAGGATTTTGATTTGATTTTTGATTCATTGATGAGCACACAATCATTCAAATACAAAACAATACACCATAAAACACGACAAATATATATTGGTCATGAGGGATAAGTGTGTGTGTGCTGGAAACCCAGTTGTGATATAAACAGAAAACAAATTAATTACAGGCAGAAATTACATTTTAATGAAAATAGAATACACATATAGTTACAGGATGAAAATCAATTAGTAGAAAACATGAGACATCTGAACTTACAATCGGAGGGATGAAATTTAGTAAATAAAGTGGAAAAACAACGATAACAAAAGAGATGACATGTTTAACTCCTGTTGACATGTCAACTGTGTTTGTGACGTTACAGGAGCGAAGTGGGAACAATTCGTATAACCATGAGGCCCTGAGTTTGAAGTACAAGCTCGACAATGAGTTTGAGTTGATTTTTGTGGTAGGTATCTCAACTACACACTTCAAATCTATCAGCCCACTGTCAAACACCACTGACGGGTTCAAATCTGCAACTTCATGTTGTTTTAGTTGTTGCATTCCGAATTTCACTCTCTTTTTTCCCCCCGTCACTGTCCAGGTGGGTTTTCAAAAGATCCTGACGCTGACGTATGTGGACAAATTCATAGATGACGTCCAGCTCCATTTCAGGGATCGTTATAAGAACGAGCTGGAGCAAAGGGGGGCATTGAAGCTAATCCAAAACAACTTTGATTTTGGGGATGACTTCAAGATGCTTCTCAGGTAAGGACAGACAGTTTTACTCATGGATGGGGATTTCCTAAAATAAAGAACTGCAATGCAAGCGATGTCATAATGTACATCTATCTATCTACATACTGTATTGACCTATTAATAAAATTAGACCAATGTGTTTGTTTTGAGGATTCAGTTTATTTCAGCAATAATTAAAGATGCTTCATTAACCAAAATCTTTTTCTGTCCTGCCCATTCTGACATAAACCAAATGTTGACCACAAGAGAGGCAGAGGAGAGCAGCAAAGCTCGGAATCACGCCCCCATGCGGACGTTTAAGGAGTCCGAGAAATCCCAAAAAACTGTGAAGTCAATGATTGAGACCAAGGGTGGGGAAAAAGTCAAGGAGCAGGGTGGCAAAAAGAATAAAAATACCAAAAAGGAGGGTAAGTGCCATTGTAGGTTGGTTGTTCTAAAATATCTTATAATTTTAATCTCGATCCTGACATGGATTTGATTACAATCTTTTCCAGCTCCTGCAGCTGAGCCTGTTAAGGTGGATCAAGGCAAGGCCTCATCCTCTGGGCAGAAGGTGGTGGAGAATGGTAACCAGGGCTTGACTCCTGAGGAGATAATGCAGAAGAAGCGAGACGAATTCATTCGCAAGCGCACAGTGGTACCTACTGAAAAACCCACGTAAGAGAAAATGCATTCATGAGTGTGAAGCAGGATACAGATTAAATAAAAGCTGTTTTTACAGGTATATTTTGATTTACTTAGCTGACAACAGCAGTGTAGAATGGGCATGTGCATACGTGTAATGTTCCAGTTCAGCCATATGCAAAGTTTTGATCCCCAAATGGATCATTAACAGTTATTCCCCAACTTTAAAGCGCTTTTTTAGTCTCCCAGTGTAAAGCATGTCAAATTGCTGATTTTTGATTGCATACTTCTAATATTTGCTCATCCTACTCACAGTAAGTCCCCAAAGCCTCAGAAGCCTAGGGAGAAACAAAGGCGTGTTTGGCCCATGGGTGGCAGCAACATCAAGGAGCTGGACTACAGCTACAAGAATGGAGATGGTTCCGCAAATGGTGGCGACCAGAACAAGGAAGCACCAATTGACCTGGTATGTACCCCCACAAAGAGGTTTCTAGTTAAAATGTACACTGGTTAATGCTTGTAACCTTTCCTTGAGATCCATATGCCCTAAGCACAGTTTTAACGTTCTGATAGCAGAGTTTTACTGGTAAACACACACTGGAGGAGCAATGCCAGTCATTCTTGGGCCACTTCTATGTATTTGTGATGCGTTCAAACTAAATTTGTCTTTATTGACATCTTTTTCACTAAATGGAGAAACTGGGCGAATGCATTAAATTACTCTAAAATATTACCTAACTGGCGCATTTCCCTCCGATGTGTTTCAGGGGATGCAGCTAAGCTCCATGAAGGGTGACCTGCAGTCTGTGGACTATGAGTCCAGTGAGGAAGAGGAGATGGAGGAGGAGGAAGAGGAGCAAGTGGTCGTGAGTGAAACAACCAAGACAAGGTAAGGCAGAGTTTAATTGTTAGATTATTGTTCAAGGATATTTTATTATATATTTATGCTATTGTTGAACATGTTTTTCTTTATGTGTCCAATTGAAGTTGCATTGTGAACAGATGCTCAGCTTTGTTTGTTGATTTCAGCTCCAAAAAGGGTGGCGGTTTTGGGGGTATGTTTGGGATGCTGAAGGGCCTGGTGGGCGCAAAGAGTCTGACCCGGGAGGACATGGAGTCAGTACTGGAGAAGATGAGGGACCACCTCATCGGTATGACATCACAGCTCTCTCTCTCACTCACGCTCCTTGAATTTCTGCAACATTTTGAAGTGCAATATCGGCTAATCGTTCTTCTCTTTGTGATCCTACAGCAAAGAATGTAGCAACCGAAATCGCCTCCCAGCTCTGTGACTCTGTAGCCAAAAAACTGGAGGGCAAAGTCATGGGCACATTCACCAGTAAGTAAACTTTTACATTACACACAGTCCTCACCCACCTTCTTTAGTCATTATTTAGTTGGTGCAAGGATTAGTTACAATACAAAGCACATCTTCTCTGCCTTCACTTTTTATTCTTCGAGAGCGCTAGTCTACATTCTGGGAAAAGTAATGTGATTACAGTAATGCATTTCCCCCCAAATTCTCTGTATGATAACAGCAGTAAATGGATTAGAATAAGGTCTTCCCCTCAGGTTCATGCAATTTAAAATGTTGCCCAGACCAGAATTTTGTTCTTATATACATCCCGCATATTGTAAACTTAAATGTGATAGATGTTGCAAGACCATGTGAATATTTTATATTGTATATCATTCATTGAAAAACCCTTCCATTTGTTGCTTGAGATTTAGTAGTTATTTTCATAACCAAATCAAGAAGATCCTTAAATAGTTTAATGTCATTGACATTTGATAATATTTAGCTATTTCCCCTTTGTGGTGCTCTCACCCTAGTCAAGCACAGCATAGGTAACTATATAATGATTTCATTGTAACTAAATGAGATAATTAATGTCAGTAAATAGGAGTGTGAATGCATGATGCAGAGAGACCCTAACAGAACTTTTGTTTGTGTGAAGCTGTGGCCTCAACAGTAAAACTGGCCCTTCAAGACTCACTGGTGCAGATCCTGCAGCCAAAGCGAAGGGTGGATATTCTGAGAGATGTCATGGAGGCGCAGAGCCAGCGAAGGCCTTTTGTCATTACCTTTTGTGGTGTCAATGGGGTTGGAAAGTCCACCAACCTGGCTAAGGTGAGTTGTCGATAAAAGGGTAAAGACATAGGGGTGTCAGGTGGTTAGAGCAGGCCCCACATACAGTATACAGAGGCTAAAAGTCCTCGCTGCAGCGGCACAGGTTCAACCTCGACCTGTGGCCTATTGCTGCATGTCACCCCATCTCCCTCCCATTAACTGTCAATCTTCAGCTGCAGTAAAAATGAATAAATAAATATAGGCAAAAAATACAATTTAAAAAAAGGCAATGCCATGTACTTCAAATAGACCACTTTCCTGTTAGGTCCCCTCTTCTCCTGTGGTTCCCGTTCACCAGCACAGCAAACTAGTCCTAGTCTTGGGGCTTTACTGTGCGGGTTTAGCCTTTATTTGTGAGAGTTGTTTTCATGTATACTGTAGCTCTGTATTTGCTACATTTTCCCTCTCATCATGTCCAGATTGTGTCCTCTGTCTTGTCTCGCTCCAGATCTCTTTCTGGCTGATAGAGAATGGTTTCACTGTGCTGATCGCAGCCTGTGACACATTCCGTGCCGGGGCCGTTGAGCAGCTCCGTACTCATCAGCGCCGCCTGAACTCTCTGCATCCTCCGGAACAGCACGGAGGACGCCCGGTAGTCCAGCTCTATGAGAAGGGCTACGGGAAGGATGCTGCTGGAATTGCCATGGAGGCCATTGCCTATGGTAAAATACTATCATAACTTTTGAGTATTAACTGTAAAGCAGTGGCTTCTATTTATGATTAATATCACCCATATTGTAAAATCACATGTACACCTGTGTTACATCCTTCTAGCCCGCAACCAGGCCTTTGACGTGGTGCTGGTGGACACTGCTGGGCGTATGCAGGACAACGCCCCCCTAATGACAGCCCTGGCCAAACTTATTGCGGTCAACATGCCTGACTTAGTACTGTTTGTTGGGGAGGCTCTGGTGGGCAATGAGGCTGTTGACCAGCTGGTAAGACCACTTCACAAATGAACACTTTTTTTTTAGGAGGTAATGTGGAGAAAGTCAGTGTTGAAAAATGAAAATTAATGTTTTCCGAGTCAGGACTTCTTCTTCAAATTGTTTCCATCGCATTATACATATCTACGTGATCACCTGCTAGAACTTGACTGACTCAACAGGTAAATCCTGAAGGATAAAATGAATTTTTATTATTCTTAAACTCTCCAGCAGAGGCCAGTGTTTTACTGTCTTAACAGTCATCATGATATTTGATAGATGTGTCTTCTCCTCTATACTGAGTGAGATGGAAAGAAGGGGCTATACATATTCACTCTGGTGTCATTGGTTTCCCTATGAATGACTCAACTTTGTTTTTGTTGTGTCCTCAGGTAAAGTTCAATCAGGCTCTGGCAGACCACTCCATGTCTGACAAGCCTCGGCTCATTGATGGAATTGTTCTCACCAAGTTTGACACCATCGACGACAAAGTATTTGAATGTTTTATTGTCCTCTACATTCCTACCTGGCTTTAATAGCATATAATACGTAAGAATAATTTGCAGCTGTAAAGTAGTCATGCGTCATCCTTCCTTATTTACAGGTTGGTGCTGCCATCTCCATGACTTACATCACAGGCCAGCCCATTGTGTTTGTGGGCACAGGGCAGACCTACAACGACCTGCGTAGCCTCAACGCCCGCGCTGTGGTCAGTGCCCTGATGAAGGCTTAAGTGGCTGCATGTTCTGCTGTTTATTCATCGTTGCAACCAAGCCAACAAAACCTTTTTGCCACGCTACCATGAGATGTTCCAGCCCTGCTAACCTGCGTTTCTCATCCTCCTGTCCTGCCCTGCCCTCTCTACTTTGCATCAAATGAAGAACTCATGTCATGCACAGGACTTTATTCTCCAAGTAAAGGGCAAGTGTGCACTTTGATAGACCGAACATTTTGCAACAAAGCCAGAGGGGCCTCACTTTGAATTATTACATCTAAGCATACCTCAGACCAGAGATTTGAAACAATTTAGTCACATCCAAATGCCATTTTAGCCGACTAAAAAGACCCAGGCTATAAATGTCATCAGTTTACTGGTTTACACAGTAAATAATAAATTGGAAAAACACCCTACCTGGCATTTTGTCAATCAGTTTTCCTCCTTCATGTAAATGAGGTCAGGTTGTGAAGGTTTGCTGGAGGTGACATTTCAACAGCTGCCTGTGCCTGAGGAAAGCTTAGTGACCATAGTGCCTCTGTCTTAGTTAACACTTTTACTACTCCAGATGGTTATCCATCAAGAGTACCATGGCAGTTCAGCTCAGAAACCTGTTTAAAACATACAGTCATAAAATGGGCATGGATATCAGCACTTGTGTTTGATGTTGTACTGCAAAAAAAAATCTGTCAAGATATCACTTACAACTGTGGTACACTAGTTCTGGATTGATTGTTCTGTGAAAGTTATCTCCCAGAGCTCCTTGCCTACCTAACACAGTTAACACGTTTTTCATTACAAAATGGAGACTTTGATTCTCGGTTAATAGTTGATGAAAAGTGGAAAGATATTTTGTAAATTAAGTTTTTAGTTCTTACAGCTTGTCCATATATTTTCAGACTACACCTCCTGTGAGGTCTGTTGAAGTTACATGCGCCTTTTTATTCACGTTTTCCCCCTCGATTTACTCTGGGTTTGTACCCGGAAATATGAGTCTTAAATATATCCAGCCCCCTTTAATTCTTGGTAGTGCAATATGAGAGAATCACGAGTTATACAGATGATTTGAGCTAATTTATGAGAATGTAAACATTTCTAAATAAAGCTGCTATATGCTATGATAGCCTGTACAGTGGAACTTGTTCTGTCATATGTTGTAGGAGCACATGGCCTGAAGCCCCATTACAGATTGCTCCAGTATGATCACATGCAAACATGAGAAGACACATGGGATACCAAAAGCTTTATTTTGGAAAATAGTACTTATAAATACTATATCAGAAAACACATGCATGTATTAAAAATACAAAAAAAGGCGTACAAAGAACATTTTCAGCTCAGGAATGGCAAAGGGATTGGTACTAGCGAATGGGAGCCTCTCTGCTATGAAAAACATACTCTTCTGAACTTTGAGGACAAAATCAGAATCATCATGTTTGCAAAGCACGTAACCATCCATAACTGAGAATTATTTCCACCCATCCAGTAGTGTGCAAATCAAGTTTTTCTGGTTTCAGGGTCAAGCATGACAGATACAATCCTTTCATATCGACACAAGATTGGGTTAAGATAAGAGCGTGTGATATGCTTTATAGCTCGCATCTGTGACTTCTCTTACAGGGCAGGTAGGTCTTAGTGATGCAGTTTGAATGACTGTAATCCAAACAATGAATCAATGCAGCACAGTCAACTTCTTTCATTGGACTCACCTATCATTTTTTAATCAAGTTGAACATACCATTCCATCACCTTCATATTTTAAACTTTATTTTTACTGCAGTTTGCAGTGCTGTGAAATTGTGGGGTTGGGTGTTTGCATTGACCATTACTTTAAACATCTTTCCCTTTTAAAGCAGAACTAATAAAAGGAAACTCACAGAATCCTGCGAAATACCGTCTCCCGTGGCCTATAGTTTCCCTGGATTCATAAATCCAATGAATGAAATCAGACTCGAGTAATACTCAAAGTAGACTGATCTCACGACGGAGCAGTGAAGGTAAATGACTGATACTGATCCCGACTGTGTGCCTGTCAAGAATGATGGTCTGGGGCAAAAAGAGAAGGAAGGGACTTAAGTAAACAGTTAAGAGAAACAGCATCAACTGAAATCTTGCCACTGACTGACATGCATGCAATACTGCAGAGTCAGTTGTATATTTGTGTATAGGAACACCCGCAGATCCTTAGAAAACCAAGAACAGACTTGAATGATCTATCTACCAGCATGCAGTAAGGAAACAAGAGCCTTGGACAGTGTGTTATTGTATTGTGCTGGAAATGTCTCTTGCAAGTGGCCACTGCCTGAGGTTAAAGAGAAGCATTCAATCCTAACCTTGAAGGAGGCTTTTCTGTGTGTTAAAGCCATTCTGCTGTTCTTCCCCGTTTTGTGAAGGAGAACCTGAAGATAAACATAAAAAAAAAATACAATTACAAAATGCAGGCAACTCACATTCTGAGCTCCTTTCAGAAAGACGAGCTAGAAAGTTAAGCAGATCTATTGAACTGCAATGTAATAAATCCCACAAGAGATACTGACAGAAACCTTATGAAAGCAGGGTTGCCGACTACAATTTATGCCCCAAATCATTGTTTCCAAGTTTAGTTTATTTCACATCTGACATAAAAAAAAAAACATACAAAACAATAACAGATACAATTAACAGTCCACATATAGCAAACCCAAAATACAAAGTCTCATGAACAACATCAATAAATCACAAAATAAATATTACATGTCCAAAAAGCAGGAAGAAGTCCATGACTTAAACAATTAAATCATACGGCATTTATTAAATCAACATACAACTCAAACAATTATCCCAGTCCTTTTATGTACAAACCAAATATCCACCCTGTGTCAACCATATTTCCTCATTCCTAAACCTATAATTTTTTTTCAAAAGTCATGACTGATAATATTTCAGTCACCTTGTTTCTAGCGGCCTCTTTGGTGGTAAGATGTAATTGGAGGCGAGTCTGTTCTTTCAGAGCCCACTATCTTGTCACATTTGCGGATGCTGTGTGTTGACTTTTTTATTTCCCTCTTTTGTAAACTTTATTGACATATATTCACCTCTCTATTTTTGTTCCGTCCCAAATAACTAACACACACACACACACACACACACACACACACACACACACACACACACACACACACACACACACACACACACACACACACACACACACACACACACACACACACACACACACACACACACACACACACACACACACACACACACACACACACACACACACACACACACACACACACACACACACACACACACACACTTTTAGCAAGGCAATGTAGCTACAGACACAGATTGGAAGTAGGAGTGCTTTCATTAGTGAGTTATGTGATCAAACCCCACTGTTTTAAACTCAATATTTGGTGGATAGTAACTTAGCAGACAATTAACTGGATGACAATCTTACGGATTATATCTTTAAATTTATTTATATTCAGACTTTGCTGTAGATCTCCACAACTAAACCCCACAATTTGAAATGAATGCAACAAGGCAGTTTCATTTGGTTTTAGCCTTAATGCTTCAACTCTGGTTCAAGCCATGTTAAAACGTACCCAGCAGACTAAAATAGTTTCCTGCTTATTGTCCAAAGTTCCCTTTTCTGGAATAAACTAAAAAAAGTCAGACACTATTTACAAATCATTTCTCATTTAACAAACCTGAGGTACTGATGAACAAAGTAAATTCCACAAAAAAAATGCATTTTATTTGGCCTTGCCTGCCTAAGTGACCCCTTCTTTCAAACCCCCACACATCGTCTTTGACACTAAGTCATCAGGGTGATTTTTTTCTTAGAAAAGCAAACTCAGAGTGGGCTGTATTGTACTACCCGAGACGAGTAAACTCATGTCCATGTTTAAAATTGATGTGGTGCCCCTTTAATGCAGATTGACATCACAATAATGTGAATAATCACATGGCAAAAAACTTATGTTTTAAAAGATTTCCATTGAGCTGATGTGTAGAACATGTCCCTTTCAAAAAGCAGTCTCACAAACAAACCGATTGACTTTAATCCTCCTTACCCCAACCGTTGGTAGACACATCACGGTTGCAGATCTCATTGGCAAGCCTCTCAAAGTACTCCGGCAGGTCGGCATACTCGTCTCCATAGGAGATGACCTTGATGCCCTTGTCCAGCATGTTGTCACGCAGCTTTTTGAACTCCCCCACGTCCTCTCGCCGTACAAGCATGAAGTGTTCCAGGTCCGACTTGTGTTTGACCGCCTCCAAGAACAGAGCCTGGAAGGTTGTGTCGTCTACTGTGCGCCCACAGCCAAGAAACACAAATGATTTGGTCTCATACAGCTTCTGGATCTCACGCTGTTGGAACCAGTGGCAATATTAATTTATTACCTTTAGCTGTAAGCTAACATTTTAAATACATCAACGTGCAGGGAAAGAGGTAATTTGATCATTTATAATTAAAGCATTTTGTAGAAAAAGTCTTGCAGAATAAAGTCATTTTATCAGAAACATAACCAATATTGAACAATTTCAGGGCTTACCATAACTTCAGTGTTCCTCAGTACATTCTGGTAGCCTGCAGGGTGCAGTACGATACCACTGGGGTTGGTGTAAACACCGTGGATATGCAGAACACTTAACCTTCGTTTCTCCTGAGCCCACTCCAACACCTAGAGACACAAACACACACGCACGCACACACTTAACACTCCATTGCACTCAAACCTGTTCTGGCTGGGCTGGAAGTAAAATCACTGAACAGCAGTTAGAGGATATTAGCCCTGATGGAGACGAGGCATAAATACCAGGAGTGAGAGGCAAAGCAACAGGTCTCTCAGACAACTCTGACCAATTCTTGCAAATTTGTATTCTATTTAACAAATAATCAACCTGACTTTCATTGCACAGGGACAGAAATTACACAATTGAGCAACTGTCATTTTTTAGAGAAGTATTGTTTAATCTATAAAATTCAACATCAGCTGAATAATGGTTACAACTTCCTTCATCTGTCAGAGACTACAGGCTCTTTCAGGTTAAAGCACTATCTACTTTTCCCTGAAAGCAATGTCATAAATGTAACTGACTGTTAGTGATATGCAGAGGACAACAAACTAGTTAGGACGATTTAACTGTGCTTCTCCCCCCTCTCTGAGCCTGACTTAACAAAGAACTCACTCAAGTAACCTTTGCACTCATCTGAAAAAGCTGACTGGATGTATTGTGGCTGAAAAGATCAATCAATGCCATAACATTATCCAAGCATTGCTTACCTTCTTCTCGTCTGTCAGGTCCAGAGACTCCAGCTTGGTGCCCTGGTGAGCTGCATAGATCTCCAACAGGTTGTCAAAGTTAGTAGTTAGGACCAACGCACCACTCTCCATTAACTGCAGCACTGAGCGCAGTAGATGTTTCCCTGCATGCTCCATCTTACACTCCAAATCGTCAAAAACCTCGTATAGGCAGTCCTTGAAGAACGTGGATCGAACATTGCCTGTTCTCTGAGGAAAAAAAAAAAGACAGAAAATGATAAGACGAATTATGCTTTTTAGCAGAAGAACTGCATAATCTGATTTTATAAGAGTAAATGTAAGCGACTGTCCAGTTGGCATACAACTGTTTCATGGATTTTAAAAGTTAAAACAGTATAGATTCTTTAACAAAGTACACTTAAAGTACATATAATTTACTGAAAAAAAAAACCAACTTTGGTTTGAGTTTCACAGTACTTTTTGAAATGCAATGTACAATGACAACACCGTGCACAATGCACAGAAGGCCATATGGATGTGTCGACCTACTTGAATGGTCAATGGTCACCTTTAAACAGCACTAAATGCAGTATAACAGTTGAAAAAGGAAGTACAACAAACAATCAGCCCTGTGATCTAGTGCAGCAAGAGGAAGTACACTTGTGCAAAAAATAATGATCTTTGAAACACAGACTATTTGTGTAAAGTCTTCCTTCTGACAACAGAATGTGCTGACAGTTGTCAAATCTACTTGTGTTAAATCTTAACACAGGAATGGCCAAATTGTATTAAAGAAATATATATATAAGAATTCTCCATATTTCCTCAAAATGCTGTGTGTACTGACTGAAAACAGATTCATAGAATAACCTTTTTTTTAAATTAAGAGATAATACAGTGTCATTGTGAGGTATACTCAATTTACAGTACTACTTACTATATGTTTAGTGCGAGTGGCCGCACTGTGAATATATATATCCTCCGACTGTGTCAGTGTTTGACATTCCCACAGTACTGGGAAATGGCATGTTTAACATGTTTGAACAGCTGAATAGCTTCAGGGGAAATATTTCATGGTAAAATATTTAAATAATTGTATGCCATCATCAAATAACCCATGACTCTGTTTTCAAGTGCATTTTCACAAACCCACAACAAGCATCCTTTTAATGGGACTGAACTCTCGAGAACACAGTTTTACTTATCATACCAGGTGACCTGACCATGTGTGTCTTAAAATAAATGTGGTTGAGCAACAGTTGAATGATAGGAGGGTAGAACCACAGAATAATTACTACCAACACTGGAGAAAATGACAGATTAAAGTAACAGTGAAGTTTTTTTTATCATGTTAAAATAATATTAATATCATAATCAGATTTCAGCCTAGTTACTATACTTAATCAGGTGCGTAGACCCATACTTGAGTAGGAAAAGACTTGTATATAGTACTCCAGGCCTTAATTATTTTGTTTTAATATGGTTTCACCAAGACTTCCCTTTGGCACTGCCCAAAAAATTCCAACTAGCCCCCTTAAAGTGCCTCAACTTACTCTCAAGTGAGACTTCAGGGGTGTGTCAAGTATGTGCCTGTTTTTAAAATGATCTGCTCATGAGCAACTTTGTTCTCTATCAAACACTCCATCACCCTCTCTGATCCTGTCCACAGCTCTTTAAGTAGCATCTCACAAACACCACTTGAGTCTGCTAAGAGATTATGGGCTGTGACTTTTTCCGAACCTCACTGAGCCTACTTTAAACAGGCAGAACTTGTCTTGAGAGAGAGCGTGAGAGAGAGAGAGAGAGAGATAGAGAGAGAGAGAGAGAAAGAGAGAGAGAGAGAGAGACAGCCAAGAATGGCAAAGGGTAGTGCAAAGATGCAGCGACCAAGGTTATCCTATAGCAGGGAAAAGCTCTGCTGTCTTCCACAGATTACAGCTCTAATTGGCTGAACAGCGGAAGTCCTTTCCACAGTAGGAAGCTCATTATCCTCAGGACTTATGTAATAACAAAATGAAGTGCAAGTAAATAACTCTCTTCTGAATATTCATCCTTAAAAAGCTTAGATTATTTGTCATAACTATGTTTCATTCAAGTTTAAAAGCAACTCTGGACTGCCCTGTATTGTGGACATGTATATACAGTTAGCTCAAAGTAGAAAAAGCAGTAACAGAAGGTGACTCTTCACAGGTCTGTTGCTCCTGGAAAATTCCTACAATACATACATAAAGACCATTTTACTTCATCTTTTTCCACAGACAGTTCTGGTTTATTTCACAATGACAGTTGACTCTGGAAAAATAAACTACAGTGTCCTTTTACAGCATGTCCGATTACCATCAAAATGACCATCAACAGATGATAAAAAAAAATCTTCACTGAGGCTTTGGAAAACATTGTTTATGTTTCTTCCCTGAACCAAGCAAACCGACTACCCAGCAAAGTTGTAATTAACCTAGTTTTTGCCAAGGTCAAAGTTGTGAGAGGATTTACAACAAAAACATTCTCTTTCAGTTTTAACTTCAGATTACCCTCATTACCTGAAAATGTGTGCCTGCAAACCACCATAATCCACCCAATACAAAACTCTATGAAAAGTGGGTTAAACTCTCGCAGCTGTTACTGGAATTAAATGGATTGGAGGCAGATCACCCACACTCCCACAGGTTTGTATGGATATTTTGAGATTAGGACATATTGTCTTATGTATGCCTTGGGGAAACACTATGATTCACACATTTGAATAAGTTCATTTTCTTGGGTCAGACAGAGGACATCAAATCAGGTCTAGTGCTAACATGGCCTTAACTGCAGCGAGGGAAAATATTTGCAGAATATTTTAAGGGTTTTGTTTGTGGAATCACATGGAAATCGCATGTCTTCTACTGTAGCTGACTGTATGCTTGCTGTTTGGGTGCTGCTTTAACTCTCTCTGAATGGAAAATCTAGGCGAGGGGTGGCTGTTGGTTCACATTATTCTGTGATTGTTTTTTTTTCCCTCAGCATGCTAGAGCCTGCTGTGTCTGTAGCCAACAGCAGTCGGCTGGTGTCTGCACAACTGTGGATTGAAATAAACAGGATGGATAAAGCCATAAAAGCACTGCTTGTTCCCTTTGTGACAACAAGGCTGAGGGCAGAAACAAAGCATGTTTTATCAATGTCAAAGGTGCGATGAGACATGACTAACTCAGGAGGCAAACTGTATTAAGCCTCCCATCTGCCAGCCCTGCTCCAGACCAGACCAGTCCAATATAGGAAGAGAGCTAAGTAAAAGCTGGAAATCCAAAAATGTTATCAATTTTATTTTTTGCAATTCAGTTCCAACGATCCAATCGGTTATAGAATCTGTTTTTTTTCTCACTCAAAATGTATGATTTTCTCTGACTTCAGGAATCATTTTAAAAAGCCTGAGCCTGCGAAAGCCTGTCAGCGATGTGTGTAAGGATTTTGTTATGTTTGTATGGTTGGGTGGCAGGAATTTTCTGGTAGTTTTGGTGTGCTTGATTGGTTCATCAAATGCACATGTGTCATAAGCTGTGATGTCACCTCTTAGTGCTGCAACTACGACGAAACACTGGGCTTTTGTCTTTAGTTTGCCTAAAGGTTTCTTTTCAAATTTGTCAGTCTCCCTCTCACACACACAAGTTAGAGTTCTTTTTGTTTCCGTCCTTTCTGTTGCCACATGGTTGATGCAACTTTAGAATAAGATATGAAAATAAGATTGTGCAGAGGTATGAAATTGAAATGGAAATTCTTTCCAATGTAGGCTGATGTTTGCTGATGAAACCCAAATATCAGTGGCCTGACTACCCTGTAATCATAGCTTTATGCAATACTCCCATAGTAGTCAGCATGGTAAGTTTAACCTGTATGAACTTTCAAATTATTAAAAGTGACCAAGAATTTTGGTGTATAGAAAAAACAGTTCACTGCAAGTTTACACGCTGTATATCTGCTATAATATGCTATAATATGCTGTAAACCTTGACTAAGGAGAGCAAGGGAAGGTTAAAAAATAAAACCCTAATGTGGTTCAGCTTGTGTGCCTTCCTCAGGGTGATTTTTGCAAATACCAATAAAGGAGAAACAAAAAAAAACAAGCCAGCGCCTCGCATGGATTCTACATCAACTGATTAAAATTTAAATTAAAAGTATTTTAACCAAATGAATTTGCAGAAAAAAGTCAAACAAGCCTAGTGTCAGTAGCTATAGGTATTTTAATGAGATAAGCCTAAGGTATCTTATCTCATTCTATGGAAGTTAAAGCATGTGTCTCAGGCTGGAAAAAGGGCAGTGAGCTGACAGTCTGTCAGCCATGTGTTTGTACATGTGCAACAGGGTGGTGCAGAGAGGAAAGGCAAGGAAACAAGCTCAAGCTGTCTTACCGGGGAAAGTTTCTGAATGAGGTCATGGGCCACATGAACCAAATTTTTATCTTCCTGCATGTGTTTCTGGAAACGGCGACTCTCCTCCTCCTCTAGTAGGTCAAAGTCATTAGCTGCATCAAGCAAGGCCTGAATGAGGCCTTTCCAGGAGCGGAGTGCAGGGACCTGAGGGGCCACAGCAGAGCTTACCCCCGTGCCAATCACCAGGACAAGCTCAGGGGCTCGCTTGGTCTTCAGGCTGGGCAGCAGTTTCCTTTGGAGCAGGCAGAGATTGAGTGATGATGTTCCAAAGATGGTGCTTCCCAAATCCTTCCACACAGTATTATACAAACTATGTTCAAGCAGAATAACATACAGTGTTAATCTACAACCCACCTTTATTTAGGACTGGCAAAATTAGGAACTCAAGAAACCAAAGATTTAAATCACCCCCTGTAGACAAAGCTGATGCATGAGTGCGCAGAGTGTGCAGCTGGCTCCAAAGCAACTTTGAGCTTACCTGGGCTTTTTTGCATTTGAGTCTGCATCCTGAGAATCAGTTGCAGGTCGCTTCTCAGTTTTCACTGCAACAACGGAGGCCATTCAGGTCCTGTGTCAGAAACATGAACAACCACATGAAAATGTAGCAAGTGTCACATGAATATGTTGTTTTACTGTCATTTGTGATGACCTTATTTTATTGTTAATCATGTCATACTGGAAATTATAATTAACATATAAATGCCACGTAAGAATGTCATAATGGCAAATGAAAACTGTGCTTCAACTTGGCTTCTTAACATGTCATCATTATTGCCAAACAGGAAGTAATCTATAAATGTAGTCCTGGAAACAACACACCTTGCCTGATGACTAATGTTGTCAGGCATTTCAAAAAACAACCTAAGGTGAGGTTATGGTTTTCTTCCCCCACCAACTTTAACATATCATCATGTAAAACAGTAGTAGAAAAGCTAGGCATCATACTTAAAACAACATTTTAAAGAAGAAAGAGTACTTAAATTCAGAATACAATAGGAAGTAAAGAATAAAACAATAAATACAAAGTAAATAAATACAAATAAATAATTGTAAGGTTGAATACATAATCACATTTCCTTAAACAAATATTGTAGTATATCAGCTGTATAAATACTGTACTTATTATCAACAGTTTGGATAGACTCAAAATAATTCCTAAAATCAATTTTGAAGGGGTTACAGGTTTGAAAATTTAGTGTCATGACTGTGGAATTTTCCTTGTAGGGTTAATAAGTTGACCCTACAATGTATTGTTTTGTTTTTGTTTTAATAGTAGATAATTAAATATTTTGCTGTTCCTGTTAATGGTGACAGACAAGGTGATGTTAGCAAGTTTTTGTCAAACAGCTGGTGTTTCTCTTATGTTTTTATTAACGCAATGCCCCACCGGTCCAACAGCAAGCATATAAGGAAAGTTATGTTTTAATGTTTTAATACTAACATTGAGACAATAACAATAACAATAACAACAACAACCACCACCAGACACACACAAGTTACTCCAGAGGCTAACAATTACAGAGGACTAAACATGACTTAAGTCTCGATAAATGGTTAAATAAATGGATAAATAAATATAAAAATAAATGAAAAACCGTGAAATAAATTCACACATGAATGAATTAATAAATAAATGCACGAATAGATTTATAAAAAATAAAATAAATATATGCATGAATAAATTAATAAATAAATAATGCCTAAATAAATGTATGACTAATTAAACAAAATAATAAATAAATGCTTTACATTTATTTCTACATTTTCGTTCACCTACATTCATTTGTTTCTGTATTTCTGTGTCCATATGTTAATGAGGTAGGAGGTCCCATTTATTCATGCATTTCTTTCCTTATTCATTTATTTCAGGATTTATTTATTCATGCATTTATGTATTTATTAATACATTTGTTTATTTATTAATACATTTATTGGTGAAGTTTCTTCATTGAGACTCAAGTCATGTGCAGTCCTCCATAAACGTCGGCGTAAACGTTAACAAACACAACCGTCACAGCTACGATCACTTACCTTGATAACGTTTTAGGTAACGTTAAGGTAATGTCCAGTGTTTGTGTCTGTTCAAGTAGAAATGCTTTCCACTCCAAGTCAGCGGAAGTGGATCCTGTATTGACGTGAGCCACGTTATATAGCTCCGCACACCGACTTAAGTTCGGACCTTTAAGCTTTCGTGGTGTTAAAGCTATCCCGATGAAAGGTTAACGTCGACGTGCTGTATCGAAAAACAATAACGGACAAAGTAAAACCCAATTAACAACTAGCTTTAAGCTAACGTTGGTTTGTTTACTGCTCTAAGCTAAGTTAGCTATCTCCGAGGCTGCCAAGAGACTGAAAGTGCCTTCGTTTTACTTGTCATTCTGAGGATAGAGTCATTCAAGCAGCATATATCCGTAACCAATCTTTTTTAGCTACAATGTCATGTAATTCCCCTTGTTATATAGCGGAAATGCTCTCGACTTTGCCTGCTGCCACAGTGATGTTTAAGTTTTGAGCTGTTGGAGTCACCGCCGCCTGTGATGTGCACCCGGTCTTGTGATGGCTTCAGGTGCTGTACGAATTACTGACCTTTGCTTTGTTCGTCCCTGCATGTGAATTTTGCCGCTTGGTGGTTGACAAAAACAGACACATCATCAAATGAGACGCGGAATAATTGGTAACAATCAGTTAAATCACACATTTATGATAGGAAAAAGTCGACATTTTAATTTCAGTGATGTCAAGATTAAGCACGTTTAGACTCCTGACGTTCCGATGGTAAACGTGATATGGTTTATAATTCATTTATTCTGTATTTTTGATATCCATGTATCCGTGTATATATTATAGATTTTAGCCATCAGCTGCATCACAACCCTCAAAAATTAACTTATTTGTTACAACAAAATAACATAATAGAAAGTGGAGATTTACAGAGAGCACTGAATGCAGCAAAGGCCAGACGATTTCTGACTGTCACGTCTAATAAGCGCAAGAGGCTGCACATCAGACAACAACCTACAGTACAATGTACTGTACTACAATGACCTACCTGTTGTTTACAGGGTAAACTGTTGCTTACTTAAATTACAAGTAAATTACAGCCCTTTGGAGATATTCACATACCACTCTCTAATATACAGTATCACCATTAAGAAATCTGTGGAATGAAATATTACATTACATTTCATTTCATTTAGCTGACGCTTTAATCCAACTTCAAAAAGTGCATTCAACAATTAAGGTACAAACCAGAAGAGCTAGAATCAAGAAAGTGTGTTACCTTCAAATAAGCCAAAATACAGAGGGCTACATGCAAGTGCAAAATTCAGAAATGTGTCCAAGGCCTCATTATTGGACAATTAGTATATGTAACAGATACATTAATAGTCAGAACTTTAACAAAGTTTCGTACATGCTCAATTACACTTATGTGTTTAAAAGCAAGGGTTTTTTTTATAATTGAGAATACCATGTTTTGATTCCGAATCACTAAAAACATGTAATTATGCTGGCACCTATTGATATGATTGATACGCCCAGCAGCCTATAACATGTCAGTATAACTACCTCAGGAAAGCTGCAACTAGCCTGCCATTTCCTGTTTAAAATGAAAATTGCATTTTTGAAGTAGGTCTATTTTTATTAAGGGGGAAAAGTCACAATCCCTAAAAACACAAACAAGATTTGCAACTTGACATCAATAGAGTCCAAACTTCATGATATATAAAATACGTCACACCTCTTTTCAGATGTGCAGTTCAAGTTGCAATGAGTGTTATCAAAATTAAATATATTGCTCCCAATTTAATTAAGTGATTGTTTTGAATAGTGAGGTCGTTGTTCCTGTTAATGGTGACAGACAAGGTGATGTTAGCAAGTTTTTGTTAAACAGCTGGTGTTCCCTTGTTTTTACTAACTCAATGTCCCACCAGTCCAACAGCAAGCATATAAGGAAAGTTATTATTTAAGCCATGTTTTAATACTAACATTGATTTCTGAAGAGACAATCACTAGAAACATGTAATTATGCTGGCACTTATTGATATGATTGATACACCCAGCAGCCTATAGCATGTCAGTATAACTGCCTCAGGAAAGCTGCAACTAGCCTGCCATCTCCTGTTTAAAATTAAAACTGCAGTTTTGAAGTAGGTCTATTTTTATTAAGGGGGAAAAGTCACAATCCCTAAAAACACAAACAAGATTTGCAACTTGACATCAATAGAGTCCAAACTTCATGATATATAAAATACGTCACACCTCTTTCCAGATGTGCAGTTCAAGTTGCGATGTTATCAATATGAAATAGAGCTGTGATGCTTATTTTGCACATAATCTGAGTGGTGTGGTCTAATTCCTATTGCTCAGTCATGTGAAAAACATATTTTAAACTAAATAGCAGGGTTCAACAAATGCATTTGTCAATTTTCTGCAGACAAGCAACATTTTTAAACCAAAAAAAATAACTTTTGGGTAATAAACAGTGAAGAATGAATACTATAACTGTAGAATGAGGGATATAGAAGAAATGATATGGTTGCTGCCACTGAGTTGTCACAATTTTTTTTTAATAACTAGATGGTAATCTGTAAAATCAGTCAGTCTGTGTGCTTAGAACATTCAAAAGACCATTACTTATTCACTTTCTTTTTTCAATTTATTTCAGAAGGAATCCAACTCAACATTGTATGATCAAAAGTTCAACGTACCATCCTCAAAGTACCAAATTAAGCTATATGTGTATATATGTTTGTGTGTGTGTATATATATATATTTATATATAATAAATCTGCATACATATATACAGTATATACATATATGCGTATAATTATATATACAGTATATATATATGTATATATAGTATACAGTATATGAGTGAGATGATCCACACGTATTCACCTGGTGAGTAAATAATTATAGTGCAATACATATTGTGTATGGGCAATTTTGAAATCATAGCCCACATCAACAGTGCATACAAGTTAGTATTAAATATCATCCAAGTACATAACTGAATCAGCAGACACATTTCAATCTACACGTATTAATGTATTTGAAGACACAATCAAGCATTAAAAAGGCATACCATTTGTCAATCTTCAACATTCACAAAAATATTTTTTCATTTAACAAATTTTTATCCCAAATCATCAATCAATGAGGAATATTACAGCCGTAAAGTTTCTTGTGTCCTCATAAGAAAGGCTCTGTGTTCACTTGATAACAGGAGAAAAGGCATACTGGTCGCATGTGATATCTGTCTCACAATTGATTTTCAGTCACTGGTTTATTAGCAGGAAAGTTATAATCAGCTGTTTAAAAGGTCAAAATTCAAACCCGGAGCTCCTGAAGAGGTAAAATCCCTTAACAAAGCAAGATTTTCTTACTTTCTAATCTTTCCCTTCTTACAATACAGCAATAATTCATAGCATGGACCTGAAAGTTAACACACAACAAAGGATTTAGTTTCTAGGCTTGGAGATCTGGGGCTGTGGTATTTCACCTAAGTAGAGCTCAATAGTAAATAACAGAGACTGCAGATTTATTAACAGTCACCCTTTGATATGGAAATATCAGAGTCATGACTCTTACTAGTCATACTAGAGTGATGTGTGATGAGTCTGATGAAAGAAGTAAGTGATACAGCAACGGATGGTTCATGAACTCTTACCTCAGCATACTGTAAAGTCATTTCCTTTCACTAGAGTGAAATATGGTTTTAAGGGCACAAAGGATTAGCATAGATCTGGTCAGGGCTGGGCTTTACACGACATCCAGCAGTATCTTCCTATTCTCTGGAACTCTTTAAAGAGCCTGGTCGTAAAGTCTATGAGGAGCCAGAGGTAAAAGACGAGGTTTTAAGAAATCAGAGATGCACTATACAGAGATAGAGCCCTCTCTAAAGTTGGTCTTCCCTATAAGAACATTGAGTAGTATAGCCTTGCCATCCTGAGTCTCCCTCTTAGCCTGTCTGATGATGTCGCTTAACCTGTCTTCGTCCTCACGCCCTATAAGATAGCCCTTACCACCATAACCATCCGTCACTGTATGATAATCTGCAAAAAAACAAAGAGAATAAAATATAATTTGTCAGTAAGTACAGTAGCTGCCAAGTCATCACACACATATAATGTATTTGTTGACAGTGTGGGAAATAACCTGTATAGATTTTTACAAGTCACACAAAATCTTAAGCAGAAAATGTACCTGTAAATGCCAGGCCACACGCCACGTTGCTGCCGAGTATAGGAACCTGCTCTCTGGATATCTGACTCCAACATGCGTCATTTCCCACCACAGCTATAACTGGTGTCTGGAGGAAAAGAAGTGCAACATGTGGATTAGCACAAGAAAACAAAGAGGAAAAAGTGTAATTGCCGACTGTACTTGATTGACATCGGACTTGCTCTCCTGTTTCAACTGTTAAGGCAGGAAAACTTACACCAATATTATTCTTATTGGTATGTTGATACCAATACTGAGACATCCTTCATATTCTAGTTTTGTATTGTTGATTTATTATGTATAATAGAGTTGCTTACTTATATAATGGTAGTGATTTTACCTTGTGTCTAGTGAACGTGTCAAACTCTGCAACACTGTATCCTAAGGAGCCATCACCATACACTATCCACACCTAAAAAGCACACAAATGTAGCATTTCATTTATAAATGGTGAACATTGATCAATAGATGATCTGACAAAGCACTTTCAGAAATGCTTGAATTCGTATTATACCTCAGATTCAGGCCGACACAGTTTTGCCCCCAAGGCAAATCCTCCTCCAACTCCCAGGGTACCAAAGGCTCCTGTCAGGAAAAGAAACAGTAACATTATGCCACCATGATTGCAAAGAAAGCATGATTAACCTCAGAATAATTTGTGTGATTATTTTCCCACTTTTTCTTCTGTGCACAAAGCGACAAATCCATCAAAAATATAATAATTAATTTTCCTATTGTTGAAATTACAAGCCCTTTCCTCTCACATTTATATTACCAAACACCCATTGTTTTAATCACAACTCTTCTAAACTAATTGTTGTTTTGTTTACTTGTTCTAACCTGGATCGAGCCAGCGCATGGGTCCTCTGGGTCTCATTATGTAGGCAGCACTTCCAACAAAATCACCCCCATCTGCAACAATGATGCTGTCTTCTGCCATCAGCTCATCCACACAGTGGAGGACTTTCAAGGGATTCAAGTGGTGATCGGTCTTCTCATCAGCTTTAGCCCTGAAATAAAAAAAAATACTCTAGTTCATGTGGTAGATGTAGATGTGATTTTTAAGTTACAATAATCAGTGCAATTGTGTTTGTTTTGTCGTTATTTAAGATCCAATCAGTACCTTTTTTTAAATCATACAGAACAGAGATTTGGCAAATGGTTTTAAAAATACATGTTGATGCACTCACATAACAGGAACCAGGGAGCATCCTCTCTACTTACCTGTTTGCATTTTCTTTGGTCATATCTGCTGCTTTGAGGCTCTGAGGCCATTCCTCTGGACAGCGATGGCCTTTGAGGCCTTTAGAAAGCTGTACTAAGAATGAACCAGCATCACCTAAAAATAAAGCAATATTTACATGTCACACTCTATCCATTTAACTGATGTATTAGTTATAACAGAGTAGAGTACAAATCAATTTTAAAATGTTAACGTTTAACTTCACATTTCTGTAACAAATACACATCATACATACTGTATTTTGATCATCTCAAATGATGTGTTCAGCGTAGAAAACAGGTTTCAAACATTTTCTAAAAATATCATATTCTTCACTAATCTCCAGAGATCTAAAATGACACATATTTTCTTCAATTCTGAACATACATTATGACAGCGGCTTGTGAACATACCCTGAATTGCTATAGTTGGTTTCCAAAACATATCTGAGTTTTTCAGCAGCTGTGAGCTATCTCTGTTGACAGCGATGATCTTACTGCGTCTGTTGAGAACTCTGCCATAGCTCAGTCGGAAGTCACACACAGTGCCTGCAAACACGCCACACAATGTTCAACATTTCTCTATGAGTTCTGAGTACCGGCTACTAATAAAGTTCAACAAACATAAAGCAACTGGCATCACAGTTAGTGTGATCCCCCTGCAAGATCGGTTTGTTGTATGTTTAATAGGAGCTGTACTCGAAATACTGAAATACCTTTTTTCACAGCATCACGCCCTAACATGTACTTGTGGCTGGACTGGCTATCAAAACAAAACGTAACTACACACACAGGGAAAATGACTCAAGACAAATATTTACATAGCAAATATGTGTTTGCTGCTATAATAATGCTCTGAAAGTTGGGGACAGCTCCTTTAAATAATCCACTGTCAAAAAGTGTAGCCACTGTGTAGGACTTAAACTGTAAGGGCGCACTCACACTGTCTATCCGTACCGTGCCCAAGCACGTTTCACGGCTAAAGTCTAGTTAGTTTGACCAGTGTGAGTGCAACCGTACCGCGCCTACCTGCGGCACGCTTGCCGGCCCGGACAGTCTGGGTCCGTGGCGCATGTGTACAAGCACAAGCACGAGGCCTACGGCGGTTCTGACGTAATTTTATGTGCGCCTGTTCGGACATGGAAAAAAGAAGGACAGACCATGCGCGGACATTTAAAACGATGGCGGCGAAAGGTTCACGTTTGTTTGATGCGGAGGTGGAGTGTTTACTGCAGATTAGGTCGGATGAAAATATTCAAAAAAAGTCTGGCAAGACGCACAAAAACTCAGAGGTCTATTGAAAGATTTGTAAACAAAGCGACGCATCGCGATGACGTCAATCAATGCGTGTGACGTGTTACGGCGTGATGACGTATAGGCAGGCAAGAAGCATTCAGCCGAGGCCCAGGTAGTGTAAGTACAAACGGGCCTGGCCCGCGGGGGGGAGAGGGCGGGGGGGAGAAGTACCCTAAAGCACAGTATGCCTGACCTGCTAAAAGCACCAAATCAGCCTCCTTCAGAGCGTCTCGTCTGTTTTGTCTGATGTGGATGGGACTGTCTTTACCCAGCATGCCCCGGGACATGCCCCCAAGGAAGCAGGGGATACCCAGATCCTCCAATGCCTTCCTATAAAGAAGGAAAACATTTTTGCAAAGATGAGCATTGCTAAGTAAAATGACATAAACTAACACTTTGATGCTTTTGACAGGAAAACTAATGAAAGCCATAGAATAGTGAGAGCATTTTCTAGTATCAACAGTGACCAATTAAATAGTAAACTGTACCAGTCAGACACAGGATAGAAAAGTCGAGCCTTTACCTGATGTCATCGGCTGGCGTTGGGGGCAGTGTTGCTTGGCTACCCAGCAGAATAACAGGTTTCTTGGCTCGACTTACTAGCTCTATGCACTTTTGTACCTTATTTGTATTGAAAGAAGAAAAAAAAAAACAGCAAGTACACAACATTTAAAACTATTGTTTAGTTATCTTACTGTATACACTGAAAGAGAATGAGTGTAATGTATTTGGTTCAAGGTTTTTATATCATCAGAAAATGTTAAAATGACATCAAAACTCTAATACTAAGACCTGTCTTACCTGATCACCTGTGGCTTGTGGGATGTCAACAGGAAGTGGAGACACATCTCTGGTCTCCCAGGCTCCAGCAAAGAGGTTCATAAGGTGGTTATTGAGGTACCTTAGAAGAAATGTAATGTTTGCAATGTATTATTGCATGTATGCCTCTATTTGACAACTGAGAGTGACATGAATCATGGGGAGAAAGAAAAGTTCCAAGTTTTATAAACGATGCAGGACAGACTTGAGCCAAAGATGGTAAATTTACAAGGTACATGTTCCAGACTTGTGGGCTTTCAGGACATCTCAAAAGCTATTAATTTCATCGTACAATGTAACAATCCGCGTAACATTTCTCTAATAAAGTTGATGGTTTTAGTTTTCAAATTTTACTTTCATGCAACTGTAATTTTATATTTCTCTGGAGTCAGTTGGACTGCTATTCTTTATTTTACATAAATTAAATAATCATTTTAAGTGTAAACATACATACAGATAACATACCATGAGACAATTTTACCCATCAGGCCTTTGGGAGGGTTCTTAACTCCAAACTCTTTGGATACAACATGGTATGGATACAGCGTGTCGATGGGGAACTCTATGAACACAGGACCAGGAGTGCCTGACTGGGCGATGGCCAGGGCTTTCCTGACTGTAGGAACGATCTCCCTGATTGTCCTGATGGAGGCACAGAACTTACACAGCGGCTTGAAGAGAGACATCTGGTCGATATCTTGCAGCGCCCCTCTGCCCTGTCCCACAAACACAGTTTATGGAATGGTTAGACACAGAGGTTGAGACTAGTTTATATGAAGTATAATAAGTTAAGGACCATACTACCTGAAGTAGAGTACCAGCAGCTCCTCCCATGAGCAGCAATGGAGATTCAGCCATCTGAGCATTCTTCACTGCTGTCACTGTGTTAGTGAGGCCTGGGCCAGCAGTCACTGCTGCCACTCCAACAGTGCCTGGTGGGGAGACAATCAAGGTAGATACAGATACAGTTCTATGTAAACATATTACTATACTAGATTGTTTGCAATACCAAAATGGCCAAAATACTGGCACACTGAAATGTTATCCAGCCATTATCGATGATGCTGCAGGTTACACCTGTGTTTGACAAGACATAACGCCTGCAGTGGGACAACCCTATGCCAAGACACACCTTAGCAAGACAACACCACACCCAATTCCTTTATTCTGCATAACTGCCAGTAACAGGATATGAGCTCAAATCACCAGTCACCTGAGAGTCTCGCCACAGCATCAGCAGCGAAGACGGCTGTGGCCTCATGTCTGGTGTCCACAATGCGGATGCCCACCTTCTCGCAAGCCACCAGGATAGGGGAGATGTGCCCACCGACAAGGGTGAAAAGGTACTTGACTCCGTGGGCACGCAGCACCTCTGCCACGCTCTCGCCACCATGTCGTGGGCTCTTTGTCTCAGTCTGAAATGAGACAGGATAAAAGATAAGTCATATAATATTCAGATAATTCCTGTTACTTCACTGATTTAACAGAGGAAACTACTAACAGCTATGTCAGAGATAAACAGCTGTCAGTGGGAGTTGATGCCCCCTAAAGGTCACCTGTCATACTATCTCTTTACACCATAGGTCTTTCATATTTCACAACCACATATTGTTCTGGCTTGCAGATGGGACGTATCTCTGGCCTTTGTGCAATCCCACTAACAACAGGGGTGTTGTGATAGCCTTTGTGCCAGAAAGCCACAAGGCTGGTCAAAGTTTACGTGTACAGAGGCCATCTTACCTTTCACCTGTGACAGCCTACGGTTGATTTTCCAAAGCCAGATCATGCAGGTGTATTTGCTATGACTGATCTGTGCAATGCTGCTTAAAGATAAAAACGCATGTGCAGAGAGGAAGTTTATTATTAGCGTTACCATGGTGGAATGTAACAACGTACCTTGTGAAATAGCTGGTAGAGTAAGCCAAGTTTGTAGGCTGTAAACACAAGCCCACCCACCGCAATGATGCCCGCAGAAAATCCGAGAACGGGGCCAATGGCTCCAAATGACTCCATGTCAGGATGCGACAGCAAACCTTTATTCATAAAAACTCAACCAAGCTAAACTTGTATCATTTAACTTGATATGCAAACCTACTCTTCAATGGTCCAGTTCAGCAGCTCAGCTCGGCTAGGCTACAGGAACTGTGAAGCCGCTCTTACAACCACTATATTCCCATTCCGAAAGTCGTAACTTTACCAATACTTTCTCTGTGAAATTAAATAATGTTACGTTATTTACAAAAAGGCTGTTATGGTGCATGCATTCGTCTCTTCTGTAAGTTGAAATGACGGACTGCTCTTCCTGTAACGACACAGGAACACTAGCGGATACATTTACAAATCAAGCTACCTAGGAAATACATGTGAAACTTCCGGTACCTTTTTTCAAAATAAGCGCACAGGAACGAGTATGTTTTCACTACCATACAAGAAGAAGAAGAAGAATTACCTTATTTATCCCGCACGGGGAAACTGATTTTTTTCTATATTCATATATTCACATAGGAAAATCAGTATCAGAATCAGAAAACCTTTTATGTCCCGCAGACAGGGAAATTATTTTGTCACAGCAGCAACAGAATAAGACAAAATAAGATAAAAAATAGCAAAAATAGATAAAAAATAGCGAAAATAAGCAATAAAGTTAAATTTAAAAAGGGAAGAAATAGAAATAGACATGTGTACATATTCACATGATGCAGTGCAGTTATTCTTGTTTTGTTTGTTTCTAAAAAAGTGATATGGAGTGAATAAATATGATTAAATAAGTCCAAATAGTGCAAAAAGCAGAAGTGCCCATAGTACAGGCATATTGAACAGTGCAGGGTACAGGATGAGCTCAGTAGTCTATTAAATAAAAATGATCATTGTGTCAATATTTATTTTTAACTACATATCTGAGTTTTAATTTATTCAATGAAAAGAATCAATATAAACATTACTTTTCTCACATGTTCCAGAGTTAAGAGTTATACACGATGTCAAAAATGCATTTCTAAATGTAGAAATTAAAACATAGAAAGACAGTAGGGATATAGACAGATATTTCGATGTCATTAGCCTGAAAAATTGAGTCCGTGTAGACGACTATAATGAACGTTTACCCTTTATTGTGAAGGAAATTGTTCCTTCTTTTACGGTTGCTGGGCTTTGCTTCTGGTGAAAATGTGCATAAGTGACTTTCATGAATAAAAGAGCGTCGCTGTTGTGAAGGATAAGCCAGTGGACCAACGAGAAGCTTGAGAGGGCGTGTCACGCTGTCAAAGGCTCAAGCATGGTTATTTCTAACCAGAGCAAAGTTCATACCTGTGGTTTATAGTGAAATAAGAAAACAAGACAAATCAGATGATGTTGTTGCATTGTTGAATTTAGGGTAACGGCATCAGCATTGGTAATATGTAACATTTAATTAATCGTTTGGAGACAAGGTAATTTTATGGTTAGTAAATTACTATATTTAAATCATATGACAATAACTGTCATTATCACTCCCCATATGTGTGTGCATACAATTGCGTGTGTGTGTTGTTGCTGTACATGAGTTTCACAGCAGTGTGCAAAAGGGGAGTTTGTAAACATCAATTGTCTTTCCATGATCAGGATTTTCAGCGAACAGTATTTTGTCATGTGCTTTTTGCTCCTCGAAAACAATAATCTGAAAGAGAAGAGAAAATACACAATCTGCCACAAATCATCTTGAGAAAAAAGAGGTTCATTTAACACACACACACACACACACACACACACACACACACACACACACACACACACACACACACACACATATATATATATATATATATATATATATATATAATTAATATACTGTAAATGGGTATACCTGATTCTCTCCACTTCTGAGCCAAGGTCCTGGGAGATAAAGGAAATGCTGTGGACCAATGAACCAATGACGTCCAAGGTTCTGCCCATTGACAAAAACGGCTCCCTTACCCCAACCCTGTGGATGGATGCACATGTAAGCATAAGGACAATGTAGACTGTTTGTTATAGAACTGTAATTAAAATTAAAGCACTGGTGTAGAGCAGTAAATGCTGATTAATACCCTACTTTATATGATTTTACTAAGCATGTAGATCATTTTGAGATATAAAAAAAAAGCAGATCAGTATCATAAATTTCCTAGCTATAACAGATACAGTTTAACAAAAATGATAACTCACAGGGAGCCTGATGAAGGTGTCTCTGGGAGGACCGTCCACATACAGCCTGGCCTGGAAAAATCCTGGAAGGGACGGCGACTTTAGATCAGACTTCCACTGACCTGAACTCGTTAATCTGAAACAATATCAAACATTCATATGAAACACTCAATGTAATCATGTTAAAATCAATCTAAACCCACACCACTAAACACCAATGGACTTAGACATGCAAGGTGCACTAGCAATACCTGTTTATAAGAAATATTATTGAGTATTTTAGGGTGTATTAGCCCTTTAATTTACAGTACAAAATGTGTATTAATGTGCCTGTCAAAGAGTCAAGTAGTCTAGCCACTTTCACAGAAGGAAAACGGAAATTCATTTAACCAACCTTCTCATAAAGCCTGGTTTCATATCTAAACAGAAGATGGTGAATCCTCTCAGAGGTCTGTTGTTCAACAGAATGTCTCCGACAATACCTATAAAACAATGAGGTTGCGCGGAGTCCGTAACTGTACACATTGGCAGTAAGTACTTTTCTGACACTTCCTTTGGCTTGAACAATGTTTAAATGATTGCTAAGAGTTGTTTGATTCCGGTATGGAAATCTGCTCTAATATGAACATTTCAGGTCTAGAATACAGTATATAATAGCAATGCCCAATGGATAGTCATACATTCAGATGTAAGCAATAAACCAATGTCTGGCAAAGCACACGTTTGAAGGCAGAATACCTTTGCACTGTTCATCCAGAGTTTTCCCATAATTCACTCTTCCACAGTTCTCCACAAGCAAGCTCAAGGTCATCTCTCCCTTAGATGCAATGAGACATGATTTTTTCAAAAGAAATCTGGAAATAATGTTGCATGCACTGGGTATGTACTGTCCTGCTATCCTAAACCAAAGGAAACACACCGTCATTTTAATATATTTGTATTATTTCTGCTTGCCAGTGGACTAAATTACTCATTTGTACTTGGGAGCAGTTGCTGTGCAGCAGGTATGAGTGTTTTTTTTTATATGCCTTCACTCCAAAGACAAAGTTGACAAAATCATGTCTGAAACATATGCCTGAAATGATGAAGACATATCTGGCCCTGTACTTTGGTGATTAACTCTAGTGATTAACCTGAAGTCTGAGTATAATTAAAAAATGTGTGTTAGTTTAATTGATGACTCTAAAATTGCCCGTAGGTGTGAATGGTTGTCTGTCTCTGTTCGTCTCTATGTGCCCTGCGATAGACTGGCGTCCTGTCCAGGGTGTACCCCGCCTCACGCCCGATGTCAGCTGGGGTCGGCTCCAGCCCCCCCGCGACCCCGACAGGGACAAGCGGTTGAAGATGAATGAATGAATGTTTCAGAAGCTAAGGACAAGGGCTTTATAGAACGGCCTCATAATACGGTCATTACCTGTCCATCAGGGAGTGTCAAATCATGAGTCTTGTAGTCCAAACTACCAACACACTGTCTATCCACAAAAACCTAGAGAACATGAAAAAGTCACAATGATAGGATTATAGCCACATTCTATAATCTCAGCAACATTTTTGAAACTATATTATGCATGTGCTGTATGTGTGTCTGTCAGTGGGTCCGTCTGTACATTCTCACCATTGCCCTATCTCTGATGTTGTTCCCGGAGTTGAGGGTTCCTCCACTGGTGATAATGGTTTCATACAGTGTGTAACCATATGCCTGACCATTGTTATTGTTGACAGGGAGATTCTCCATGTTCACTGGACTCTCTGACCTGTATGGCTGGGTAGATAGTCAAACATCCTGAAGTTAAGAATCTGGCAGTAAACATCAGATCTCTGAAGACTCGTGAAGGTTCTTTCCTTCTTTATGCATTCATGACACTGCAACACACTTGGAAAAACATATCCCACAAGACAGCATATGACAGAGACTTCTAAAAATAGAAAAGGCAAGTGTGTTAAAACCTTGAAGCATGACCAAACTGGAGCTGCATCCATCTTGTGCATGAGAAGAATATTGGAGACACCAAGGTGTGTACGGAGGCCAATATCAGATGTTGTGCCTGTCTGAACCTCACCACATCTTACATTTACTCTCATCCCAGCAGGACTCTTTTATATATCATACTGTATAGATAAAACCTTTTCCATTTAATATATATCAACTGTCACAGCAGACAGGTGCTCGCCGCCTATGGCTTACCTTGTCGGTGAAGTGCAGGCTGTCCCACAGTGACAGGTGCTGCTGGATGTCAACAGGATCGTATGCTCTCCTCTTCTGAGGAGAGGGCACTTCAGGAAGAGGCTCAGCTGGAACCCAAATTGGCAAAAACATTGCATTAATGTTGTACAGTGCCTATAGAAAGTCATGATACCCTTTTAAAATAGTAAATAAAAAAATCTATCTTACAGTAATACCTTTTTTAATTTGTTTTATAGCTTGAAATGAAAATACATTAAAAGAAATATATTTTTCCAGCGGGATTTACACATTTTGCCTTATAAAATTCCAGTGAATTTTTTTTTTTAAATTTTTTTCAAAGTTTCCGAAAATGAATCGAAAAAAGAAAAACTAGAACTACTTTAATTACATCAATCAGACTGTTTGAATATATCTCTATCAGCTTTGTTCACCAAGATTGGGGAATATTTTCCCATTCTTCTTTGCAGAACTGTTCCAAGTTCAGTCAAATTCTGTGGCGAGTGGCGATGGACTGCACTCTTCAAGTCCATCCACAGATGTTCTGTAGGATTCACGTCAGGGCTCTGACTAGGCCACTCTAGGACATTCACCTTCCTGTCCTTTAGCCACTGGGTTGTTTTTATGGAGGTGTATTTTGGGTCGTTGTCATGCTGGCTGGTGAACCACCTGCCCATTTTAAAGTGTCTAGCACTACCAATTGTGTTTTCCTAAAGAATTTGGGTGTACTTGGCAGCATCTATTTTCCTTTCAGTCCTGACCAATTTGCCCAGTCCCTACTGAAGAAAAACAAGCCCACAACATAATGCTGCCACCACCGTGCTTCACTGTAGGGATGGTGTGTTTTGAACAAAATTGTTTTAATGTTTCATCATTTCAGGCTGTAAAATAAAAAAAGGTGAATATTTCAAAAGGGTATCATGACTTTCTGTAGGCACTGTATGGCAGACTCTGTGTAATTATTCTGGGTAATGCAGTCATCAAACTAATGATAAGGTGCATAGTTTTGCATACAATGTGTAATTCAATCATTGGATATGGGTGTTTAAAATGACATTACAGTGGTAATGGCTGAATAAATTCCTCAGGAGTTGATATTTTGGGGTGCAATCTCCAGCCTCCGAGAGTGGAGCGTCGTAATCTGTTATAAAAACATTTACAAAAATAGTAAGAAGCAATGCAATTGTTAAGGGTATTTCATAAGATAAACTTCCTTGTTCTTTGGTCTTTGAGATTTAAGGTAATTCCCACCTACCATAACTGGAAACCTGAGGTTTGTAGGTGCCAAAGTCCATCGCTCCATTCATGAAGCCAAAGGTGGTTCCCCCATGGAACATGTACAGATTAATGGAGACACCTCTCTTCAGGATCTCTGACACAACAGCTAGCATATCTGTAAACCATAGGAAATGATGACATAATACACAAGGTGAGCTAAAAAGCAATATGTAGCAATGATTAAGTTGTTAAGTAAGGCAGTAATTGGCTTCTAATGGTTGAAGTTTCCTTGATCAATACTTAAACTCAACAGCTAAACAGTAACAATCTGAATGCCTGACAACAGATAATGTCTATTGCAAAGCTTGTAAGTGTGTAATAGAATTACTGGAATGCAGAGTTAAGAGAAAAAGCAGAAAAGCAGCAAAAATGTTGGCTGGAAAAAAAATGATAGTTGAAAAGTGTTTCCATACCCTCAGCATGGAACACGTGATGATGTTCTCCCCACACGTCAAACCATCCAGACCAATACTCCATCACCATTAGAGGTTTCTGGGGCTACACAAAACAGAACCCAATCCTCTATTACTACACACCTTAATGTCCAATTATTACTCCTTGTCCACACTAATTTAAGAGCCATAAGCCAAGAGTCTCACATAATATTATAGTATATGCAAATGTAGAAACCAATAACGAAGTCTTAGAGTTAGTTGTAGTGGATATGGGGATTTGCAGATTGGCAGAGTTTGAATATTTCCTTGTACAATACAGTTATCTTTATTGTAGCTTACTTAATTTAATTCTTCCATATTTGAAAGTTTGGCTCTTTTGCCCGTGGAACCGTTTCGAACACTTAATATCAACAGCTGAATAAACCTCATAAATGAGATTGACATTATTTAAGTTCAAACGAACTGCCGATTACAATTACCTACCTGCATGTCCGCTAAGTGCTGGATAGCCCCGAACGACAGTCTCTGAAGGTTTATTGTTTTTAGAACTGAAATGAGCAAAATTTAGATCAAATGAAGGACAGAGTGAATGAACATTGTGAACAGTAATGTTCATAATATAGTAGGGAGAGAGTAGGCTATATGTTAAATGCAGTTTTGCCCACCGCCCTTTTGCTCAAGGGTTAATTATCTGCATTACCTCCCTCCATCCCTCCATATTTCAGGCCCTCCCAGTTGTCTGATGTCAACAGGAGCTCCTTGATCCCTCTGGACTGGAGACACTGCAGGGAAATATGCTCAATTTATTACATTATAATGTATTATTAAAAAATATCAGTCAAAACAAAACATTGCAATAGCTTAGTAAACTCACGTTCTGTATAAATGGCATGTATTTTTCATCTTTAGCATATGATCCATACTCATTCTCAACTTGAACTGCAATGATTGGGCCTCCCTCTTCAAACTGAGCAAACAAACAAGGAAAAAACAAAGGTTTGTCTCACTGGAATCTCCAATTTGAGGAAATATCATAACAAAAAATTTGAGTTTGACTTACCATCAGAGGTTTGATAACTGAGACAAGTCTGTCAAAGTAGAGGTTGACAGCATTTACAAATCCAGGATAAGTTGTCCTCAACTGCATGCCTTTATCTTGTAACAACCAGCTAAAAGACACATAAGAACAACTTGGCATACTGCTTATATATGGTAATATTTTAAAGCAATGGGCAGATGGTGTTACCTTGGCAACCCGCCCAAATCCCATTCAGCACAGATGTAAGGTCCAGGACGCAGGATTACCCACAGATCCATCTCTGCTGCTAGACCTATATAGGCCCTGAAAAAGGCAGAGACACCTTCAGCTTAATTTAAAAAATAACCATGCATGTCTTTTGGGAATATTTACCAATCTACAAAGAGGATGAAAAAGAACGTAAAAGCCTTACTTGAGATCCAGCTGGCCCTCAAAGTTGAATGTTCCTCTCTCAGGCTCATGCAGATTCCATGGCACATATCTGAAAAGCAAGCAAGAAAACCATTCCCTGTAGCTCATAGACCATAGGGCATTCAAGTGGGCAATAAAAATCCTGCTATTTTGATTGTTTCTTTTTCATTTAAACGCCATTTCCTGCAAACTCATTTGTAATCAGATTTGTGTTTGACCTTCTCTATTAACAGCACAGTGACAATCCTGTGATATGAGGCAGTCAAGTTGCAGTATCAGCCTACGTTGTTAGAGTATTGAGGCCACAGGCCTTCATCTTCAGCAGCCGGTCCTCCCAGTAGGCTCTGGGGACACGGAAGTAATGGATGGAGCCCCCCAGGATGCGGAAAGGCTCTCCCGCCAGAGTGAACTGAGGTAAGCTGGCACCCAGACCCTCCACACGGCTCATTTTCTCACTTCAGGATGATGTCTGGTGGGGAAAAAACAGTTGATAAAATACAATGTTCTGAAGCAGGTCATACATGTGTTGTATAATAGAATGTCAGTACCTTAACAGCAGGCTACTTAAAATGATGCTCTATGATCTGTCAGATGTTGTATACAGTATGACAGATCATGACAGATGGCACCAAATACGTTGAATTTCTACAGTATATGAGCACAATAAAAAGCATAAACTTACCAAGGTTTAACATGAAAGTCTCAAATGTAGAGCAACAGAAAATCACAGTTACATCAGAAACATTGCTGTACTGTACCTTGAGGCTGAGCTTGCCAGGGAGCATTTGAAGGGAGGATGGTGCTGGGAGGCCTCAAACACTGTGGATAAGGGAAACTATTGTTGTTTCAGAACAAAAAAAGTATAATAGTGCTCTGTCTCTCTCCCTGTCAGTTAGAGAGGGAGGCAATACATTGTACACAGTAATGGTGGCCTCATGATATAGTTTGCATAGAAATGTACTGATGCCCTATAGTGGTCCTATATGTTATACGATTTGCGACTGGAAACACAAGCTTGTGTGTAGTAGCATGCATGGGTATGAACTGTGTGTTTGTGTGTGTGTGTGTGTGTGTGTGTGTGTGTGTGATGTTATCTGTGTTCTATGCACATCAAAACTGTATGATTATTGATTATATAAAAAAAAGACAAAGCCATCAAGGACCACCACAACAAATTACAGACCAAAAAGACTTTGGGTTTCATATAAGCTATTGCATAAATAAACTATCAATGTTGTTAATTGAGAGCTGTCCAACAATTTCACGAGTTATAATCAGGTCCCCAGGACAGGCGCTATGTCGTATGCCACCATGGGCTTAGCGACCAAGCGCCGTACTGCAGCACTCGCCTGTTTGAGTGGCGGCCCTGTGCCCGGTAGCACATTTACCCATTCACGCTCATACATACGGGGAGGAGGAAATCACCTCCAAATTGGGCGGATCCCAGCTGACATTTGGCGTGAGGCGGGGTAGACCCTGGACAGGACGCCAGTCTATCGCAGGGCACATAGAGACAAACAGAGACAGACAACCATTCATACTCACATATATTCACACCTACGGGCAATTTAGAGGCATCAATTAACCTAACACGTGCACGTCTTTGGACTGTGGGGAAAGCCGGAGAACTTGGAGAAAATTTTAATTTAATTTAATTTGGTCCTCATTAGTAGCATCCTGGGAACTGTGATGGCTGAAGCTGGGCATGTTGAATTATTTTAATTTGCCCAAAATGATGCAAGACAAAGACAGTCACTAAAAAGGAGCTGGAGAATAGCCTAATGGTATTAAAAATATGGATGTAATAACGATATCCCCTTTCAACTTATAATACTTTGGCTTATAATAAAATGTTCACATTCTTAAATTCCTAAGAAGGATGTTAGGGGGACGTGTTAGTTTGTTGGAAGCAACTAATGTATTTTTTTACTTAAACAAAAAAAGAAAGTAAGAAAAAAAAAAAACAGTAAAAAGCAAGGGGCGTGCATTTTCTGCGTTTCTTCAGCAGGGTAATTTTGAGACGGTCCCTACATGCGCACACTAGCCTACGGTCAGTTTGTGTATACTTTTGCACCGATACACCTAGCTTCTTCTGCCCTTCTGGTTACACCCATGGGTTACGCTAAAGTAGAGCTGTAGAGCATGCTTAGTTTTTTGAATTGTTAAATCAATCCCTCCGGAGTAACTTTAGGAAATAGAATTATTTATGTGAGTATGGAGAAGCTCAAGTTCTTGCTGCGAAACTGGAGACACAAGACGCGTTCAGGGTGCAACTGTTGGTAACGTCGGGTTGGTTTTTTTTGTGCCAACGCAAAGCTTAGACATGGTTGGGCTTCGTCTGTCCCTAAAGCAAAGATATATCTTCCTGCTGTGTGTTGCTGTCGGCTTGATAATTGCTTACCAGTTTACAAGGTAAGGCTAACACTTAAACAGCTAATGGAAGCATGGAGGAAGTCCTATCTTGACCAGTCGTCAATTTTTCAAGAGTCATGAATCTCTGGATGAATACCGCGCCACCCGAAAATACACATGTAAATGTAAATGTTGTGGTCATGCTTCTTCTCTGTGACTAACGTTATCGCCCCATACTTGGGTGTATTTGCCTGGTTATTCTTACTGTCTATCAGTTATTCAAGTTGTCTGTGAACTCTCACCTGCTGGCCTGTGGACAGCGAAGGTGACTGCACGTACCTGTCACCAGAGGCGAGCAGAGAGTCTGTCGGTGCTCTGGGCACAAATTCACATTTACCATTAGGTTATAAACAATCTGACACCAACAAAACAATTGTGAAATGTAAACATTTTTAGTTATTTTCTAAATTAACTATGAATATAAACGTTCAAAAAACTTGCAATTCACACATATTAAAATGAAGAATAATACAAAACTGACGAAAAAAACAGAACAATAAAAATATGTCTGACATGTCTTCACGGCCTTCGGTCTAGTCGCACTAGTTCAACAAGTTATTTTCCAGCGGTAAACTGTATTCCCCCCCCTGTAGGAATCACCTTGAAGTAGGAATAATGAGGCGTGTGGAGGGTCTGAGAGCCAACTCATCTCAGTTCACTCTGGAGGGCGAGCCTTTCCGCATCCTGGGGGGCTCCATCCATTACTTCCGTGTCCCCAGAGCCTACTGGGAGGACCGGCTGCTGAAGATGAAGGCCTGTGGCCTCAATACTCTCACGACGTACGCTCCCACTGCAACTTCACGGCTGGTTGAATACATTGTACCTCAAAGCACCAGAATAAATTGTTTCAGATAGTTGTTTAACTGGAGAAGATATTATATATAAGAATCAAATGTAGTCTTATAATCCATTACCATCAAAACACTAAACCACACACACCAAATCAGTTTTATTTCTGCTTTCAGGTATGTGCCGTGGAACCTGCATGAGCCTGAGCGAGGGGTGTTCAACTTTGAGGATCAGCTCGATTTAGAGTAAGGCACAGTTTCTCAAACCTCCCCCCTTGCCCTGCATGTTTTCAATCTGCCGATCAATTCGTTATGCACTCCTGAAGCTACTTGCTAATGAGCTGATCATTTAAATCAGCTGTGTTGAAGCAGGGATGTATGAGAAACATGCAGGACAAGGGGTACTTCAGGAGAGGTTTAGTGAAACGCTTGTAAAGAATGATGAAGGGAAGGCTTCTGAGACTCCTGCAGATGGCACTGTTGCATTGCAGAAGAACTTAGCTTCCGCAGTCTTGGGTAATTTGATACTGCTGAGATGGTGGAACATTTAGCCTTAAGAAATGTATTTTGATAAATTAGCTGTGTACTCAGTCAGTATCAGTGCTTCTTGATTTATTGCTAAGATGGCGTTGATCCATCAAATGTGCTGCTTGATGTAAAATCTACTGCTGGAAGCAGATGTCACCTCGAAACAGAAGAAATATGATGTGAAAATATAAAAAAACATAATTGAGGGGAATATTTTAGAATGAATGACATATAATTTGCAATTTAACATCTGTTTAATTGAGAATAATCTATCGTCACGTTGCTGCTGTAGTAAACATACTAAATGGACTGTATTGATAATAATAGAGCTCATAAACAGCACCATTTGCTCATGTTGCATCCTTCTCTTAGAGCCTACCTCGACCTTGCGGCCAGCTTGGGCCTCTGGGTGATTCTGCGTCCAGGACCGTACATCTGCGCTGAGTGGGATTTAGGAGGACTTCCCAGGTAAAAATCAAAATCAAGTGTTATCTTTTGTAGATATATTGTATATGCCTTACAGCGATAATAACATTGTGTAAGATAATTTTAGAATAGCCAGGCCGGTGCTAATTGAATCCTTTAAATTGGCCTGGTAATGAATTTTTCAGTCAGTTAATGTGTTTGTTAGTGGTATTTTGGCTTCAGGCAAAATCCATTAAACTTGTTGAAATGATGAAGTCACGTGATGTATTTCAAGTGTGCTCTCGCTGTCATCTATTTGGCCAGTTTCACCAGACGTGCTGCTACAACAAGAATTTGTCTTGTGAGATTGGTTTTCCTTAGAGGCTTGTACATGTACATACTGTAGATGATAGAAGGACAACAGGGTAATGCAGTGTAAGACATTTAAGTAACCACTAATGTTACTCCGATGAAAGTCCCTGATGATTTACTAAACTTTTAGTGAGGTGTTAGAGAGAACAATAATTGCATCTGACAGGCATAGCTTTCTAAAAGGATGGAGTCAGTTAGTTCTGTAATAAAAATAGATTTGAACAGATAATGGTGTGACTGTTGGAGGGGAAAATGCTGGAAGTGGGTATTTTTGGTGTAGTTTTGCCTGCGGGGAATGTGAGCTTAAGGTAATATTTATTTGATAATAATCAAAAGAGAGTGTTTCTAAGGCCACGCAGTGAAGCATGACTTTCTCTGCCCTGCACTTTATGATAGTCATGCTTAGGTTGGCGTGATTATTTTTGATAGCTGAAAAACCTAAAGAGAGTTCACAGCAAAACACTCTGAAGAACTCGTGTGGTATGTTGCTTTTTGGACATTTTTCAAGGTTTTGTTGTGATTTCTTTTCAGTTGGCTACTTCGGGATCCAAACATGAAACTAAGAACAACCTACCCAGGATTCACTGATGCAGTCAACTCCTTCTTTAATCAACTCATTAAGAAAGTTGTTTCACATCAGGTACTTTCCATTTCAGCACAATAGACATTTTTAAATAAGAACGATGTTAAATTATTTTCATAAATCCTTGTATTCATAATCTTATTTTATCCCTGCATGCATTATACCACCTCCTGAATGCTGTTTACCACAGTCAGCCCTGCGATGCAACCTACACACTTGAATAGTTCAACTTGTGTCCTCCCAGACATATTCCTTTTTCTATCAGCGACATACGTCATTGAACAAGCTCTGATTTCTATTTCACAGTGTTTTCAAAATTCAGCTGTATTGAGCACCAGGATGGTCAAGAACTGGCTCCAGGACCTAATATGTCTCCTATTTTCATGTAATGAATCCACAGTACTCCAAGGGTGGCCCAATTATCGCAGTTCAAGTGGAGAATGAATATGGCTCCTATGCTAAAGATGAAGAGTACATGCCTTTCATCGAGGCGGTAAGAAACACTGTTGTATTAGTTGAACAACGATTGTTAGCTCATAGATGAGTGCGCTTGTTTACAAATATACTTTGTTCTCCCTGCATTTACTCACTCATTTTGAAAAAAATAATAATATATATTTCAGAACCTCCAGAACCTTTGTTTAGGTGTCTCCATAATCCGTCTTTTCCAGGCATTACTGTCAAGGGGCATCAAAGAGCTGCTGCTGACCTCTGACAACAAGGGAGGACTAAAGCGTGGAGGAGTGAAAGGAGGTATTGTCAGATGAGCTGGCAGACAAACAAGACACACACGCACGCACGCGCACACACACACACACACACACACACACACACACACACACACACACACACACACACACACACACACACACACACACACACACACACACACACACACACACACACACACACACACATTTCCGACTTCTGAGCCTGAGTGGCCTTGTGTCAGGCAGCTGCAGTTCAGAATCACACACAAAGGATTCTGTGTTATACCAGAAACTTGTTCTTTTTGCAAGTACACTGGCATAAACATGCAGCAGTTTAAAGTATTTTATTTGACAGATATGCTGGTTTAATGTACACACATAAGGAAACATTGTTTTAAAGCCATTGTAAGGTTGCTCTTGATGAAAAGTTTTTTTGCATTGTCATCATCATATTGTAATAAACCCTCCTCTGGGTATTTTTAAAAATGTATATTTCTTAACCCTCATTTGTAATGCCTATTAACTTTGTGATTTGAAGAGCATTTTACTTTATAAGGACATTTTAGATGCTATGCCAAACGGATTATACTTCTTTAAAGACAAGAATAGAAGCATGTGGGTATAAGTGCAACTCAAACAATAAGTCAAATTCAAAGTCAGCTTTATTGTCAATTCTTGAACATGACATGAACAAGACATACAAGGAATCGAAATTTCATTTCTCACTATCCCATGAGTAGACTAGACAAGAGAAAGACAAGACACAATTAGTAAAGTGGCAAGACACAATGGTAAGTGACACAACATAAATTATCTAACTGCTATAGTAACAACAAAACAATACAATAGTAATAATAAAAATAATAAAGTGCAGATGGTGGCATAATAGTGCAAAACGATAGATAGCAGCAGGTCCATATGTGCAATTTGCATTGTCATTTTCTTTGTGTCTGTTATGAGTTCAGGATGTTTAATTATTCCATAAAGCTCATTCTTTGCATATTTGGGATTATTTTGAAGTGGCGTTCTGCATCTTTGTTAGTTTGAACATATTGTTCTAACTTTTTGTGTGTGAAGTGCTAGAAACCATCAATTTCCAGAACCTGAATGACATCAAGTATCTGGAGGGAATACAAGTGAGTCTCGTTTGTGTGTTGGGTTTTCATTGCTCATTATTATTTATGTTTTTGGAGTCAGCCATTTGTAGCTTTCTGATCTAATTGACCATCAAACTTATCATCCAACTGACACATCATTAGCAAGTGTAGCTCTTTCCAATAAATACACTGTAAATTCCAGTGCAGCGTTGGGGTCATTAAGTTAGAGAAACCTGAAAAAGTATCTTTAATCTTTAAGAAAATGTATTAAAGGTTTAAGGCAGTTACAGAAAGCAACTGAAAGGTCATTCTTTTGTTTATTTTTCCCCCCACTAGCCTCATAAGCCTAAGATGGTGATGGAGTACTGGTCTGGCTGGTTCGATCTTTGGGGGGACCTTCATCACGTGTACGCAGCTGAGGGTAAGACAGTCTTAAGATGGGTAGACAGGTTTTCTTTAGAAAGAGCTATAGGATCCCAGGAGTTCACGCGGTATTTCTGCTGAGTGATTCTTTATTGAGGGTGAAGCGGTTTCTTTCTGTACAGAGGGTCGATAATACTGGCTTATTTGAGGTGGGGGTAAGACAGGTTTTGTGTTGGCGAGCCAATACAGAACCTCAGAAAGTATAACTGCCTTGAAGGTAAGAAAGAGTCTCAGAGCCTCAGGGTAAGAAAGGCTAAAGACAAACCTTTTTTCGCTGAGAATAAAACAGTCTCTGTGCCAAGGCAAAGACGAGGCACAGACAAGCTCCCTGCTTTGGAGGTTGCATAAGATAAATTCTCAAGACTGAGTGTAAGACATTCTCTCTAACACTACACAAACGGGCACAGAGCCCACTCAGTGCAGCTTGGATGTACAGCTTAGCATATGGTCATTACTTCCTCGTTTTGTGGCTTTGACAGAGATTTCTATACTTTTAGCCAATTATCACAAACCGGAGTATGTTTCCCATCTCCTCTCGAGTTGACATTGTCTCCTGGCCATATATGTGATGCTCAGAGGCCATATTTTTCAAACACTTCTTTGTACAGGATTGTTCAAAGATGTGCTCCGCTGATTCTCACTGACTGCACTGAACTCAGCTAGAGGTGTAAGATGTAGGAATCACATTCATCTCATGCCCTCACACTTCCTTTTTATCCACATATGATGTAGCCACACATACACACACCGAAACACTCTAGGATTGTCTTGCCCCTGGCTGCATTAAACGAGTTTTTTAGTTGATGTAATTGTATTCTTTCCTATTATTTTTATGCTACAATGTTCTATAGGCCACAGGCTGTATATGGGCTGTAATATTTTACTGTCTGCACCTGAACACTTGACATGACACAATATATGAGATATCTAGGACAAAAGTTGTTCACATCAACTGTTTCTCACTGAAATGTGTTGTTTGTATCAAAGGTGTGGAAAACACTTTCTTCCTCATAAAACATTTGCAGAGCATATTTTTGGAAGAATTTGAAATGAACACTGTTCACATTTATTATTACTCTCTATCAGTCCTCTTCCTACTCTTGTTGGAACATTGCTACATTTCTTGGCTTCTCATTGCACCAACTGTTGATTAGTGGAATGGTGTGAAACCATTGGCAGGACTCTGTGTATCGTGTCACCCATGTGCACTCGTGGTGGATTTAAATCCTTAAGTAAAAGGAATAAAACGACAATGTAAAAAACTTACTTGGCTAAAAAATACATTTAGCAAAATGCACTTAAAGTAGTTAAAATTAAGAGTACTGAAGGCCTATGTCATAGTGGCATATACTGTGTAATGAAAATATATTTGTTGATTTCAGAACGACCTTGAAACAAATCTATCTGCATTGAAAACATGCTGGAATATTCATATCACACATTTTAAGAAAATGAGGGGCTAGAATATAATTCCAGTCTAAGTTATAGAATAAAAACTAAGAGTTGATAAGGACATTTTGCAGGGAACAAATTCATCATAATTCCTAAGGTGATCACATGTTTTGTATGAAACATTGTATTTAGCAAAGTAAGTAGTAACTATAGCTGTTATTGGAGTGGAAGTATAAAGTAGCACGGAAATAGTCAAGTACAGCTACCTCAAAATTGTACTGCACAGTGCTGGAGTAAATGCACTGTGTACTGTAACTGCATCTTTGTGCATATGCTAACAAAAGGGGAAGCGACATTGCTCCATAGTGCTACGAGCGGTCCAAAACTCTATCATACTTACATCGTACTTTACACCTATATCTTTTTATATATCTTACAAAGCTGTAACTTAGCTTACTTAGGGGCGGCAGTAGCTCAGTCCATAGGTGACTTGGCTGGGAACCGTAGGGTCGCTGGTTCAAGTCCCTGTGTGGACCATGTATGGAGCGTGGACTGGTGGCTGGAGAGGTGCCAGTTCATCTCCTGGGCACTGCCGAGGTGCTGTTGAGCAAGGCACCGAACCCCCAACTGCTCGGGGCGCTGGTCACTGGCAGCCCCCTCGCTCTAACATCTCTCCTCAATTGCATGTATAGGTCCTGTTTGTGCATGTGTGTATTTCGGGCCTGTGTGTGTAACATGTATGATAATAAGAGTGAAAATTGAATTTCCCCGTGTGGGATAAAAATAAAGTAATTCTTCTTCTACTTTGTAGGAACATTTCATTATAGCGGAAGTAGTGGTAATTTCTGTTATCAATTAAACATTTTGATCAATTGATTACTCTTAAATATAATAAAAGAAAACGGTGAAAAAGACCATCACATTACCCCAGAGTCCTCTTTCAAGACATCAAGGGATGAAAGAGCTTGTTTTGACCAGCAATCAATCATTTAAGCATTTTTAATTTGGAATGATATAAAACACAAAAAAGCCCCAAATCTTACCCTTTGAGAAGCTGCTGCCAGCAAATATTTACATTTTATTGACAGATGATCAAAAATGAATGGATTTTCAAAATGAATTCACTGTTTATTCAAACTATTTATCCATCAGTTATTTAGCTACTTGTCACGAACACATGTACCATAAGCAGTTAAGGTTGGATCACTCTGTCCTCCTGTTGGTATGGGCCTTAGAAGTATGAAGAGTCCTGGTACAATATTAATGTAAAAGAGCAAGGGGCTAACTCAAACCGTATGTACCCTATAGTATCTCCCACATGCTGCAGCGAGGACACTGACCTTTTTAATGTAACGTGCAGTTATGCAATACATTATAACACCTTTTTCACAATTCTAAAGACTAATGCACACACTGCTATCACCATCTCCAGTGCCCTCAGAAACAAACACTGTTTGAGAAACAAGTAAACAGTGCAGAACCTCAAGTTTCATTTTGACTCTCTGTCATTCCCGGCAGCGATCCGCATCTAAAAAAAAAAAATGAAAGTGAAAGCCTTCCTTATTTATTTTTTCCTCAGTAAGGATGGGAAAAGAGGGGGGGGAACCTGCGCTTTGCAGAAAGTGTCACCGCTATGAGATGAACGCTGAGATATTCAGAGGGGATTCATGTCCTTGACAGTTCAGTGATCTGCAGACTGCAACACACGCAGCAGTTGGTCACAGCTAGTGCCACCACCGTGAAACCAACCGAGTCCAGCTCTGTCACTCACCCTGCTCAATTGGTATTCACTGAGGCTGATGCCCTTGATTCAAATCATTAAAGTCAGTCCAATTTGGCTACTAAAGTCCAATTTGAATACTTAATTACTTGCTCTGCTATGTTCGCTGCGAAATAGAGGAAGCTAATTTGTGCAAGGGGGTAGGCAATTGTTATGGGTGTGCGCAGCATTGCCCCGTAATGAATTATAGTAACCTGTAATAGGATGTGTGGCAGAAGTCTGTCCATGTTTCAATTGAAGTGGAATTGAGGGCAATAGGATTATTGAAACAGTGGCCTGTTAAAGCTGATTTCTAATTTATTTTACCCATGGCTTTTAATCTTTAGCTGTGTTTCTCTGATTTACACACTGATTCAGACTAGACTATTAAATGAGATGCCTTTTTTTTCTTTTTTTGACAGACATGATATCTGTGGTAACAGAGATTCTGAAACTTGACATGTCCATCAACCTCTACATGTTCCACGGAGGGACAAATTTTGGCTTCATGAGTGGGGCTTTAGCCGTTGGAATTCCGACACCTAAACCTATGGTGACAAGCTACGGTATGTGAAATGAATCTGCTTTTGACCAGCATTTTGTAGGATTTGAATGAACAAAATTCTCTATAAGTGAGAAGAAAGAAATCATCCTATACATGGTTGTTTGGCCAGGGTTGAACTAAGATCATGCCACATCACAAAATTGCACTTTAATAGCCAATTCACAATTAATTAAAGATCTGCTGATTTTACTGCACATTCTGTACCAAAATAGTTTGAAACAATCCATGAAGCCTATAAAAAAAATTGACTCGAGTGCAGTAACCTTTTTGAAATACAGTCAGTAAGTTCAGTCTGAGCCTCTCTGCTTGAAATAAATGATAATAGGAGAAGGAGATTAAAGCATGGTTAGGACATTTGAAATGTCTGTAGATGGCGCTATCCCTACTCCTAAAGCCTCTGACCTTCGTCTGAATTTGAATATGCAGTGCGCATTCATGAATTAATTACCTAATAAAATGCACAGGAAATGTAAATTAAAGATGGTACAATGGGTTTTATATCCTCCTCTAGGGCACTTAACATTGTAATGACCTCGTTCTTGAGAAAAGAGGAGAATTCTGAAAACTGCTCCCCACTAGAGAAGACCACCTCTGACCTTCAGCAGGCTTCATATCTGCATTTACTCCTCTGAATGACGTTTTTTTTTTTGTTGCCTCAAAAAGGCTCCAATTTCTGTCAAGATAACCCAAAATGTTTCTCGGCCCGCTGCTGTCTCAAGATGTTTGATAGGGGAGCACAGTAAAAGCATCTGCCACGGTAAGAGGCATCCCTGCCTCTCTCTGGCTCCCGCGCCTGCTGTTCTGATAGGGCATTATCTTTCAGATTACGATGCTCCATTATCCGAGGCTGGGGATTACACCACCAAGTACCATCTTCTGAGGAATTTATTCAGCCACTACCACGGTGAGTGTTGTGTGTTGTTGCTGAGTCGGGCCCCACATGTTCTGTCTTTCTTTCTCTCACTTTCCTTTCATCTCCCCTCTTAAGTTAATTCTCCTTGTAGAACCTGCTCTCTATTGGCTAAAGTAGGATAACTTAGCATATGATTACAAGCACGGATTAGATATGGTTTTGGGTGTATTTCTGCATTTGTGTGTGAGATTTCTGCCCAAATCAAAGACCCTCAATTACCGCCTATTGTGAAAATTACATTTTAGGCCTTTTATCATGTTTATTGCTTATGCAACTGTGTCTGTTTGTAAAACAAGGGTTTGTGGTTGGGAGCAGAAGTCTCAAGTGTTGTGTGGCATGGACTGATCATGTAGCAATTGGTATTCTGGGATTGAATCCAGCACAGCAAAGTCATAATTTTTTGCCCTGAGTTGTGGCGATTCAAGATAGTTTGAAAGGCCGCCTGTGCGTGATTCATCCTTACGCTTTGTAGTCTGCTGAACAATGAGCAGTGACCTGGATATGAGAGCAAGTCTGAGAAGGCTTGTAGTTCTGCTTAGCAACTACAAACACATAACACTTGATCCATTCTGTAATTAGATCATTTTGATATTGTATCATTTCTTGGTTGTCAAATCATGAACATTGTGTTGTTAGTTCCTCTTTATCCTGTGGTTTTAGTTTTTGCATAACCTAGTTATCAGACTGATCCGTCAAAAGTCTAATACTGATCTTACTGACAAGCTTTCAGAATCACACGCAATCATCAGTTGACGATCTGCGAGGAAAGTCAAATGTCAAATATGAGCAAATTTGAACCCTACCAGTAAAAGATGTTTTTTTTCTGTACAGGATTATTTTATTTATTTGGGATAATAAGGGCTTTGTTTTGACAAATTGTTTCATAGAAATGTTTTTTCAACACACACTCACAAATAAAGGTGTAGGCCTTTATCGTCAGCACTTCTCTAAGTGATCCAGCCGTTACCTCTTGGTGATAAGAAAATGCTGTCAAGCCTTTTCCAGAGGGACTTCTGTTGTCTGTATGCTTTAACACCTTTAAAAGCATTGAGAGGGCATAGGCAAGCACTGTTTATTGTTGTCAAGAGACTCTCTCGAAACATGGAGTACAAACTGAATGCTGCTACGGAGGGTAAATGGCTCGCCCAAGGAGCCTTAAAGCAGCTTCCAAGTGACAGGTCACTTTTTAATGATTGGTATAGAGTGATTCGAAGGCTTAGGAGAAGGACGACTCCTTTAAGAGAATGCAAAATGGGATAGTCTGCAGTGCTTTGATATCTCAGAAGAAAGTCCAGTAGTTTTTTGTGTATTTTAGTGAATAGTTTTACCTGTTAAACTTGTATTGTAGGTATTGTACAATACAGTAAATTGAGTGTGAGTAGGCCCTTACGTGTATTGTAAGTGTACTTGCATCTTTGCCGAGTATTCAGATCTGTGTGTGTGTCACTGTCAGTTTTGCTGCGTTCACTTGTACTCGGAAATCGGGATCTTCTATCTTCTGCTGAGTAAAAGTGCAATGAAATGGAACGTTCAAGTCTGAACTCCGAGTCAGGCTCACTCTTATGTGTCTGGGACAGGAGGTCCCAGAGGCTCACCTGCTGTTACATCTTACCGTCAATGCGGCCGAAACAACCATCTGAATTCTTAAAGATTACAACTTTAAGCAGAACCAAAGTTTATAAATCATCCTGCTTGTCCTATGTACCAAGTGTGCCCAAAACATGGTTTTAGTTTGTTGTTAGACACAACATGGTTTTCAGTTAGCCCTATTCTGGTTCCGTCTTTATTTCCCTCAGGTGTGATACCATAAGTAGATGTGTAGATGCAAGGGTTTTTACATTGGCAAGTTTTAAGAGATTTCTATAAAGATCATAAATACCCATTTTGAACTCCTTACTGTAAATGTATGCATCATGTTGTAATAATATAAAAAATCCCTTAGTTTGGACTTGTTTGCATCGCACGGGTAAATGAAGAATGGAGGAAATGTGAATAAAATACAAACTGCATCATTCCCCTTATTTTTCGTCCTTGTTTTTCAGCCCAGCCTCTCCCTGAATTGCCCTCTCATCAGGAGAGGCGAGCGTACCAGCCTGTTGTCATCCAGCAGCACTTGTCTCTGTGGGACAGTCTGCATTTCACTGACAAGGTAAGCTACAGATGCACAGAGAGTGCCAACATTGGAGGCACAGAAATAATAAACATCGTCCATATAGCACTGCTCAAAACAGAGTCAGAATTTTGTCGACGGATAACATAATAAATATTAAATGCATATGTAATACACAAAAGCCAATCAAATAAACGAAAATATAATTTGCTGTTATGGGGACATGCAGCCTGTTGCGCTTTGTGCACTTCTTAAAAAATATATATTCTCCTGCTCAAAGAGACTTCCATGGCACATGCTATTCTCAAATGTGATTCCCTAAGACTGTCCTAGCCCGAGGACAGATTTACAGTCCCTACTGTACAGTGACTGTAGCACATTCTACATCTGCCTACTCAGCACAGAATTTCTGCTCACCCTATAATGACATATTACATTTGCTTACTGTAATAACTGTTATCAGTAGTTATTATACTTTGTTAGAAACTTTGGTAGCCATATTTTACAGTGAATCATTAGCAAATGATAGAAACAACCCCACCGTTAGGTCTGACCTACCTCTCGACAGTGGCAGTAAGGGCACACTCACACTGTCCATCCGTACCTTGCCGCGGGATTTAGGGTACTTGTCCCCCCCTCTCCCCCCCATGGGCCAGGCCCGTCTGTACTCACACTACCTGGGCCTCGGCTGAATGCTTCTTGCCTGCCTATACGTCATCACGCCGTAACACGTTTCATGCTTTGATTGACGTCATCGTGATGCGTCGCTTTGTTTACAAATCTTACCATAGACCTCTGAGTTTTTGTGCGTCTTGTCCAACTGTTTTTGAATATTTTCTTCTGACCAAATCTGCAGTAAACACCCCACCTCCGCATCACACCAACATGAACCTTTCGCCGCCATTGTTTTAAACGTCCGCATGGTCCGTCCTTCTTTCTTCTATGTCCGAACAGGCGCACATAAAATGACGTCAGAACCGGCGTAGGCCTCGTGCTCGTACACGTGCGCACGCTCATGCGTGTAAATGTGCAAACGTTCTTTACAAAAGCCCACCTCTCCCAAACGGGCCGTGACTGGCAAGAGTACGGCGCCTAGACGTGGTACGGTTGCACTCACACTTGTCAAACGAACTAGACTTTAGCCGTGAAACGTGCTTGGGCACGGTACGGATGGACAGTGTGAGTGCATGAAAGCAAAATCTCTCTGTTTGGCAAAAGATTGATTAATAGCCTGTTTGAAGGTTTTCATGTATGTTCCTTTTCATGTCCACCAGTCTAGTTTGGCCATTTAGGCGATGCTCCTCTGTGGCATTTATATTCAAACCAGAAGTAGCACGTCTTGCAGTCACTTACAACATTAATTATTCACTCCCCGTCGAAATAATTTGCTTCCCTCTGAGATGACAATTACTTTGTCCCTGACCAGGCACACGACCTTGTTTAAAACAAGCGTTTTCTCTTCAGAGGCTTCAGAGAGACTGAGTGGGATGTCTGAGTTTTATATTGCATCTGTGCGTTTGGTAGGACATGGTTAATCGTGTCACAGCAGCGAGTGTTTATTGTCTTGTGAAGAGAGCATAATGCACCTCCCAAGGGTATGCAAAAGAATGCTGCTGAATAAAAGAATTGCCCTGAACCCCAGACAGGAAAGCTTCATTAGGTTTGATAAATCATCACTTTGAGAGAAGCCATCTTGCAAGTGGGAGATTGTGCGGTGGGAAGCATGAGATCCCATCTGAAGAGAGTGGTATCAAGATTGTGTGTTATACAGTAATATCCGTGTAACCATTTTAAGGAAACCTCTTTAAAAATATGACCTGGTTTTAAAGATACATTGTATGAACAACAAACCTTTTGTCTGTCTTTTTTTGCATTTTTTTTAGCCTTTGAAGTCAGACAGGCCAGTGAACATGGAAAACCTCCCTGTCAACCATGGCAATGGTCAGTCGTATGGTTACACACTGTATGAGACCACCATCTTCAGCGAAGGAACCCTCAACTCTAACAACAACATCAGAGACAGAGCACTGGTGAAGAAAGACGCTGACATAAAGCATCCACATTCACACATTTACCATCTTCTTTGTTAGAAATCACACCCCTCACCAGTGTACTTCATCGCTTCAATCATCATGATTTTATTGTTTAGACAAACATAGTTAGTATGGTTTGTTTCTCTTGTGGCCTATTTTCAGGTTTCAATATATTTGCTTTCATATTTCCTTTTCATCCAAGGTTTTTGTGGACAAACAATTTGTTGGTGTTCTGGATTACAAGACGCAAGAACTTGCACTCCCTGATGGGAAGGTACCTTGTGTGTGTGTCCTTTTGTATGCAGTTAAGACTTAGTCTGCTGTTGGCACATTAAAATTAAACAGCATGTGAAAGCTTCAGGAGACGCTGATAGATGTTTTTGGCAGCAACGTCCCAGTATTAAGCCAACAGCAAACCTTCAAACAACTGTTTATCTCAACACGTTTGAATAGTCAATTCAACCTTAAAGAATAGTGCAGACTCAAATTAACCTTAATCAGTTGCTAAAGCCAGACAAGCCGAAAATCATGTTTTCCCAATTTTTCTGTTATTCTTTCCATTGAGGAATACTGCTGTATTTCAGTAATGTGTGGCTTTATCCTTTTTTCCACTTAAGGGAAAAAGAACTTTAAGTTTGCTGGTGGAGAACTGTGGAAGAGTGAATTATGGGAAAACTCTGGATGAGCAGCGCAAAGGTATTACTTGTTCTGAAAACTGATAGCTTTGTAAATGTTCCAGTCATTCAAGTGTTGCCAAATTCTGTTTTTCATTCGATACCTTGAAGGAAACTTATTCACTGTGTCTTAAGATCCGTAGAAAAAAATGAAAGCAGCTTTGACTCACCTTTCAGGTCTTGTTGGAGATATCGAGTTGAAGAAGCGCCCCCTCCGTGACTTCATTATTCGTAGTGTGGATATGAAGCCAGGCTTTGTAAACAGGTTTGTGTCTTGCATTTATTACCCAGTTCCCCTCCATGTTTGCAATTACGCCTGCCTGCTCCTCATTCAATCCAGATGATTATCTCCCTGCTTAACACAATTACAGTCTGAACATGATGGCAACATGCAGGAATCAAAACACAACCTGCCAATCCAGCATCTCATGTTAAACATCTTACTGTGCATTATAAGCATTATAAGCAGTGCAGTAGGCAGATCACATGGCTGGAGTCAGGTAAGATCTGTGCTGTTATCAATGTTCTAGAGGCTCAACATGATAGGGAACTTTTTTACCTTTTTGTGTGGTGATTACTTGTTCACAGTGACAGCACAAGGTGTTCGTAATATACAGTACTAGCAGACCTCAAGCTAATATTAAGTTTCTGGTAGATAAAGAAGAAGAAGAAGAATTACTTTTATTTATCCGCAAGGGAAATTCAATTTTTTATAATAAAAACACTACATGTAACCGGTTAATTGATTCCAGATTTGGTCTTTGCTGTGGCTGTCATGGATGTCGTTTCAGCATCATGCCAAACTCGCTGCATCAACAAAGAAGAACAGTATTTGAATTTTGAGGAGACATATCCTTAACAGCATGCAATGTATCTATCAAAGAACTGACAAGATCATTGCATCAACACAGAGACTGTGGCTTAATGCAACTGTTCATTAAAACCTTGGGATTTGTTGGATGCAAAAGGCTGTCTTAAGCATGATGGTTTTTTTTTACAGATTTGCAAACATGGCGGTTGAACTTTAATGTGGCACCCATGTCATAACAGTCATCATTAGGTCTGATAGTTTCAACACAACAGCCAAGCATGCATTATATGGTCATTTTGGTTGGACCCAGTGCACCCTGAAGTGCTAATGCATTTCCCTCATGATGTTTTCATATTACAATATTATAATTCCTTCCTACGTTGCTAATGACATGCAACATTAGTGTCTTAAACACCAGAGAAGTAAAAAGATGTTCCACCACCCTTCCCAATCACAAAATCTTTGTTGATATTCAGAGTTTCCTGTATTGGCTACCCCCTGTATGCAACTCACATTTGTTGTACAGATAATAAACTGACCTTTTAGATTTGTACTTAGTGGACTAGTTACATATATTTTCAAGCCACTTTCCTCATGCGCCGAAAAACTGCAATCTCTTTACCTGTGCAACATTTTGAAAATGTCAAGGCCTGAAGTCCTTTATGAGTGAACACTAAAAAAAAAAGAATAACTGAGGAATGGGTTTTTCTTTTATCAATGCAACCTTTTGAATTTACTTAGATGCAATATAACCTATAGCCAAAACGAAGATGGTGACGCTTTTATTTCCCTGGAATTCTCACTTGATGTTTACTGTAGGTATATAAATTTGAATGACATAATACATTGTGTACTCAAAGTCAAGACTGAATTTTTGAGAAAATCCAAGAAACTATCTAGTATCTAAGCAATACATTACATAATCAAGGTTTATGCTTTCAGGCCATGAAACATACAGTGTTGTGAAAATGAAATGCAATGTATTCTCCTTTTACAGACTTGAGAGTTCAGGCCACTGGATGTCCATGCGCCAGCGGCCCTCCTTCCCAGGTTTTTTCCAGGCCAAACTCTATGTGAACCATTACCCTAAAGACACCTTCATCAAACTCCCTGTGAGTAGAACAACCAGTGGGCCTGCAATCCAGTATAGCTGCACTACAAACTACAGACTTAGAAACAGACATTAAGTTTATCCAATAGCATTTTGACAAAATCTGTGGGGGCTATATTATTGGATAGAATTTCTGTATATTGACTGTTGTTTTCTTTGTTTTTGACAAACATCTCATAGATTCACAGTAAAATAATCAAGTTAAGAATTGACTTTATTGGGACTTTATATAGCATCTTTCTCAGTACCCAAGGTGCTTCACAGAGTCCAGGTTTTACTCATTCACACAGACATACATGGTGGTAAACTACAATAGTAGTCACAGCTACCCTGGGGCAGACTGATGAAAGCCCCTACGGCCCCTCCGAACACCTCCTTGAACATACAGCAGTCATACACATTAACACAAGGCAAGGTGGGAGAAGTGCCATGCCCAATGACACGACTATGACACTAGTAGGACAGGTCGGGGATCGAACTGCTGACCCTTCAAGGTGCAAATACTAGTGGGATTCCTCAATACTTAGACCATGTGCATTTGCAGAGCCATACTAGCATGCTAAATCCATGAATGGATTACTAACCGTGCCTACCCATTGACATATTAAAGAAGGGCCTAACAGGCAAAGGCCCAGTGGCAAATAAGGTCAGGGGCCCTGACTCATAATATTGCTGAAAAGAAAAAGAGAAAATGATCACAAAGAGATGCTAAATGACCACAAGTATAAACCCTAGGGATCCAAAACAACCACAAAGAGATGCTAAATGACGGCAAAGATAAGCAAAATGATTAAAAATAGATATAAAATGACCACCTATAGAAACAAGACCTTCGGACATTGGCAGACCCGCTCTACCAACTGAGCCAAAGCCCACAATAAAATCAATCAATCAATGGATTAATTATCAAATCAAATGAGAATGTCAGGTTTTACTTCCTGCAAATTTAATGGAAATCAAACTGCACATTGTATTGATAACTTATTGTTACCGGAGCTTTGGTCAGAATATTTTAGTAGCACAGGACTGCTATGTATTTATAAAGTTCTGGTCCAGTTAGCTGCTTTCACCACATAGACAATAGACATGGGGATCTCTTCTTTGTAGACCTGACAGGCATTTTGTCAGATTCAGTTTTAATATTATTATTGTTATTTTTCTTTCTTGTGTAGTGTTGGCTTACAATACGATTTGTTATAATCAGGCTCTTGTGGTATCTTCAGATCCAGAATTCTGACAAGTCTGCAGAATTTCCCCAGATTTAAAAAAAAAAAAAAAAATGAAACCTCAGGATCTTATGCAAACGGGATGTCCCAACATATGTTATTTTGACTGAATTAATCTTAACTGCATACTTTATAATGATCTGCAAATGATATAAAAGAAATGTCCCCAGGGAAATAGCTATTTGGCAAGCTTTATTGAGTACTAGCTCACTAATGAATTGGCTATATATATACACACAATACTGTTATTATTTCATTAGTGGGAACAGCGAACATCTTAAAAGACTCTTCACAGTTAAATTGATGCCAATTTTAATGCAATGCACATTATGCAGTTATTGATTAAGTGCCTCTTTACCCTCCTGTTATGCTGTATATCTCTTTTTTTAGCTTGTAAGTGAAGTGGCTGGATGTAGAGAAGCAAAGCGAGGAGGTGCAATAACAACTTAGGATGTCATGGGAAAATTATGGCTTTTTCATGTGTTGTTGTTTGTGATGAACATGTTTTTTTTTACCCATCAGCATTTAATTGGCTGAACCTGCCTGGTGTCATGGTAAACAGTCACTGGCTGTGTTCACAGGGCTGGAGCAAAGGTGTGGTGTTTATCAACGGCAAAAATCTGGGTCGCTATTGGTCCATCGGTCCCCAGCAAACCCTCTATGTCCCGGGCCCCTGGCTTCACAAAGGGGACAACCAGGTAAGGTACTTCTGTCTCATCCATATGTGTTTATACTTTCTTAAAAGTCACAGTTACAGTGCTGAACACTTGTTTTGCACTAGCGACATTTCATCAAGAGTATCCTAAGCCCTTTATGCAACTACACATTATGTTGCTATATAGTGGATAGTAAGGCCACGGAATGACTTTTTCTTGTGTATAGTGCTACTACTAGGGCTGGACGGTATGGCCTAAAATTTATATTACAGTATTATTTGAAGCACGGACAGTACCGGTATTGTGATGGTTCCTATTCCATCTTTGGTTTAGTGAGGCTGCAATGACCACTTGTGTTTCTTGTTTTGAGCTCAGCATGGTTGGGCCCAATTAACCTGATGTGGAGCCACTTGGCCCTAATGCCCTTGAGCTTACAAAACAGTTCAAGGCTATGCAGTCTCTCACATCCGAACCATCCCAGCCAGTAGATGCAGCTTTTTGTTTTGTTTGCTCTATTTTACACTTTTTTTCTGTTATGTTTGATTTAATTGTCATTTCATGGCCTGGGGCCGAGTTATGACATAATGGGGGCTTGTGCCGGTTTTTCCCTTTTATCATGGGATTCTCAGGTGAGATTGGGTGGTTTGAGTGTTTTCTCTTCAAATTATAAAATACATGTGGATGGTAACCTACATTGTGTGGATTTTGTCCAAATGGTTATTGCTTCTGTGCTGCAGATTTTGGAGATTTGATGTGGATGTGCGGAGAAGTTTGACATACATACATGCATGCTTTTGTGCCTTTGTGTTAACATGTGGCGTGAGTGTTGGCAGGTGTTGATTTGAGGGAAAGAACAACTTATTTGGGATTGTTCGGCTGGATAATTTGAAGAATCGGTTCTGTGCTGGTGATTTTGTAAAACACTTGTTGAGAGAATACGTTTGACTGCTTGTGATCTGCTCTGTTATCAGCTGGCTCTTCAGCTGGCCCAGATTAGGCTGTGTTGCAGGTGTGTAATTTTCTTCTGATGTGGAGAGAGAGTGGGAGAGAAGTTTTCCTTTGTAGCCTGTCGTGGCTTTCTTCTTTTGAGTTTGTTGCAAATCATTATCGGTAGTGTTGTGGAGAAAGCAGTCGTAGCATTGCTTGGAAGCATGTCTGTTGTTTAGCCTTAAATTACACTTTATTTCTGTTGTGTTTTTATTTTATTGTAATAACATATCATTCTACTGCTCTCCTTTGTTGTGTCCTTTCCACGTGTGTTGCAGCACAGTGCTTCCATTTCAGCTCAGTGTGTGAGTTTTTACTCATTACGCTGTCATTTACTGTCGCGTTTCTCTCCTCACACACTGACTGTCTCACAGTGGTGCAGAGACAAAGGTGTACTGACGGCTTAGAAGTCAAACAAGTTCCTTTTGCTACCAATATTAGCTGACTGCTGGGTTTTTGGGCTATTTTTAATGAAGATTAACAGTGGATGGCTGTGTATAATGCCACTGCTCTCTAGTGGCACAGGCTGGAGTCCCTCCCTAACTCATGAGGACCGTACCGTCAGCATGGTACAGTCAAATCATACTGCAGGGCCGGTTCATAATGGTGTACTTCCTATACAATTTATACTGACCACCCCTAGCTTCCATATGGTCACATTTAACACACTCTTAGGATTTCACAACCAACTCTTTGACTGAAAGTTGTAGCAAGTTTGGCCAAAGTTGGTACATAACATGTTAGGATCACCATGCAAAACTGTTGCCAAATTTTTCTTCTGTTTTATTCCATGATGAATCAGTTGTGTTGTTTACATGTCAGAAAATAAGAACAACTGCCCATCACTATCTGGCCAACCAATCCAGACCACTCGAAAAAATTCAGTTTACAATGACCCAGTAAAGCATCATATCCTAGTTTTGGCATTTCTGTTTGATAACTGACTCGAATGATGAAGCAGTTAAAAGTTTCCGATGATCAACCAATCAATTAAAAACTAATTGCAGTTCAACATGTACTTGTTTTATCAATTCACAGGTTTTAGTTTTTTTCAAGAAAATCCACATGAATGTGTACCACTATGTGACCGCACGTGGAAATTGTTCCTTCAGTCACATGCTCCTCACCTCCACTAACACGCCGAACACAGGGCAACAATTACAATATACAGCTGTTGATATTAATGTTTCTCCTTCTTGCTTTTCCAAACAACTTTTCTGTGCATATATTGACATTGGTGCTCAGCCACCCACTCATACTGCCCTTTCATGACCTTGGCTAAGCTGATTTTTTTTTTTGCTTTATTACAGGTCATAGTGTTTGAAGAGCAGGAAACAGATGGTAAGATTCAGTTCACCAGCAGCCCAGACTTTGGCATGACTGTTGATGTCCAGTGAGGACGGGAGGTGAGAGGGGCGGTTGGATGAGGAGAGTATACTAGGAGGACACGACTGAGGCAACTGCCGCAAGCTTTGCCTACTCAGGCAATGACGCCGTCCTGCGACCAGCTGCACTCCAAAGTGACACACATCGGTGAACATGACATTTTGTGTCTTATGAAAAGACACCAACACAGCAGTGATCCACACTAGTTTTGGGGCCGCTGACTGTATTTATGGCATTTTGTTCAATAACAACGGGCCTCATTCAATAATATCTTTCTTTTTTTATCCTTGTTTTTTCTTAAATTTGTTCTGAAGAAAAGTTTCTCGGATTCATGAAGTAATCTTAAACAGCAGAATTGTTTGTACTTCTGTTCTTATATTACATTCCTTATTAAAAAGATACTTTGCGATAAGTGAACGCCAAAAGAGCTGTCGCGTTCAGTAATGACAGTAGTGGATATGAAGGAATATACAAAACCCTCACCTGGAAAAGCATAGACTCCAGGTGTAATCTTACTGCTGCATCAAGGGTTCGAGTGCAGGCCTTTGCTGCTAAAAGCGAAACCAAAAAGCAGACAAATTTGAGTATGTCGATTTAATTTAAAATACCTTATTGCTTTGTAAAATAATGGAAATAAAATTATAAAATTTAAAATAAAATTATGTAGTGTGAAAATATTTTAATATTATACACCTGTATAATTGAGGAAAATGCAGTCACCTTCTGTTTTGCACTAACATGTCAGCACTCAAATGTAAGAGTGCTCTTATGTGTGTTTTACCTAAGAAACAAATGCAAACTGTGCAAGTTTAAGGAGGAATGCCGGGTGTTGTACTAGGCCCAGTATCGTTAAACTTCACTCTTCTCAAATGGAGACCATGGGACTGTGGTTTATTATAATAAAGTGTTGTTAAGTCTTTTCCTCCCACAGACTTAATTGATTGATTTCAGACTTTGTAGCTGTGAATATGGGAGATTTTGACCTCTGTGCATTAGTGCCAAGGAAGCTTGTGAATTGCTTCATTTCAATCCTGCACAACCACAGCCTGTTTTATATAATTGGTTGATTTTCAAATTTACTTTCTCACAATATGCAGCGGGCTCCAGCAGAGAGGTCAAGAACACAAGCTGCGTTTGATGAGCGTTTTTGATAACTCATCTGTTGGGTGTTGCACTAACCGGCCTGGATACCATCTTAATGATTTTCTTTAAAGATTGAAGCCACACTGAAGACAAAGCAATGTATTTTTAACCAGGTAAGCTAAGTATTGATAGGTAGTCAGTTTCCTGTGGTGCTGAAAACCACAACCTGTATTCACCAGCCACAGTGATAAGTATAGCTTAGTAATTAGTTATTACCTTTTATTTGTTTCTGTTGTTTGTTAGCTTGTAACTGTCAGTTGCTGACAGCTACGATGGCAGTGTGTTTTCTGTCACTACAGACTGTCCACTCTGCACTGGAGGTTTCAGGGCTTCTTTGCTGGTGTTGGGTCAAAGTTGATCCCCTGTCGAATAGCGTTTCACATAATCGAGAGCGATTGGTTTATGGATTAGTGATGTATTAACGAGAACTTACCCAGGATACACTTGAATTTCAAATTTCATAGAAGTGCAGACATCTCCTCCTTCAGGAGAGGAATATGAACACTTCTTTACTGCCAAACTTTGCATAGATACAAGTCCGTATAATAGCTATGTGGTAATTGTGCAACTAGTGAGTTCCTACATATGAGGACTTGCCACAAGTTTCATAAAACCACTGGCGAATTCCAGGAAATATCAAATGTGCCGGATCAGCTGTTTGAAATACATACATACATAGCAACACACAGTATAAAGAAGTCCAGTGTACCGACACAATATTACAGCACAGGTCAGGTTCTTCTCAGGTATTTATTTCTCTTGATTCAACTAACACCTTTCTCTGAGACAGAATTGTTGTGGCAAATAAACAACCTTAAGAGTCACATGCATAAAATGTGAATCACATGAGGCTGGGGGGATGACAGTGAAGATGAGGAAAAGAGAGGACTTGTGTATAAAGTGTATTGTGCCTTAGAGAAGCCCCTCTGAGCCTAATGCTCATTAACTGACATTAAATGCTAAATAACCTGCTCTGCTAAAATTGATGTATAGGTGGGTTGGTTCTAGTGGACTAATTTAATAGCATTTGATATTGCTTGATACGCCATCTGTTGAAGTTGGAAAAAGTCGGATCAGATGTCATACAAAGATGTAACAATACTTTTGAAAACCTTTACATTGTTCTGCTGCTTTAGGACCCCAGAGAGAATACAGAATCTTACTCAACCAATCCAGCCACATGCAGACCTTGACACCACATGACATTTGCTTGCCTGTTTTTTTGGCAAGAGCAGTGGGAATTTAGTTTAATTTGAAAAGTAAACAATAAACAGCATGCTGAATTTCAAGAAAAACCTAGAACTTGAATTAAGTCTTCTTGTCTTTTTTTTATATTTTGGACTCAATTTGTTCAATCTTAAAAAGCATTTCAGGTGGATCCATTCATTTAGATTAAAAGCTGATAACCACTCAGTAGAACTCAGCTCAACAGAAATAATATAATACGGTGAGGCGTGTGCGTGCGTGTGTGTGTGTGTGTGTTTGTAGCACTAACCGATTATTGACGTGTATGATAATCCATGTGTACACTATTACTGTTTATGCGCATGCTTTTTTTTAGAGAGCAGTTGGAAAATACAGATTTCAGGGCAAACACTTTTATGATTCAATTGCACATCCACACTTGAAATAAATACATAAATAAATATATTAAATTAGATTTTTAATAAATAATGGGAGGCAAGTTGAAGAGTAGAACAAATCCAAAGATAGTCTGTGATCTCCATGGCCGATCCCTGTGCAGTGTAATATCATGCAGTCAATGAAAACAGCCAGTCTGATGAGAGATACAATACAGCTATTGTCTGAACGTGTATCTTATCATATTCCAAGTGAAATATGTAATAACACGGTTTCCCCGGCTGATGAGCCCGAGAGGCTGTAATGTCTTTGTAAGTTTCCACGCTGCAGCAGTGTATTTTGTGTTGTATGTGTGTTGAAGAGGGGTGGGTGTACAGAGATAATCTGGCATCAGTACAGAGGCTCAATGTTTGAATTATCTCCAGCTACTTCTGCCGGGCAATGTTAGATAAGAACCAGTACTGTGTCTATTGCACTAGACGGATGATTTATCAAGTAGAGGAAAGATTCTATTATACGAGGTGTAGAATAACTTTGTTACTGTGTTCATAGCTGCTGATGTCTATCTTTGGAGGTGCGAAGACTCCCTCCTTTTATCCAGTTATTGTACAACCGATGGATACTAAATACTAAAAATAAACCAGGAAACATAAATCCACAATACTGAAGATGGCGTGTCAATGTTTCAACCAAATCAGCAGCAAAAATCAGATTAACTAAGTTGTTGTGCTTTTCTTTAGCCTGTTGTCAATTGAGACTAGCATGTATTTTCTCATTTGATACGCAGAAGCCAAAGTTTTAATTAAAACACATAACAAAACTAAATTTTCGGGGCCATGCATACATTTTTTTTATCTACCCTTCATAACTTACACCAGCTGGTCGAAGGTGAGTTGCATTAAAAGTCAGCAGATGGAGCCTGAGTATCTAGATTTACATTTTGTGGAATTCTGTCTCCTCCACATCACAGAAAAGTATATATTTTTAGAGAGAATAAGGACTGACAAGCCTAGTGAAAACCAAATCGTCAGGCTTTGATACGCTGTCACCCTGCTCTATTTTTTTTGTACTCGCACACAGTGGACTCTTGTTAACTGGTGGCTCGTGGACGTATGAGCGTGCATAGACAATATTAGCTCTCTAAAATTACACACCATTTCCCCGTCAATGTCAAAAATGACACTTTATATGAACACATACATGGCAATTAGGTTAGCGTTTGTGACTCCACAGTGTAGCTGATTTATAGTTTTGTCTAAGCGTTATGAATGTGTCACCAACTGGAGTGTCTATTACCAAATGGAATTGGTGATGTGCTATTACTCTTTCCATGTGTTGAACCTATAGAGTGAACCTGTGCCTTGTGTGTCTTTGTGAGGAATTCAACAGGGGGAAAAAAGAAGTGACTTTGTTTTTGATTTTTACATATAAATACAGTAATTACAATGCTTTTGTCAAGATTTCTCATCAGTCATCTGATTGTTCTCGTGTTGAATTACTATTTACACATGTTGCCACAAAGGAACATCGTTTGTGTATTTTCTTTAAGTGCTAAGAAGTGTTTCGAGTTTGACGTTTACGTTTACGTTTCGGCTCCAAAGCACAACAAGGGGTACATTTCAAACAGCAGTCTCTCTTCAAGTGTATGGGGGGGTGGCTTAAGTGCATGACTTATAATGACATCATAAAATGAACAATGATAACCCAAGAGTAAATGCAGGTAAGAGTCAGTAGTATTGAACTAGCAAGTCAAGTGCTTGTGAAACACCTGAACCAATTAAGTTAAAGCAAACATTTCATAGTTATCAAAAGAACATTACTTGCTGAGTTTGTGTTTACTCAAAAGAAAATCCACAAGACACTTTTTTCCTTGGAGTCGTGTTTGTACCCAGGCTGATGATGTAGGCCATGTCCTTAAAATCCAAGAGGAATTTCTCTCTGAAACCATGTGCAGATCCAGACAATGGGAGTTTTAGTTCCTTTAGTTTTTTTCTTTTTTTCCCCCCCTTCTGTAAAGGTAAAGGATATTCTTTAACCTGCCTGTTTGGTTGACTCCGCTGGCTGTATGCTTGTAATATTGTGCTGTCTTTTTTGTTCAGTTATCATCAGCAGGTCGTTGTACCGTGAAGGTGCAGGTCACGTCCATCCAAGCCGACCCCTGTTAGGCGTCCCTTATGTCATCTTCTCTGCACTTCAGTTGTAGACCTGACAAATAACTGCAGCCTCTTACTAATCTGTGCTTTAATATGGTACATTTGTACTGTTTTACTCCATATTTTAAAATGTCAGATTCAGTCAAGAGGAGGATTAAATCCCCCTTCAAAGGCCCCATTTCCTTTTTTTTCTTCTGATGATTAAGACATGAGCGCTGGTTGCACTTATCAAGAGACAGCCGTTTTCATCCTCCAAGGTCCAAGGCCAAACAACTGCAATAGAAAGGATTAAGATACGCTCAGAAAGAACGCTAAACCTTGATTCAGTTAATTTAACCTGTTTACTGCATAGGTGGTATTAAATAATGAACAGCTGCTTTAATTGTGCCCTAATGGAAAGCATATTAAAAAAAATGAATGTTCACATTAAATAGGAAATATTAAAAACACCTTTTCTAACTGCGTAGGTTAAACATTTCAGAAATGTTCAGGTCTGTAAAATAAGGTATTTCAAAATGTATAACACTTTATTATGTACCTTGGTCTGAAGGAGAGCGGTCAAATCTCCACATTGGGGTCTGTGAATCCTTTTTTCCCCTCATTTACAAGGACCGGTTTCTCCGTTCTTGTGTGCCAAACGAGTATCTGGTGAGAAAACACAAACAATAGGAACATTAGTAACAGGCTGTTCCCTTAATGCACTCATTCAGTCGGCTCTCCCTTTCAGCTCCTACTCTGCCTCATGTTCTTCAATACAGTCAGTTCCAGTTCTAGCTCTGACAGTACATACACCACCAAAGGGCCTGTCTGTGTGTAAAGAGCTACTTGAGCGTGAACCCTGCATTTGAAGGGAGTGAAGAGGGACCGAATATGCACCCCTCTCAGGTTGGCCTGTGTAATGTCTTCTCCTGCCCATTGCATTATGGCCATCTTCAAATGAGAATGTTTCCACGCAGCATGTATGAGCTTATGCCTTTGCAGTAGGACTACAGTTCTTTGCACAGTTATTCTGTGTATGCTATTCTAACATCAAGCCTTCAGACTATGTTCATTTGGTCCCAGAGACAGGACAAACATCCAGGACAAGGGTTGCAAGGGGAATAGGGGAGGGCGAAAAAAAAGGTGTCAAGCTCATTTTCCCCACTCTACTCTGTGCTGAAACCCTCCTTGCTTTCATCTTGCCATGGCAGTGGACATGAATTATTCATAGGGCGGGTTTGAGATGTGCCAGGAGCCCACTCCCACTTTGCTCAGGTTTAGGAGGAGGTTAATAGTCATGCCTGCATCTGAAGTGGTATATCATAAGGAAGAGAAATGCCCATGCACGACTTTCTATTTCTTTCTTCCTCTTTCCCTCCTGCCCTTCTGTCCATCACTACGCTCATCTGTAATCAGTATGACGTCCCTCCCTCCCTGTTCCTCCCAACTTCAATTCCGCTCTCTCAGCCGTTCCCTGAATCCCCTCTTTTCATTTACCCCTCTGAATGGCTGGGGGAGAGCAGGAGAAAAAGCTGGCTGAAAGTCTCTCTCTCTCTCTCTCTCTCTCTCTCTCTCTCTCTCTCTCTCTCTCTCTCTCTCTCTCTCTCTCTCTCTCTCTCTCTCTCTCTCTCTCTCTCTCTCTCTCTCTCTCTCTCTCTCTCTCTCTCTCTCTCTCTCGATTCTGGCTAGCTAAAGCCCTCTGGCTTACTCGTCTGTGGCCAGAGAGGCTTAGTTATGTGACCCAGACCAAGGGCCATGAGCAGAAATGGTGAAGTGGGCATGGAGGAAAAATGTTGCTGCTACCCTCAAGCCAGTTACTGAAATGTGTGTGTGTGCGTGCACAAGAGTTATTGTGGGCAGTGTGAGAAATCGAGTCAATGATATTCAACTTTTTCAGCAACAACTCTACATTAATTTACTCTCTGACCAGTTTTCGTGGACCTTTTTTATCAAGACCTACATGGATGTCTTGCCTTGTATATGTTGAAAAAAGAACACTGGAGAGGTTTTGCAAAACAATAGCCTCATAGACAGGTTTGTGTTTTTTCAGCTCTGGGAGATTAAAGGAGCTGTACTCAACATTCAGAACATTAATATAACAAATAAATATTTGCATTATAAAGATAAAGTGGAGTAATTGTGTCCTAGGCAGATAATGAAGTCACTCTCCCTCCGTGTGTTGTTGTTTTGAGTACAGTACCTTTTAATCAAGTAAATTTGAGGCATCACTTATGATGCCCTGTATTCCTTCGTTATCAATGAAAATAAGCGAATTAGTTTTAAAACAACAATTATGTATCGTTGCATGTGTCCCCTTCTTATAAGGAAAGTGAGGTTGTTCAATGTCATTTGATGGTATTTTAAAGATATATCTTGATGTTTTGGGAAATGTTCTTATTTGCTGTCTTGCAAAAAAATTACCTTAGTGCAATTGGCCGCTTTAGGCTCCAGGTCGTTGAGTGTGACAAGTTCGCGGAGCAAACTACTCTCCTGGTAGCCTCCCTTAACGCCGCGAAGCTTAAAGTACGCCTGCGGCTTGAAGAGAATGAGCCTCAGGTTGATGGCAAAGCCAGCCATGTCGATGGCAAAGGGCCGATGGGGGTCGAACACCGTCTTCCAACCATAGACCTTTCCAGCTGCATTGACTTTGGGGGACTCATACCGCAGGCCGCCCACAAAGGCCACAGGCCACACTGAAACTTTTCGAGTGGATCTCATCTAGTAAGAGGAGAGTCAAGAATAGAAATGGAGGAAGGAAGAAAAGCAAATTTAGTCATCTGAAAAAGTGTACATGACAGTGAGACACAATATCTGAGCATAAGCTGCCAGCGTTACAGCAGAGTGTGGACAGAGGGTTTTTAGCTGCTGCTATCATTCAATCTGAAAGACAGTGAAGATTGACCAAGCCATTGCGCCATGTGCAGCTGAAACAATGTTAGATAAAGGCCGATCACACATGTTGTTCAACAGCTGCTCTATAATGAGATAATTAGACACAACCATCTTTAAGGGGAGTACAGTGCCAAGAGGTTTTGAAGGGGCCAAGCAATTAAAGCAAGTGGCTCTAGTTGCTGGTTGGCTGAGGAGATTCTTTAAGGTAGAGGACTGCCATCTTTAATCTTCCAGCATCAAAAGATCCTCCCGTCCTTTTCTTTGTCTGCCCTTCAGTTGGTCTTTGCCATTCTAAGCAAGAACTGCTGCAGTCATAAAAGGTACGTTTTTACCATGAGGTAAGAGGAAACAGCAGAGTCTTAATAAAATTTAATGCAGCAAAAATAACGATGCTGGATCATCTCTGGAGGAAGGTCCATTCAATCTAACCCATTTAAAATCAAAAGTGTTAGTGCATGTACAGTCTCAATATGTTATAGATAATACATTACAGTGCTTGCATGCATATAAGAGCATATATAAAATGTCTACAGTATATCTATATGCATGCTTGTTTGCACATGCGCATTTGTCAAAGCACATGCAATCAACCTTTTGCATATGAGCATATGAGTTAGATTGGTGTGTTATCCGATGGTCTGCTGCTGCGTGGTCAGTTTAGGGGATCAGAGAGCGGCAGAGTGTGAACAGCATGAAGTGGGCTGGACGCCTATGGGAATCTGTGGATTTGAGCTTTAGGGAAACAAAAAATTGTGCCAGGCACCCAGATAAGATTTGCAAATACGCTCAGGCTTAATGAGCCCTTGGTGTCAATGATGGAAGAGAGATCAAGTTTGTATATACAGCATATGTCCATGTGATTGTGCCGCTGAGGACCTCCTACCTTCCTCAAGGTTGTCAGTTTCTTCTAGCCAGGCCATAACTGAATCAAGCCACCAATCAATTTTGACCAAACATACAAGAACAGTACAAATAACTTCAGTCTAGAGGAAGTATAGATCAAGCTCTCTGCAGAATGAGTCTCGTAGCTTTCCTATCTATGTTGAAAATGTGAGAACGAGTGTTCTGACTGACTCCTGGTGGGAATATCAACCAGAGTACAACAGCACAATTCCATCTTCTGCTGCCACCCAATCAAATGAAAATGCAACAAAGTTCCTCTTGCCTTGTTCTGGTAGATATGATGTGTTGGTACAGAGTTGCTGTTCATTGTTGCTACAGTTTGTATTTAAATGCACTTGTGTTCTTTTAAGCTATTTCTTGGTCCACTTTTAGAGAGAGGCCTTCAGAGACAAAGTGGACACTTTTAGAGAAGCAATACAAATAAAAGAAATCCCAAATTCTCACAGAGAGAGAAAGCAGGCATCCAGGTACATTAATCAGTCCTTAAGGGGGCAGAGAGGATGAAACAAAACAGAATTGGCAGCCATTGCTGCCACTGGAGGAGTCTTTGGGTTTAAGTCTTTGTCCAAACAATAGGAAAGTTATGTACCAATTTGGGTTTTAGGATTCTGATGGAATTTCCATTTAGTCATTTAAATTGTCTGTATTAGAACATTTTACAGCTCATAATATGCATAACTCTAGTCATCTATAATAAATTCCAAATAATTTTGAACATATAAAGTAGAGCAGGGTGTTTATATAACGTTTTAATTTATATTGATAACATAGCTTGATTCATGCTGAAATTATATTTCCCTTACTAATGATGGTTCATCAAAGATTGATTGTATGTCAATGCAGTATATAATAAAAGCACTAATGAAAATATTATCATGATGTTGGTGCTGACATGTTTTGACATTTGATTTTGTCATTATCATGCAGCACTGCTGCAGACATTCTGCTTATGTGGTTGCTCCCTTCTCTTGGATTGAAGTTGTTGATATTTATTCTTTAAGTATGGACTGGAGAGAAGAGAACATCATTTAAAAATAGCATATGCTAAACAGTTAAAAGGAAGGAAAAATAAACATTTCTTATGAATAATACAATTATCAATAATTCATGTAGTTCTTTGCAGGGCGGTGTACTTTAACTGCAAGAAATGAATTTTTCATGACTTTTTTAAAGTATATTTTTATTACGGCATGACCTAAACAGTATTCATGTGGCAAAAGACTATTTGTGCCAGAGCCACTGATAGTAACTGCTGGAATCAAAGACTGATATTCATATTATGGGTCTGAATAGGTAGGCACCAAAATCTCTGGTATGATATGATTTAAATTCAGTTCCAATTCCAGACAGGGTTTTTTGCAGCTGCAGACCATTGTGTGCAGTGATCTGAATCGTACTGAGGCGAATTCCTGCGGCTCCGTACATCACTGCTGCTGAAGAGCTGTAGACAAGTGTGGTTAGCAAGTCCTTTTAATGATTTAAAATTTTTAAATAGCGTGTCAGCAGCAAAAAAGGAATGCCTGGATATTACAGGTGTCATTTATTTGACTTCAACAGAACTTTTTTTTTGCTACACCAAATTGGTGCAGCTTCCACTTCCTGTTGAACTGCCCAAGATTTTACAGTGAACATAAGCCTTTTGTTACTAAAGTGATGTATACTCTGAGCACAATTGCTTTTGCACTACCTCTCCATTACTGTCAACCCATATACAGTATCACATGCTGTATCACCGACTTTTATTCTTTACTTTAAGATGAATTTATTTAGTGCAATTTGAAAATGTTTAAATCGCTCCTATGTCCAGATGTTTTGGTTATTAATGTTTACTTGACTATTTTTCTTTTTTTGATGCCAACAATCGTCACTATGTAAGTAGCTATACCTTTTTTGTAGTTTGACTTACAATTAGTAGAAAATGTAATGTTATTGCTCGAAATCAATTAGGATGGATCAGCCAGGAGAAAGGCATGAGTCTATTTGTAGCACATGGAGCAGCGCATACCAATTTTTCAACCTTGTCTCCATGCTGGAGACTTTAAACGCCTATCTGTTTTCAAACTGCTGACAGACTGAACATTTGCTTAGGTGTCAGAAAACTACTGAATTTTTACAATGGTGTCAGCAAACTATTCTGCCGTGCAGTCAACTCTCCGCTTTCTGTCTGTCTGGCTGTCACCTTCTCTTTTTCCAGCATTCTTTTTCTGTCCCTCTCCACCTCGCTTTTGCTTTCCCCTCAGGGTCGTTACTCTGGCCCATAAATAGGCCTGTTGGAGGTGATGGAGGGCCTCTGAGGGAGACGGAGCACTTCGGCTGATTCCCAGAGAAAGGTAATGACAGGACCCGTCAATACCGGGCGCTCCATTTACTACAGACCCCGTCTGCACTACTAACAAGACTTGAGGCTAATACTCAGAGGACCTAGACCGTGTCCGTTCAAGTAATTCAACTGATGTCGAGATGGATGGCCTGAGATGTACCGATTACTGGGCCAAACTTCTCTCCACCAGCTCCAGATCCTTGACTATGCTTGTTAAGAGCTAAAAAAAAAAAGATTCACGTTACGAGTTTATAGTTCAAACACCCCTTACAACATGCCACAGATGCCTACAGTATACTGCCAGGAAGTGTCACATTTTGTATGTTACACTTACTACATATTTTATATTAAACTAAAGTTATAGGGATGGAAGAAGGCATGTACTTTAAAAGGAAACATTGTGTTTTTGCTGGGAATGGTTTAATCTCCCAGACCCCTGAACTACCCATCTGCACATGAGTTGTTGCTTTTGAACTTCAAGTGGAAATCTGCATTTGAAATGTGGCTGGAGCTTGATATATTTGTATTGTGGTCAGTACCAAAGAGGAAATGGTTATGCTTTAGAATTAAAAGTTTGGATGATTAGGTCGACACTCAAATCATTTAGAACTTAGGTTACAGTTCGAGGTGGTTATGATAATGACTTCCATCTGTTATGGTAGTTGGGATCTATAAGAACACAGCTATGATTAAGTCAATTCAGCTATGTGTATCACCTTTTTTTGCTGTTGATGTACCAGGAAACATTCACTTATCACAGCTCTGCATTCAGAAACCTTAAAAATCCAACAATACTACAGTGCCCTATCTTGCTGGCCTTTTTCTAGCCAACTCATGGAAGATTAAGAGCATGAAATTAACATAAGTGTATAGCAGCTCTGACCTCCTCAAACAGCTCCAGGCTGTATGTGTTGTCGTCATCTGCAAAGTAGACGATTCCGGTTTGGCTGCTGTTGGCGTTGAAGGTCTCCCTCAGCCATCGCAGGGCCAGATTCCTCTGCATGGTACCCCTGGGGATTCTGGGGTCCCGGGTGTCACCCCGCAGCTTATAGTTCCTAGGCGTCTCTACATTTAGGTGGGTGTAGTTAAGCCCTGTTTCTCGGAGGAGCCGTGTGACAAGAGGTGTTCTCCTTTGAGAGTCCTCCACCAGGATCCAGTGCAGATTGGGGACATGAAGGAAGGTGTTTGCAAGCCGTGTCAGCTCCGCCTTCTGCACCGGTCGGCTATATGTGGGGGTGATGATATGGATGGTAGGCAGCACATCGGACCAGGGTGGAGGCCGCGTATACACATACTCTGTCCTCACCACCTCCACAATGTCCTTATCTGAGGCACAGTATTCCTTGGAGTCCTGAGCCTGGCCACCAGCCTCCCTCTTACCCTCAACACCATCATCTGCAGATTTGGGGATAAGAAGACATGTAAGGCATTAGTGCAACCTTGGGCTGCCCTTTGTATATTTGCCTCAGGTGACTTAAACCCAATAGGGGTAAAGTGTACCTGAGAGCCGATGGTGGCGGACTGCAAGCCTCTCTGGAATGATAAAGATCTCTTTTACTAGGTGGTGACAGGCTGCAAAAAGTGAAAGCAGGCACCGTGAGAGGATAATACAGCTGATGGACAGAGAGACAGCGTAGTGAAAAGGAGGAGAGAGATGTGCCTCACAATTGCGCCTTTGGGCTTCTCTTTCGACAGAAATAAAAAATGTGGGTATGTGAATCCAGAAGACATGCTCCACCACAGGCTCCATCATCCTCCACCTGCCCTTTCCTAATACTGTACTGCTACTTTCCAGCAATTAACATGGACTTATTTAGGTAAAATAAGTGCAAGTGTTCACATTTAAATGTATTATGAATGTATTTTGCCCCAGAGCATAGACTCAACCCAAACAAAAACACATTAAAACTCCACTAACAGGATTATTTTGGCTCGTAATGACTTTAATGACCATATAAAGAGATGAAATTTCATGTGATTATGTTAGTAGTCTACTCAAATATACATGTTCACATTGTTGGCTTTCACACTGTTTTGTGCTGGAGTCTGATAATCCAAGTGACAATCATTTAAAAACCGCAAATGTTTCAGTATTTCAGCTGCGATTACTGATTGGTGAACTGCCTTTGTGGTCATGTTGGGCATTTCCATCACTACGCAAAATTAATAATCAAGGCAGCTGCAGCACTACAGTCATGAACATTGTGCTACTCACACACTGCTTTCTTCTGTCTTGTTTATTTCTTCTAAGGTTAATATAATTTGAATGTATAAATGAGAAAAACGTGACCACTCAGTCAAAGCTTGCATGTCAATTTTGGTGAAGCAGTCCGCTGAGACAGTTGACTCCACTGGTGAACACCGTAATATTTTCACTCCAATAGTTCGGTTGGATAGGATATGATTATAGAATTATTAAGGTTGTTAATTTCTTTTCATTGTGCCCCAGCTAATGGCAGTCTTTTTCACTGTTCTGTCCAAGCTCCAGTCGTACCTCCAACATGAGGATTTTTCTGCAGCGTATAGATTAACACAATCTGCTGATGGCCAGATGTTCAACAAATGCTGCCAGCAAGTGCGCTGCCAAAACAACTCTGGCTTCTCTTTTAAGAGCACACAAAAGGAATCCTGTGGGGAGAGCTGGGTCAGATAGCACCAGCAAAGAATCGAAAAACATATTTTGGCATGCTTTTCTGTGATTGTCAACTAATCGGAAACTATTTTAACTGTGTAGATAAACTGCAGAAATATTATGTAGTATAGTTTGTAGCTTCTGCTGACTTCAGACTGCCTTGGGGCATTTTTGTAAACGTGTTTGTATGTGCATTCATGACATTATAAGAATAGGGCAAGGAGCTCTATTGATTTGCTGTAGCACTAATTTGGGTTTGTTTCCTCTGCAGCATACTTGACATTTTACACTGTTGGTTTGCGGTCTCTGGGGGATGATTGGGCGACTCATGAGGGTGTGTTGTAATGACTCACACTGGTGTGCAAACATATTACACGTGGATGCATAGTGTCCCGTGAAGCTAATTGAGCAGACATTATTTGTGGCTGATTATACAAACTCTGAAATACATTTCCACTGAGTGAAAAATGAAAAGACAAACAACAAAACAAAAGGGCATGTTGCTATATATTTAGGGGTGGAACGGTTCTCAAAATCCCCCTGTTCGGTTCATATCATGCTTTTGGGGGTCACGGTTTTCGGTTCGGTTGGTTTTTCTATTTCTTTTAGATTCTAAAAATACCATGTATCAGATTTTTAGCCTAATAATTAAAAAAATGTAACCAGATATTCTTAAGGACATGTCATGCAATCATGCAAAAACTGAAATAATGAGGCAGCTTGTTTAGGGATTACTGTAACAATCTTAAATGAAAGTCTAGTGAGGTTTTGAAACAGTAGAAAAAGGGAGAGAAATTGCTGCATTTACACGTTTATATATCTATTTGGCAAAAAGGGAAACAATTGTTTGCCTTCTAGGTAAGAATATAAACACTTATACATTATCAAATCTTAGAGAAAATGAAAAAAAACAGGTTTTCTTTCACTAAAATACGCACAATCAGCAATCACTGAACTGACTGAAATAGGCTTAATCAGGGTTGTTCAATTCATTTAGAATTGAGGCCGGTTGACGAAAATGATCCAAAATGAGGGTCTGTAAAAATATGAGCATCACATTAATGGATATTGTAAAACAATGCAGCAACATAGGAGTACATACAGTATATTGTCTTTATTTTATCAATGTAAAAATTAGTCATAGGACTCAAAGTGCAACAAGCTTGTCAAAAACAATCCTTGTTAAATGAACAAACCTGTGAACCAGAGGTTTTCACTCAATTATTGGACTAAAGTACAAGTTTGAGGCTCTTTTACTTTTACTTGAGTATTTTATTGACATGCTACTTTATACTTCTACTCCACTATAAATCAGTGGAAATATTCTACTGGACTACATGTATCTGATTACTTTAGTTACTAGTTACTTTACCAGGCTGACAAGTAAATATGAAACATTAGTTTATTCATCAAAAGCTAGATTTACAAAAATGAACATAACATAAATGCAGAGTAGCAGGAATTGTATCAACTTCAATTAACGATTGAGAACAACAACAGAGCAGGGCTTAGCGAGCTGTTGTCAAGAGGATTCAGAAACCCACGAAGAAGAGCGTAGCAGGAGCGTAGCAGGAGCGTAGCAGGAGCGTGCATAGCATTGTAGTCGCGCGCCTAAATGGAGCGCATGGAGCAAGTCTCCCAGCGCGCCGAGACTTGACGCGCTGAGACGGATACCATAGAGGACAGCGGTCATGAAGATTTACGCTAAGTTACACCTCATAAACCGAATGGTAAACACCCGTACCAAACCGTGACAAGTGTACCGAACTGGACAGATTTTTTTCATAAACCGTGCCACCCCTATATATAATGCATGCTGTGTAAAAACAGTGAATAATGAGCCAGTGTGACTGGGTAGGGTACGAATATTGTGAAAGGATACTTAACAGTATAGGGACATTATTTTGAACAAGAAAAATGATATCAGTTCTATTCAACTGACGTATGAGAGCATATAAATGATTGTAACTTCTCAGCCTTCATCATGTACTGAACAATCCACACCAATGAGGTTTACAATGACTGGACAAGTGTAATTGAACTCTGATGAAGCTGTTGGTCATGGTTAGTGAGTGCCTCTAAATGAAAGGCCTGTTGTATAAACCTCAAGTGCAGTGTTAGGTTTGAGGACCCACTAATAGCATGATATCGCCAGTGGAGTGTAGTGTACTGCGTACCCTTGCGAATGGCGAGGAGTGGAGCTATAGCGCTTTGGTGCCAAACTGTGATCAGCAGAGTCCAGGGTAACACGATCAACACGATGGCAAGAATATCTCTTCTCTTCGGCATCTCCAGGATTGGTTATTTGGCTCGGCATTACCTGGACAAAAAAAAAGATGGGGGTATAATCATTCTGCATTTTATAACACAGAGTTTCAGGTCAAGTCACTTTGGCAACCTTGAAATAAATCCTGTCTTTGTTTGTATTCATATTTTCAAATACATTGCTGAATCACAATCACTTGGGGATGGGGGGTCACTGGAGTACAATGCAGGGACCAAAAGTGTCATCGGCAGAAATTGTTACGAACCGCAACAGCGACGCTGGTATTTTTTTGTTTAACCTTATGTGTCTGTGTGTGTATCATCATGGTAACCTGCTGGTGGAGACACCTACTATAGTGGGAAATACCACATGGGCAGTTTCAGGTCTTTTTCTACTTGTATGTCTGTCTGTCCCCGGTATAGATGCAGTCACAAAACATTACAGTAGTGCAGTTAAGACCAAAATGAAGTAACTATAAGTGTTTATGCCAACCAAAGTAGGGTTAAAGCCACGGGAGAAAGCCATGGAGTAGGAGCTTGTGCCCTCTGCCAACTCACTGAGCCCATTGATGCCATCACTGAGGCCAGGACAGTGACTTCATGCTCAGTGCTGAAACTGTTCACCACCCAAATGACTGGAAATGATGTCACCAGACCGCCGGTTAACTGTTTGAGAAATGTGCCCTACCCTCTGAGTCCAGATTATTTGGTACAACTTTTTATCCCTTTAAAAAAATCGAATTACAGCATGAAAGACATTCACTGGAGATGAATTGAATTAACACCTACGAACTAATCATTAAATGTATTCTTTTTATGATATGTAACAATTTGATTAAAAAAGACTTTTGCTTTTCTCCAGACTAAGAGATACCATACACAAGCAGGTCTTTCAATACATGGACTAACTAAATCTGACTTTCTTCATGTGTTATAATGGTTTTAAAAGTTTATTTCAACTTTAAGTACCGTAAATACAGTTTAAATTGGTAAAACATGCCACGCCCTTCAAGGCTTTCCACATGTGCAGTATAACTTGTCACTTGACATTCTTAGTCATTTTTAAACAATGTATCCTTGATTTTAGACAGAGTTAGAGAAAAGCAAGCGTTTCATGTCTAGCTGATGGCGGTGTTGGTTTTGCTGACAAACAGATTTTATGAACTGTGTCTAGCTAGCTAGTTAGGCTAGTAGCCTGTTAGTGAAAAGTCTTCCAGCTTACTCATTTTGAAATGGAAAGGCTATAGTATTAGGAATATGATAAGAAAAGAGTGTACAGAGAAGGAACAGCATTGTTACGTTAATTCTATTTTAAACTCTAATAGTATCCAGGACCTGCATCCACACAGTCGGCTAATAAGTGGAAGTGGAAGCCATGAAAGGGGCTTTTTGAATTAACCTGTAATCCTACAAACTAGTGTGTTAATGTCGTTAATTACTTGGCCTTGTTATGCTAATGTGACAAACACAAAGGACAGACCTTCCATTAAGTAATGATTGGACTGTTGTTAAGGCCCAGGGTTGAGCCAACAGTCAATTGCACAAAACAAACATTAAACATATTAATAATAATATTCAAACTGAAATTAATATGGTTGAATAAGAACCTTAGGACTAGGCCTTTCAAGACCTGGAGAGAGAGAGGATTTAAACACAACATGAACATCTGATCCAACACAATCATTTCACCCAAACCTTGAAAATGACATAACTTCATTATCTTGTTTCATGAGAATTTGATATAGTTTCTTTTTTTCGATTGCATCATTATAATTCAGACTTTTTTTGTGTTGATCGGTTGTCCAGCCCATATTTATGCATATTTATGAGAACATCAGGATAGACAAACTGCAGACTCAACATTAAATCCTTAACACATAAGTTGTTACAAGTCTTGCCCTCTCAACATGTTGTTATTTGTTATACTTTAATAATCCCTGGGGGAAAATTATTTAACATACATACATTACATAAATTTAACATATTTAAACATGTGTGTCAAAGAGAATTTTTTTTTCATTAAGTCATAGACAAGATAACATGAGGGATAAATACATCACACCATGTAGATTACAAATACAGACAGTGGACAAAATACAGATAACAGAATAAACAGAATACGATGTAAAGTAACAATATGTGTATAGGTGGTATATGAGTGTGTGTGTGTGTGTGTGTGTGTGTGTGTGTGTGTGTGTGTGTGTGTGTGTGTGTGTGTGTGTGTGTGTGTGTGTGTGTGTGTGTGTGTGTGTGTGTGTGTGTGTGTGTGTGTGTGTGTGTGTGTGTGTGTGTGTGTGTGTGTGTGTGTGTGTGTGTGTGTGTGTGTGTGTGTGTGTGTGTGTAAATGGGAGGCAGGTGGTACAGTATTTATAAACATATACAACATGGCATAGATAGATGATAGAATATAAATATAGAAATCAGACTTTGTTATTATTGTGTCCACCCTCTGTGCTGTAGGCCTCTTCAGTGCCACCACATAGGTCATTTACATTGAATCTAAGGACGACAGAACTCCCCCTCTCTCCGAGGGACTGTCTATCCTCCTCCTTAATGGGCTTCTGGCATTATGCCGAGCCCTAACTGGAAAAATGCAGTTATTCATTGATCTGCTCAATTAAAACAAGGAGAGAAAGGCACAATGTTAGCACAGGTGTTTGGTGTATTCATTACAGCCTTACACATGTGGAAGTAAGTCATCACATTTCCACAGTGATCCTGTTCCCACCGTGGGGAGTGTGGAAGTGTATTGGGGCAAAACTAAATTGTACATGCCAATTATGTTGAGCTCTGTAAATCAATACCCCATTAATGCCCAAACCATCAGGTGAGAGTGGCGTAGATGTGAATAGCCCTGACACACCATACACCAGTGTTTTCTGCTGATAAAGCAAAGGTTATTTACTTTTAAGTCCACGGTTGGAAATGTTATGTTGTGTGTGACGCTGCATTTAAAGAACAGTAGTGTTACTTTTGGCAGCTATTTTTAGATTTAGTCTTAGTCCTGTTTCAAACATAATTTTATCATATTTAGTCAACCTCCTCGTGTTTTTATTTTGTCAAGTTTTAGTCAACTAAAAGTCTGAGCATTTTAGTCTTATCTAAGTCACAGAAAAGTCAATGAACATTTTCATCTTTTTTAGTCATCAGTTTTGAACAGTTTATCTAGTCTAGCCAAAACACATTTCATGAGACTTTTTCTTATCCCTACTTTATTTTCTTATCCTGATTAAAACAACACAGGTTGAATGATCAAGAATAGAGGTTTGCATAAAGACTTATTTTACACCTGATTACAAACGCTGAAAATGATAGCAGCCTTTTACAACCTTTTCAGAAATCATTGTCTAGCCTTTACAGTAATCCCCAACACTTCACATCAGTAATTCCCAATGCAATCTGGACATCACCCGAGGAGCACACACCTAATGCTGAACATCTACCCATCACACATCGTTATTGCTTACATTTTATGTGAAATGGATTCCGTGACCTTGTGAATATGCCCTTTTTATCAGGAAGTGTCCGTCTCTTTTAGCTATTCTGGTGGTGGCTTAAAGTGGTCTTGAATTAGTCCATTATGCAATCCATTATTTTTTTATCCAAAAAGCTAGTTTCAACAGAGAGACTACCCTTACTGCCTTTCCTAAATTTCCCATGATACAATTTGATAGCATTTTAGACCTCCCTGCCTAATAAATGCCCAAACTCAACACCTCCAGTTTGTAACACAGGTTTTCCGAAATTTGTCCTTAAACAAAGCTCCTCTCGAGCCGCAGAGAACATTATAAAACTTTTGTGGTAGGTTGAGTACTCCTTGTGACCAGTAAACTGACCTTGATGTGTAAAATCAGTGCAATGTCCCTCTAATAACATTGCTTGCATGTAATGAATACGTCTATAGGAATGAGAAAAGGGCTTTGGATGCTCACCCACAGTTATAACTGAATCATGGCTCCACTGGTGATGCACAGCTGGGAAGGTCACACAGCATGCTGGACGAGCTACGTAGTGGTGACGTCTTCCATTGCACTTTAGCCAACCATTTCCTCTTCTTCTTCCTGTGCCGTGTCTACTCACGCAGACAGGCAAGACTGAGTCCAGACCTGTAAAAAAAAAAGAAACATTTTATTGAATATGACCCAGGTATTGCAAGTGCTTCTCTCTTTGTGTTTTCACAGTGTGTACCTTTATGTGCACCTCCTGTTTCTCTCACTCATACCAGCGTGAGACATTCAAGGACAGTCAGCCAAGTTTAAACATAGCAGTTTGGAGAGGCTCTGAGTCAAATGCCTTACAGAGATTCTTGGCGACACCTTTGTGAGTAGTGAGGCTGCGACGTTTATCGTGTAACATCAAAGAGCTTGGGCTGAAAATGCAGCTGAAGAAAAGTGTGTCATTATCAAGTCATGAACTCTAATTTGGATGCACGACATTGAGATTCACAGCAAAAATCCATCCCCCAATGGTATACCACTGCTGTGCTTTACAGTGTTTTTGCTCACGTGTGAAATGGTTAATACTGTATATATATATATATATATATATATATATATATATATTGATAAGTCATTTTACCTCGCTGAGTCTAATCGGAACTGAAGGGACATAGTCAGTATTTTGCTTTTTTTCTTATGCCTATAGTGGAAAAATGGAAGAGGGTTAGTCACAACTCTATTGCTTACCAACTGTCTGGGGTGGGGGATGTGACAAAAATAATCTGGCATCATGTCTTATTCAAATACATTGGAGGGAACACTGCTTGTGTGGAGGCTTATGCTTCACTCAGCCAGTGATGTTGGCATGCTGCATCAGCTCCAAAACTGGATGACTAAAGACTGTATTTTTAGGGCCTTCATAATAGAGAATCATAAAGTGCAAATATGTAGGTTTTCTGGAATGAACAGCAGGAGTCCCATCATTTTACTGAGGCACACTGGTGTATAAAAAAAGGCACATTGCCTGTGACCCAGTAATGCAGTAGGGGGTGTTAGTGCATGATGTGCACACAATTTCAAAACAATCTATTTTCATATTGCCCTGACTCATTGTACAATTCTTCAAGCTGAAGCTCAGCGGCATCTGAGGGTAGACGTCAGTTGTGTGCAAAAAGGAATAAAAGATGAATACGAAAAACTGTCTTCAACAGTCTTCATGGGTTAGTGCAGTTTCTGCAGTAGGATATTTGCTTTTTATGACAGCGACAAGCAAGTACTGTATTGGCAAAAAAACAACTTAACAGCAGCGATAGAAAGGCTTCACAGTTACTGCCAGGTACGGTCATGCATACAAAGTCGCAATGACAATGTTGTCGCTACGATTTCTGTATAACATTTCCCACTCTTCTACGTATTATGATGGAGCTAAACAGAAGAAAACACAGGGTACTATAACAACCTGCCAAAATCGGCAACAACACAACCTAACAGGTCACTACAGCTCAACAGTGTTAAACATTTTTGAAAGAAAATATTTCGGGGGAAAAACAAACAGACGTGGCAGGAGAGCTGGGACTCAAAACTACAAAATATACAGAGCTATAAATGCTTGTTTTGTGTTGGGTTGGTCCCTGTACGATTAACTTATTTTTAAAAGAATGATTTTTCTAGAAATGATTACAGTTTTAATTGGTCCAATATTTTGGTTTATATCCAAACACCTGCCAAGTCCTGCCACATTTTATCATGCTAACCCACAACGCAAACAGATAACTGGCTGCATTTGAAACGCCTATTCATTCCATCAACTTCTCGCCTACTGTGTCCCACAATGCAAAGCGTCGGAATGGTCTTTTTGTTTTTTTCTGTACCGCAATTATGTAGTAGTAGGTGGTTCTGAACACAGCCTACGTACTGGTAATGAGGCCTCTGCACCACACAAGCTCCTGGCTGGCCTGTGTCTGTGGCACATGAACAGTGTGATGTGGCACTATTACAAAAAGTCTGTCCCACACCACACACTGCAGCAGCCAATGGCAAGCAAAGAAGCTTGACAGCCTTTCACATCATCACGAGTTAACCAGCTGTGAAGAGAACACCTGCCGCTGATTAATAAAGAATCACAGCAACAATGCCACGTGTGAAAATTGTTGTAGTAATTGTTGAACTAACATCATTACCCCCAAAAGGTGAAGTCAGACGAAACAATATGTTTCTGGAGTGGTTTTTGAGTGTGTCAGAGAAATTAGTACTGTGTGAGATGAAAAAGGATGGGAGATCTGGACAACAGTGCATCTCACAGTAATTAGACCATAAAGTCTCATGCTCTCACTTGGTTTAGGACCTTGTGTTGGACAACACACATAAGACTGTCCCTTTTTATGATCATTAACTTTATTGTTATGATTTTATGGTCATAAAGGAAAGTCTTGGTACAATTCCCGTATTTTTTACCGTATGAATTTTATATGCTTTTATTTCCTCAGATCTCTAAAAACCTCCCCGTGACTTGGCTGAGTTGATTTATGGCGAATATGTTTTTTTGTCTCTTTAAGAAATTGTATAACTTTTGCACTCAACATAGAATTTATCCCCCGTCACTTATAAAGTAGATCCTCAATTCCTAACATTGAAGACACATGTAGCATCAGCTACATATGTAGCACCTCCAAGCTATTCGATGAGGACAGAGTGCCTCATTAAACTTTGCTTTAGATCTAACTTCACTTGTTTTGGAAAGTTTCTTTCTTTCTTTAACAATACATCTTCTGGGAGCAATTGGAACAAAAAAGGCTCCAAGTGATTTGTTTTGAGACAAATGTATCTGTTTTCAGATGGATTTTTGTAGCAAGTACCACATTGTTTGTCAGTAATAGAACAGTTTTCTTTTGGTAATTCTAATTATGAAAGGCTTTATTGAACTAAATTGACTTTTCTCTTTTCTGTCTGTACAGTGATTAATACCACCAAATACTATTCAAAATGTGATCAAAATACCTTTGTTTGTAATACGAAAACCTTAAAAAAAAGCCGACAACAACCATATCTTATGGTTCTCTTCATCGGATGGAATTTTCTCTATTATCATGTAAATGGTAAAGTTGTCAAGTATGGAACTTCAAGTGATTCTGAACTTTCTTGTCGGCACCAAATGACACTTGTTGACCAAAGTTACCTAGACCAGGCAATGACAACTGAGGAGACTCAAATTGCTGACAAAGACTAAAAGATGTGATTGAAAGCATGATAAATAACACAGTAAGTGGACATTGAGATGAGATTTATCGGCTAAAGAGAGAACATTCACAGTCAACTTTTGCTCCCAAACATGTAAATTCTTCTAATTGGAAAGATTTAAATGGCTACCTCTCCAAGTATAGTCCTACTGTAGGCAGTACTCTAGGCTATTCTCATTCACTGTTTGCACATATACCAACGAAAAGTAATGCACTTTAACTCAAATGTATTCCTATTTATGACAGTAGAAATCACGTTTGGAGCAGGAAAGCAGGTGACGTTAAATAACTTTCACCCGGTGCACCGGTGTTAGTGTCCTAGAAGTATCAAACTTCAACTTAATCAGTTTTCTGCCATATTTCGTAGGATATCATACAAACCAATGTCATAGTGTAAAATAGAACATTATATTTTCATTAAGGAATGCATAACTCTTCATAACATATCATACAAACCTGTAGATGAGCATATCATTAGTATTCAGTTTAATATCAGTCTCCAAGGAAACAAGTTTATATATAAATTAGATGAACATTAAATATTATATTAAAAATACTTCAATAGGCACTTGACAGTAAACTGAGCCATCAGGTCAGCACTGGCAGGCTCACACATTCTCCCTCTTCCCTCTCCCAGAGATTTGTAAAGTTGAGTCTTCAAAGACGAAGCAGGGGCATGTTTCCAAGTTTGTTATCGAGTCTGCCTCTGACTCCTGAGCTCCCTTGGCCCTGGCCATCTCCTCTTTCCCAAGGTCCCAATAATAACATCATCTTGTCCTTGCTTGCTTTGTGGCATCATTTTGATGTACTCTCCAGTCGGCAGGGAAGAGAGGCTCTCTGGAGATCGTGTGTCCTGGTATGTCCAATCGTTCGCTTTCGTTTATGAATTCATTGGTCTCCAACCAGCTAAGTAAAGCCCAGACCGGTTTTGAGGGATATCTGGGGAACCTTGGAAGACAAGTTGCAGCAATAGATCATTATTGATGCTGCTGTCACAGCCCCCAAGAAAGCTTAATCTGCTTCGCCTAGCGGTGTCATTAAAAGTGAATTTTGAATGTGTGGCCATTGATTCAAACAGACTTAATTGCTTTTTTTTTCAGTAAGCCAGGGGCATATTTCAAGACCCAGAATCATCATAACTTCATCACAAAGTTAAATAAACATACAGGCATTTAGCTTGGTTACTCTAGTACATTTTAATGTAAACTGACAGCTTACAATCTAACACAGTAAAATACTACCATGGATAATGGGAACAATGCAAGGTACAATACATGCCTTTATTGATATATATACGGCATGTATAGTTTACCATGTATGTACAGTATATTTCAACTTATTAGTTTCTCTTTCCACTGAGACAGAGAAACTGCAAAATATAATGGATGAAAAAACAATTACAGATGGCCTCGAGAACGATCTTGTGTTTTAAAGAGCGAGGTGCACTGAGGCAGTTTGAATCTTTTTGACTTGAGTCTTTTTCTCAGAAACTAATTTAGCTAATTTGTGAGGGGGGACTGAACACCCATTGTTCAATGTTAATGTGAAATCTTGAGCAGAGTTGACAATTATTTTGCTTTTTTGAAATGTGAACAAAAATATTTGTAGTTCCTGGAATAGAAAAATGGCAAACAACTATCAAGGATCTTCCAAAAATATATATTTTCTATATGACTGCCATTATTGTGCTTGCTGTGCTATATAATCATTTAGGTTTGGGTTCAATGAAAGGTCACCTTCATGCTAGTTTTGTGTTACTTGTCCCATCAATCCAATTCACACCTGCCATGGAGGGAGTCTCTTCAAAATTTGATCCTCTCCATATGAAACAACCGCCTGCTTTGAGTCAAGCTAAAAATAGCAATGCAGGGAAGGCGGCTACTGTATGAATGCTGCCATGAGAGGAATGACAGTTTACCATCATGTCCTATTCTCAAGTTTACCTTAAATCATAATAACTGGAATCAACATATGGTATAATTAATTGACAGTGGTATAATTTATGCAGTAATTAGTAATCAAAGAGTGTCTGAAGTGTGATAAACAGATGTAAACCAAGACAGAAAATATCATGCTTTAATCAGCCAGATTTTCACTTTTTATAAGACCAGTTATTTCAATCACTGTAAATACTGTTTGATTAAAAAATTACCCAGAGATTGAGAGAAGTGCTGTTACGCATGCTTGATTTAGAGGATAAGGATGGCTGTTTTATTCTCGACAAAACTTGAATAACCCATTAGCTGTGAGCATTGGCCCTGATTGATGGCTCCAGTCCATGGCTGGATCAGGCTGCCTCGGCAATGATGAAAGATTTAAGAGCACCAACCTTCAGGCAGGTTCTCCTCTGCGGATAACCGCGGGGGATAGCCTAGCGCAGTCTGCCCTTAACTTATCCTTACTAATTTATAGTCCGGCTCACACAGGGCACATTTCCAATGCTGGACCTGGGAGCACGATGCTGCCTCTCACAGCTGGCTGAGCAGACTGAAGGAGCTGCGCTAGGATTGCAGATGCTGCCACTGAGACCTGGACCTGCCATGTCGGGTCAGCACAGCTGCAGCTCTGATCAGAATGGAGTCAAGGGAGATGTCATCTTTGCGAGACCACATGGTGAGGTGGAAGAAAGCACTGTCTCATATAATTTCTCACAGTGACTGCTAGAAACTGTACCTGATTGTTTTTTAAGATTATTTATCATTAATTTGAGGATTTTCTTTTGAGAACATTGATAAAAAACGTTATGGTAAATATGATGCCAGCAGATGATTAAATTAGCACAGAGACCGGAAACGTTAACCTGCCTACCATCACCTCTTTAGCTCACTAATTAACATGTTATATCATGTTTGTTTAATTTAAAAACAAAAAAGTGTAAAAATGGCAGTTCAAGTGGGGTTATGAGCCCAACTGTTTATTTGCTAGGAACAGCAAATCACCGTCAATTATGACATCACAAACCATTTTTAAAGCGTCTAATTACTAATAAAACCAAACTTATCAGAAACGTGAACACTTGAACATACACCAGCGTGATAAGAACTACCTAAAATGACAGAAATCGTGTACTTCATTTTCTTTTAGTTTGGCCCATGTCCCACTGCTAACATAGAGAGGGCGGCGGGCTGTGAAACAAGTTGTCGGTTTTTGTATGATTTAACAAATATGTAACATGATAGCTTTCAAATTGCTTGTAGACAGATCATACGAGGTTAAGGTAAACTGACTACTGGAGTTTCACGTTTACTGTAGAGACGTGAGATCAATTTTCTTATCCAGCTCTACGCCAGAAGGCAATTGAGTGTAAGTAAGTGCCAAAATGTCTAATGTATTCCTTTACTGTACTTACAATTAAAAATGTAATGCAATGCGACTCATAAACAACACAGATCGAAATGTTATTTGCAGGGTGAACTTTTATGCTAATAATTATTTAAAAACACATAAACACTTTGACTGGTCACTAAAGCTCCTTATTTATGAGTAATTTGCCCTGTAGATACAAGGAAATTAATAACCTTTTCATGATTTAGCTGTTTCTCACTGCTGACATGAGAGGTTTGGTTATAATGTAAATTAAAATGTCATTGGATCCTTTGTGTACCGTTAACATGACAAACAATATCAATCATAAAGTGGAGGCTTTTGTCGGAAATGCCACTTAATCATTACCTTACAGCCTTTGGAGAGACTCTAGCAATGACTCATGAATGTGGACTTCAACAGTTACTAACAATTAAAGAGAAAGCGAAGTGTTTATCTCATTAAAATCGGTTTTGATGTACAGGGCATTGATTTCAACCACATATGACATGTCTCGCATTGTGAACAGACCTATTATGCCTCCGCGTTTAAGGTCAAAGGTTTGCAGAGGGAGCTCTGAGATTCATTAGCTAATTAAAGGCTTCTCCCCGAATGGGGGTTTAGGTGTTTCACTCTCTACTGCACCTTCTCGCTCTCAGACTTGAACATAGCTCTGCTGAGCGCTGAGTTCTTTAATGAGGGTTAGACCAAAGATTTCTCCAATGAAAGATTCCCCAGCATCAGAGTCCCCAATTAAATGCCCTTGTGGAGGGTAAAATACATATAATTATGAATCTGATCATGGCTAATTAAACCTAAGGGATTTGATCCAATGAAATGACAGTGTAGCTGAGATTTTTGTTTGGGAGGAGAAATGGGAGTTGATTTTCGGTGATGTTGGGCAGAAAATCCACAGTTGTCTTTCATCATATTGTAAGTCAAGTGTTCTGGCAGAAAACTACACTTCTGCACCTCCTCTTGGCTCTGTTTTTACCTCCTAGAAAATCCCGCCTTTGATGGGAGACGTTGGCCAATCTTAAGTCAATTCAAAGAGAGAGTGTTCCTATTGGCTCAGGACAAAGAAGGGGAGAGGGAGATCTGCAAGAATAGGTCTCAGCTTCAAATTTTGCATCTTTAAGGAGAGTTTTTTTTTAAAGAAAAAACACTGCTTGTTTGACTCTTCAAGGTATCTGAAGATTTTTTTTTTTCACAAACAAAACAACAACCTTTTATTGATAATAAAAATGTAATACTATGCCCTGATCTGCATCATACATGAAGAGGGAAAACCAAGATTTCAAAGTTAAGATTGATGGTATATGACATATGGGAACACCAGTAGCCTCAGACTGGACAGGCGAGCCAGTGGGGATAATAGAGCGGAGCTCCATGACAAACATGAAGGAAATGGGTGGTTCTACGTTGTCACAAGTGTGTAGCCTAGTTTTAGTGTGAATTGAAATCAGGGAACTGCTTGAGGCCAGCCTATTTGCTCAGCAAAACCTTCTCCAGGATGAGTAGATGTTTTAAGGATATGTCGGATGCAGAGGCAGATGAACTTGGCAAATACAGTAACAATTACAGACTCAACGCAGCTGACGGTTTGCTCACGTCCATCTATGTTGTTGGACATGGTGTCCTAATTACATAATTAGTCAGAGTTTGGTATAGGCCTATATTTCCCTCTATGGCATACTGTCATTAGCTTTGAACTATGCAGTAAAAATCTGCCCCCAGGAGACAGCTAATTTGTGGTGGAGACTCATTTAATAGCTTTGGTAATTAGTGGATCAACATTATTATTATTATTTTCCATGCTTACTGCATGTGTGACTCCATTTGCCAATGCCCTATGCTGTGTATTTCATGAATACAATGATTACCTAAAAGCCTTAGCTACCCAATCATGTGTGGACAAATACTGTTAAGTCCAAACACTGTGAATAAAATAAATATGAGAGCAATGTCAATCTTTGTTTCCTGCTATATCCCATGTACTGTATAAACAAATTATTCTTAGCAGCACTCTTAACATGCAAGTCATTCCACATTATCATTTCAAATTCAATATTAAAAACAGTTCAGCACCTATGCACCACTTCCACACAAGTGGTATTTATTGAATACCAACATAAAAGCACTGACATTTAAAGATTTTCTGGGAAAATGTCACATAACTGATGATGTTGAACACAGGCCTAATGAAGTAGCATGTCAGCATAGTTTCCAGCTCAATGTTAAAACAAGGCACCTTTGACATTTTAACCCAAGCCATGATAATCCCCTCTTTGCTGGCCTTTCAAATCATTGCTTATCACATACTATTATTATTTGTCCTTTGCTTGTATGCGGCTATGCACAGTCACATTCAAAGAGCACCCGGGGGCACAGAAAGATGACACCGACAGAACAGTGTTGACACAGCGACTGTGTGTCTGCTGATGCGACATTACAGAGGTGTCACTGACTCAACGGGGCAATGGCTTTGCTAAGATAAAGAGCACAGTGGTGACTGATGGCAATGCTGTCACCAAATCCATTGGCTTGTTTTCTCCGATGTTGTGCACACATCAGTGAAAACAACAGTATAGTGATAATAATAATGAGGGACATGGCTTCAACTACAAACTACTTCATTATCTGACCAAACCTCACATGTTCTTATCTAACAAGAGTATGCCTACAGTGAGACACTTGTGCTAAAAAGTAATGGCAGCATGATAACATGCTAAGAGTAACAATGCTATAATGCTCAGAATGCTTAATTAATTAGGATGAAATGTTTGGAAATGGGATTTAGATGTAAATTTGGATATCACTCATGTCTGTATGGTAATTATGAAGCTTTCGCAAGCAGACGATTAGCTTAGTTTAGCACACAGATTGCAAAGAGGAGGAAACAGCTAGCCTGGTTCTGTCCTAAGGCAACATGTCTGCCTACTGTGACAGCATGTTAAATCTCATTTGTTTAATCTACAAGAAATGAGGTGTAAAAGGGAAAGTTGTGGTTTTACAGGAAGTTATGTGCTGGACTATTAATTGGCCAGGTTAAGCAGTTTTGTCTTGTCATGAGGTTGTCAGACAGCCTCTAATAGAGACTCATGAAAGTAATTCTGTCTTGTCAATTAATAAATCTGTACAACCAAAACAAAACTCAGACAGAGCCAGGCTAGCTTGTTTCTGAAGTTTATGCTTAGCTAAGCTGCTGGCTGTAATCTTCTCATCTAACCCTGGGAAAGAAAGTACATTTTTTATTAGGCCTACATACGTATAAACAGGATTTAGCATTGTTCGCATTATGTAAAGCAGTTCTGTACAATTTATCTCAGCCATATGTATCTCCTATATTATATAATTTACATCAACAACTGCAAAATACATTATGATGTTCCTCTAGTTTAGTTTTGAACCATTAGATGTGAGTCATTTCTGCAGTTTTGTGCCTTAAGTGACACATACACAGTCACACACCAAAGCCAGCATGACTTTCCTCCCTCTTAATGGGGATCAATAGCCTGTAGTCTGTGGGAAACCCTGCTGCATTTGTGACTAGACTGAACCATAGGACCCTGATGAGGGGGTGGCTGAAGAATAGCTTAGGTGGGTCGACCAAGTATCTATAATGAACTCCCTTGGGGCTGACACATTTTATGTGGAAATGGCTCCAATTAGGCCATCCAGCTGTAAAGTCCAGGGAGGGTTGGGCAACAGCAAAGGAGATTGTGGATGGGATTAAGTTACAATCAGGTGTTATCAGAGCTCCATTCAATCATCACTCTTGTGCCATTTTGCACTTCTTAAAGTCTACTGATTGCACAAATCAAAGGCTATTTTTCCTCCAGCTTAAAACCCCAAATCATTGCACATTGAATCATCCAAACAGCGTCTCATGTTAAAGCACAATGATACTAATTCTGTTTTACGATCTTTGCGGCTTTCATTACTTGACATCAAATGCAAAAGTATGCATTTTACATTTGAATAACATCTCAATGCCTGCAGATTATCATAGTTATAATATTTTTAGCCTTAAGTGAAGCCTTGTTTTATGATAAAACATGTATCACTCCCAATGCACTGAAATGCAGATCTTTCTTGGTTGGAAACTAGTGAAACTGATGTGTGACTGTGTTGGTAGAAGCCCTCGGAGACGACACGTCATCATGAGTTTGATGAATGTATCCCTGAAGTTTGACTGACCCCTCTGGGACTTTGACCTTTAACGGTGCAAAATGATTTGTAGTTGGATGGGTGGAGTATAGACATTAGGCAAGAGGAAAGGTCATTGGCTTTTCACAACCATTCATCTAGCGATAATGATGCAATAATGTCAAATGTTTACTTGAATTACGTGCCTCATTTGGCAGTGTTCGACAGGGTTTTAAAAATAAATGTATTTTTAATATGCTTCTGAGTAGTTTAATTTACAGTTGCAACTTATAATCATTCTGTCAAATGTTTTACTCACATTTTTACTTGCATTCATATGCAAAATATTGAAAGCTGTTTTTTTACTCAAGTTGTTAATGTGAACAAAACCTCTCATGTCTACTTTTCAGGTGCAGTAAGTTTTTATGACAAAATGTCTTAGGATCAATGGGCCTCATACAAGAATCATTTGTATGCACTTTTTGTTGCCCTTACATCGGCTAGTTCTTCTTCTGACTGGACATTCCTATTCCTTTATCTTTCTTCTCGTCCTTTTTCTGAGTTTAACGTCACCTGTCAAACGTCAGTGGTATGTTGGTTTGTGGTTAGAACATGTCACTTCAATCTGCTGTCCATACTGTATAGGTTTTTATTGGTGCGTTTCTCTAAGCTAATTCCAAATTCGCTGGCACGCGCGTCAAATTCACAATCGGGTGGATAAGAACAGAATGAATCCCACATGGTATGTTCTTCTTTTCCTCCTTGCTTTGTGCAAGAACAAATATGAGTGAAAAATAATAAAACATTGATGCTTGAGGCCCATTGTGTTTTCAGGGAAGAAAATAAAAATCTCAGATGTTATAAATCATTCTAGGAGCAAAGTCAAAATTATGGCGACAGCTTTTCAACAAAAAGCATCATGTGCTCTTTTAGAGAATTCACATAAAAGACCTCAAATGTAGACTCTAAATGTGATTTTGAGTAAGATGTGCTTTCCTTGCTTAGCTCACGCTCAATTGGTCTTGAACATTTAGAGATGCCAGTGAGTCGAGAAACAACCCTTTCTCTCTAATGCTGTTGCATTATGGAATAACCTCTGGTTGAGCATCACAGAGGTATTTCACCGGCTTACTATTGATTTGCCTCTCTGTCCAATTTAAAGTGACACATTTTTTTTTTTGCAGCTCTGAGTGGTGGCACAACTAGAACTAAAGGCATACTCAAACATTCAGCACATCCCTCCACTCAGATGGTAATCCTACATGAGGAAGTGGCTTCGTACAGCTTTCCCCTGTACATTGCTTGCAGTTCTGTGTTTGTCTGAGTCTATATCTTAACCACTCTACAAACCGGATGAGTGTGTATGTGCCAGTTTGTTTTCTCAGGCTTGGCAAGCTCAAAACATGCAAATGTTGCTGTTCATTATCGCTCTCTTCAGTTTTCTATGATAAAATCACAGAACAACTATTAATCTTCATCTTTCTTCTATCCACACACAATCTACACACACTGAATTTAACAAAACTGGATAATAATGAAGGTGCTTAGTATTGTGTTTAAGAAATGAAATATCAAAATTACAGTGATCCCAACAGGCGGGGCAGAACCATTACAGACCAAAAACCAAGTGTTACTGACTGGCCCAAGGCGACTTTAACTGGTGGCTGACATGATCACTGTTGCTTGGAATAGAACTCAAGCAACTACACAATTTGTATTGGCTTGTTGAGGTTCAACAGACAGTTTTCTTGTACAATTGATGCTTTTTTATGTTGGATGATTGAGCAGTTCTCCCCTCACTTGAAACATTGACATAAACCTCTCCCACTGCTGACTGAGGCTGTCCTCGCCAGGAAAACGACATGGTGCCATCAGCATCTGGCCTTGACATCAGAGAGCATGGTCTGGTTTCACAAAGATAGGCTTTGACTTTGGCTTAGATCTAGTCAGAATTCAAGCGTCTAAATTACTCCCATGCACAAAGCTGTCCAGTTCTTAAGGAGGACTAAACTTAAAAACATGGCTGACTGAGCAAGCGCATCACACCTATTAGCTTCCTTCACTGCTGCAGAAAATATTTGATTTCTGAAAGGATTCAGCAGTTACGAGGGTATTACCATTAAATACATCAACATGTGTAACAATCCAAAAAAAACAACTGCCAGCACTATATCTTAGTGCAGAGCAGAGCAGAGGCAGCAGAGCCGTGGCTTCTTATTGTAGCGAGGCTGAGTTCTGCTAACCTGATTGTTACTATGGAAGCATGGGTCTTAGTTCTGAGATAGCCAGAGGAAGCGTGACCTTAGTTTAAATAGTAACAAGAGGTGCTTTCAGCCATACCCAGGTCACATTGCCTGCATGAACTACCTCACTGAACTGTTTCATTTCTACATAGGGTTTGTCAATAATGACCATAAATAATAAAATGTTTCATCAGAAGATTCCTGCTACAGAAGCAATAGGGCTTTTACTTTGATAAAAAAAAACAGGAGGTGACACATCATCTTGCTGTTCTGCAGCTGAGTCGCACTTGACCCATGCTGCTACGATGGGCTGTGTGGTTGCTCCAACCTGTCAACATGGGCAGTGAAAAACAAAAGCAACAAGTTCACATACAATGATCTCTAGCCTCAATTCACTGATTAGTCCAACTTCAACCTACGGCTTCAGTGTTTTTCAGACTTAAATCTAACCTGATGAGACCTTAAAAGGCTGTGTGAAACTAATTATAACTCAGCTACTTTGTTTTTTTCTCCCAAACACTAAATGATAAACAGTGGCCATATGCTGAGCTAGAAAATAGAGCAATACGATTGTCTCGGAGGGATCTGTTGGTGCTGTATAGCTGCAGGGCGAAACAGTGTCGGTGTATTCCTGTTTGCTTTCCAAAGATGATGGTGCCAGTCCGGGGGGTTGTGCTTTAGTTAAGGCTGCTGTCCTGTTAACTGCTGTTACTTGGGCTGGCCTACGGCAGTCTAATGACACACACACACACACACACACACACACACACACACACACACACACACACACACACACACACACACACACACACACACACACACACACACACACACACACACACACACACATACACACACTGATGTGGTCTGATGGGCTTCAGGGTGATTTAACTTCTTTAAAAGCCTTCATGATCTTCTGGTTTGTGTGTGGGTGCAAGTTGATGGATTTATATCTGTACTTATTTTTGTGTGTGCACACATGGCTGCATGTTGCCTCTTTGTGTGTGGGTTTCATCAGACAACGCCAACTTTTACAATCCCCCAGCCAGGACCTCTCTGAGTCTTAAGCAGTCCTAGTTATCTCGTCTTGCAGGGGCTCACTGTGCAGGTACTATACAATGCTGCAGCCAGCTGGCTTCTGGATGAATCCAAAAAATTTTTGGGAGATTGAACCACTTATTTGGGTCATGTTGGTTTGGGTGGAATAGAGTTGTTCATTGATCAACTGTGCCCCTTTTTTTTAGCTTAAGGTGTGCTTAAAAATACTTGTTTTTCATCACGAATTGCCATTCTGTTTGCATGCCTCCTGAATGTGGTGTGCTCTTTACTGTAACTGTGCCAACTCTTCTGCAAATGGTTTACACTCAAAAACCAGGTTGCCTTGCACTGAATAATTTCATGTTCAAAAGGGAAACCTTAAGAGACATGTCTCATGCTAACAATGAAATTGCAAACAGTTGCATCATGGCACAACATTTTTTTTGTTTTTAAACTCATTCTAATTTTCCAATACAACATGATCGTTGTCTGAGAGATCTGTGTTCTTCAGAGCTGTTGCACTTGTACTTTCCGGCAGTTCTTGCAGTAGTTTGAAGTAATTCAAATAATACATTTTTTATACTGTTATGTACTGTTATTGTTACTGTTACTGTTATATACTGTTTCAAATGTTAAAATATCTGCTTTGGTTTTAAAAACAGCATTTAGAAGCGACGGGTAGAATAATCCATAATGGATTTTCATGGCAGCCACTTTTTCACCACAGATTTTTAGGTCAGCCATTTGTGTGCTTACTTGGCTTGTGAGAATTAATGCTACAGTAAACTGCCAAGGGAACAAATGCAATTGTGGTGTGGAAAAAAACGAGTAAACATTGATGCATTAAGCCCTTTCTAAAACCATCTAATGTGTGTGTTATTATCTCTGAACCGTTCATTTGGTGTAAGTAATCACATACAATGATTGTGCGTCAAGCTTGGAATTTTATCATTAATCTTAGAATAATTCAGCAGGTAATGCCCTAAAATTGAAATGAGAAAACATCGCCTGTAGGACTTCTGCATAGCAGGTTTGTGTCATTACAGAACAAAGAGATTGTGCAACAAAGGGCAGAAGAAAATACTTCAAAGAGCTCACAGTAGATTTGGTGGAGTGACAATGATGAGCAGTGTCTTCCTTGTAAGAGTAACAAGATCCCTATCACCGAGCTGAAATGTAGGCCAGAAGTTCGAGGAATGCCTACTGTAGTTTGCACGCATAAGGAGAAAATTCAATTGATGCTTTTTTGGGAAGGTGCATTCTCACTTAATAATGTATGTTCCAATATCTTGTTCTACAAAAACCTTGTTCTCTAGCGTGTTTATCATCCAGGGCAATGGAGGGACACATGGACGCTAGACGAATAGGAAACGCACTTACTGTTAATAACAATGCCTGGGGGTGGCATACAGTATTCTAAATCTGTTCTGCAGCCTTAGGTCAGGACATGCATTACTGTAATCTATTCTAAACATACACTGTACTTTTCTGTATATGCTTAGCTCTTTAGGCACTATAGTGTACCTCTGTTGGGGAGATTAGTCTGAATGCTGCAGCTGTGATAAAGAGTAAAGCAGATTAACACACAAGTAATGCCCAGTCTTGTTGTTTTTGACGTACTTCGGAATTGTCTCTGTTCTCTATGCAGATGGTTCTGTATTACCTAAGATGACTATGGTGTTTATTTATGGAATCCTGATATTTTCTGAGTTCAAGCTGCTAGCCAGAGCCCATAATACAAGCAATGTATTTACAAGTGTATAGAAATGTTTAAATCCGGGGACAGGTATAGTGTTTTTTTCTAGGGCTGCAACTAACAATTGCAGATTATTTTCGATTTATTGTTTGGTCTATAAAACATTTTAAAAAGAGCAATCGCAATTCTGTTATGTCCTCAAATGTCTTGTTCTGTATGACCAATGGTTGAAAATACAAAGATATTAGGTTTAAAATCATGTAAATGACAAGGAAAAGCAGCAAATTCTCCCATTTGAAAACCTGAGAAAACCGTCGAATGACTTAAACGATTAAACCATTATCAAAGTAGCTGCGTGTTCTTTTCTGTTAATTAACTAATTAATTATTCAACAAATCATTGCAGCTTTAAATTCCGGTAAATAATATTTTATTAGACTGAGCTTAGTGTATTAAATGTATTGGTTTATTTTCAAAATTTCATGATCACACCATATACATGTAGTCCTGTATTCATTCATTCATCAATTACCGTACTTATCCTATAACATACGCTAATTATTTTAAATGCATGTATTTAACCTTATAGGTGCAGTTTAGTTTATCTTTATCTTCTAGTGCCTCCTCTTTCATCCTCCTCATTTTCCATCCTTCTTTCTCACAGTCAATAAATCCGTGCCTCTTTTTTTTATTAACTTCCTCCTCCTCTCCACCCCATCTCCAACCTTTTTCCTCTCTTCCCCTATTCATCTCTCTCTCTCTCTCTCCCTCTGTCTTTTTGACTGGCTCTCTCTGGGGGCGGATGTGTCTCTGTGGCCCTCTGCAGATCTGGGAAGGAGATCCTCTCAGTTTAATTCAAGTCAACCCCGGTCTCCTGGTGCTCCAAAACGCAGCATGTGTGACAGCTCTACAGAGACAGCCAGAAGGAAGAGACACGTCTCATCAGCATATATGTGTACGTGTGTGCGTGCGTGTGTGTGTGTGTGTGTGCCTGCGTGAGGGACAGTGTGTTTCAGGCAGGCATCTTTCAACATTCCCATGCAGACTGAAAGAGTTAATTTCACCCTGGCAGCAATCATAGGCGTCTATAAATCTATGATGAGAGGGTGTTGATTAGTCAGTGCTAATTCAGCTCACACCAATTAAGGAGGTTGGGAGTGCTATCTAAATTATTACGTAACATATGCTATCTGCTCTAAGCTTGTTGGAGAGACTGTAAATAAAACTATGATCATTAAAACATTATGGAATCATGCCTTTTCTCACATTTTGAAGCCACACATGAGCAAACAGTTTACATAGCATTCGCCTAAAGTAAGGCCGTCTGCGGAGACATCTAATGCCCTGCAATATAGTTGCATGATGAGAAAGCCCAAAGTACAAAAACTGGAGGCTGCACTGCCCAATGACCAAATGGTCTCGTTACCAAGAACTCCTTTTAAAAAAAGTATCACTTTTATTTCAATGCTGTGCCTCTTTTTTTATTATCCGAGAGCAGTTGGTGTAATATACAAAAGTGTAATATTCAGTGCAGTGTGAAACATTGCTATCGACCAGTGGTGTGATCCCTGGGCACTGTGGTTTATGTAAGTCCTATAGATCTGTGGGGGTAACCTGTCTTCTTTCAGCTGTGTTTGTTTCCACTGGGGAAAAGGCAATATGGTAGTATAAGGTTTGGATTCATCTTACCCTAGGCTTGCCAATAAGAAATCATGATATTTTCTCTGGTGGTGAGGAGACAACAGAGCCTACAAGCGATTTAATAGCCGAGCCTTTCTCACTCTCTTTCTTTCCCCCACCTATCTCATCATTTGCTGTCTCCACACCTTAAGATGAATTCCTTGGGTTTGTCATCAGCAGGGTGGCCTCTTGAGTGCTCACATCTTTCCCTGTCCGGTCTACCTCACCTCCCAACCTTCTCCCCCATCCTCTGAAGGCGCACTATGCCCCCATACATATCAACCTCTAATAATATCAGAGGCCAGGGGGAATTGTAGGCAGCAAAGGTAAGTGGATCTGTCAGATAATTTCTCCCCTGTCCTCCACTGAATTCCTCTTCTGAATTTCCAAGTGAAAATGGAACATCAATTGGACAGGAAGCGAACCGAAACTATGAGGCAAGCATGATAGAGTGAGACAAAGAGTGTGAGAGATAGTGGGTGGACCTGCATCTTCATTTTACCTTGAACATCATCCTTTGATGCTCAGAGAGTTTTAATTTTAGCCGCCTAGTAAAATAAAATGGATAAATAGGGCATGTGTGTGTTTGAAGGGTGTGAGTGACAGTGAAAAAAAACAGAACAAAGCAAAATTATCAAGGTCAGCTCATCTGTTTGTGCATGAGACAGTTGTTATTCTCATATGTTGGAAAAATATGGAAGTGTAGTATTCCTAACAAAGGAATCAATATATTGCATTAATGATCCAGTGGAAAACCGGTTATGAACTTCATTTTTGCTGTAATGGACAAACGTCAAATGCATGGTAAATTGCAGCACAGTCCTGGTCTGTTGTATTGAAAAGTATTACCTCACAACAATGAGAACAATAGGATACTCACAAGCAGTCCTCTGCCCGTCTGCAGCATGCACAGGCCCCTCCTCCAGTGTATTCCTTTCCTCCTTGTGTCGCCAGAGACTGTCACAACTCTTCGTCTCAAGCCTGCCTTAATTGGTGCTGCTTGGATGTGTGCGTTGAAGGTGGTCAAACGCAGTGGGAAGCTGTGTCATCCAAACTCTCCCAACAGTTTCACGTCCTCAGGGCCGGCCCCTGGAGAAACAAGAGCACGAGGGAGATGTGAGTAAGAATGGGCCTCCTCTTCCCAACACAATGAGGGGCATTGAAGAAAGGGAATGAGCAGGATGGCAGCTGGGAGGAGACGCTGCCATACTATGACAGCCACTGGGTCATTCTCAGTGCCTCAGTGATGGGATTTATGTTTGCATCTTGACTGCTGTCAGGGGAGTTAATCATTGTGTGGGTCTGTTCCTCTGAGGACCATGATGAGGTACAGTAACAAGCTGCTTGACAGACGGAAAATTGATGGGGTTTTTATTGTTCTGCCCTCATGGGATGTGCCGTAGTAATTTGGATATTTCACATTTTTTATCGTATGGTATGAAAACCACCCGTATGACCTGAGCCATGACCATGCAAAAACAAAAGGAAAGTGTTATTGATATGTTTATTTGTCCTCCGCCGTGGGAAAATGATGACAGAAGAGCAAAGAAAGCAACTGCGAAAATGGCCAGAAGCACATCTTAACACAAATTTGACTATTTATTCAGCCCATCAGCTATTAATAACCTCCTTCCTCTTACTCATGCCCTCTGGGGAGTATCATTTCATATTGTCCATTTGGAAAAAATAAGACAAACACACCAGCTGCACTTCACACCAACACAATTCCTCTCCCCCAGCTACCGCTCTCCATTATTGATGAGACTTCCTCTGTCAGCCTCATCTGCCACAGTGTCGGTTGTACTCGCCTGTGGGCAGCCACTGTGGTTGCAGAGGGGGACCAGCTGATGCCACGCAAGGAGAAATGAGACATCGCTCGGGCACATTAACAGCCTATCGACAAGATGCAATGCAGCGAGCCCCAAGTGTCATGGGTTTGTTATTGGCCTCATCTAAATTCAATAGGGTTGTCATAAGGAAAGAAAGTAATTATCTCCAAACCATGGGAAAAAAACCCTTCTGTAGATCCAGCTGACTTGCAAATCCTTGACCTGAGCCACGGGATTTAAATTTTGTGATGCAGGAATGAAGCTCTCTCAAGCCCTAAAAACTATAAAGAACGTCAAAAATGGCCCACCTCTGCTATCTTATCCCATGCTGTTGAATTGGAGCTGGATGGATTAAATCTGCGACCACAAAGAAACAGTTGGTCCGAATACAAATGACTGTACTGCTCTCATTATTCATTTTTTGATAGTGGCTTGTTTCATGTTAACAGAATCTATCTGCTTTGAGGCAGATCATCATACATCCTGTGTTCAAAAACCACCCTTCTGTGTTGGGAGGACTCGTTTTGGGTGGTCACATGATTTTTGTTTCGAAGCAAGGCGTCGAAACATCTTGTTTTGAAATGTCGGTACAGTGTCGAGTAGCCTGCTTCAAGAGTAACGTCACTACAAATTACAACAAAAAAACAAGCTGGAAATGCAGAGCTAAGTAAAAAAAACAACAACACAGTACCAGGGTCAACTCATAGCTTAAACAACATCTCTAGGCTTGGTTAGTATGTCATGATGATTTATGATCATACATTTCACTGCAACTGCTCCTGAAAGACTATACACCTAGTGTATGTATGTAAAATTACTGTAGATAAAAGAAAAAATAATTTCCTACAACATACACATACTGTTTATGAATTTTAAAAAACCTAATTTTCAATATTATTTTGGAACAATGTAAAGGCATGTTAACATTACAATGCAAAAACAAGGGTCTTATAAGCTGTTTTGCCACAATGATGTGAACTTGCTATAACACATCTGTGGACAATATAGTGAGACTATGTAATTATGACCACAGATGACAATGAAGTGGCAAACACACACGGTAATGTCCGTTACTTAGCCATACTGACTTAACTGTAATTGATATTTCAATTATATTTCATATTGTTATTTCAGTAAAGTTGAGTAAAATCTTGAAATTGTCTTTATTTTGAATGTAAAAGTGTATTAACTGGGCTTTGTTGTGCTTATGGCTTCAAACATACCATATTTAAGAATATTCTTGAGCCATAAAGGCATATGTGCACATGTTTGGCCCCTTCATCACTACACCATGTTTTATTCTACTTTGACATGATACTGACAATACTCTAATGCACCACCCATGTTTCAGTCTGAAACAGTAAAAATGTAAGGTTAAATTAATTTGTAAAATAACATAGATGTAGGCTATGAATAAAATTGTGGCCATAAATGAACATTAACGTAAAACAAAAACAACAGTCAGCATGAAGTAATTCAAACAACACAAAACCGCACACAAGTGGTAAAAAATGGTAAAAAAAAAATGAAAGAAACTCTTAAAAAATTGTGTTTTTCAAAACATTTTAAAGGACACTGAGTTGCGGTCATTTTAGTGCCGAGTGAATCTGATACGAAAAAGCTTAAATAGCAATATATAACAGCTTATACTGTGGCGCGACCAAAGAAGGCCAAGGATGTCAAGCTGTGCCTCTGCTCATCAGGGGTTAAAAGCTCAGAAGCACCAGCCCAAAAATGTGCCAAAATGTGCAATGTGTAGCTATGGTTACTACACCGAATATGAATTGGCTGCTGATAGAAGGTGAGATACAGTGAGAGCAAAGGATAGTGATAGTTTTCCAAGATAAGCTGATTTAAATTAGGATGGCTATTGGATCATTTAAATGTTTCATGCAGAGTGATGCAGTACATTTGCTCCCTTACTCTGAAACCTCTGCACCTGCCTATCTGCCGCAGGCTGTTTGGGGAACATTTATATAACATCATTATTCATGAGCTCCAACTGGGAGTGGCCCCCTCTATTTATAAAGACAATGGCTGCTTGAAACAGAAATCTCTCACTCAGATTCTGAAAGGGAAGGATTGGAATAATTATCTTGCTTATATAAACAACAAAAAAACCCATGACTTAAGATGCTCACAACCATTGTTCCTTTTCATATTCAGATACAATATCTTTAAATGATAGTTTCTGTGTTTCAGGTCTCTTCAGGTTATTGTGATACGTCAGATATTTTACCCAGCAGCAGGGGGATGCTCTCAGAAACTCCTTCAGGCCTTTGACCGCGTCACAGCACAAACCCCGGACTTCAGAGTGTGTGGACTGCAGCAGGCGGCTCCATTCTGTCATGTTCTGCTCTTTGACCAGACACCAAACTCTTGTACATGCATACAAGTGTATGTGCGTAGGAGCCCACAGACATTCACACACACACACACACACATTCACACATTCACACACTTTCAGGCAAGCTCAAACTGTGCGGCGAGCTGCGGATCTAACGTGGGCTGACCACGTCGACCACGACCAGTCTGTGCTTCTGACAGTGACAGATGGAGGACAAAGCATGAAGGAGAGGATTGGATGGATTGAGCAGCGAGAGAGCCCAGACAAGGTGGTGTTGTTGTTGATTGACTTCAAACCTGCTAATGTAACGCATCAGAATACAGATGGACTGATGTACTGTATACACACATAAATGCATCATCAGGAATCGATGCTTCCTCATGCAGAAGTTGTGCTGCAGGAAGAATTCCAACAAAATAAAATAAACAAGTGACGATAGGCACTCTTTCTCGATGCAGTTTTGATTGTGATTTATGTTTCTATATGTACTGACTGCTGCTTTATATATTTCCTAATCTAAGACTGGTGGAGGAGAGCCCTGCAGGGACAATCCTTTCTAATTCTGCTTCCACCTAAAGAAGCCCCCGGGAGCCATGTGCAGGACATTAAACACCCCCCCCCACACACACACACACACACACACACACACACACACAGTTAAATTAATGGACCCACAACAATATATTATACAGTACACATACAGGCTCACTTGCCCGAGGCAAGAAAGGCAACCACTGCACTATGGCGAGGCAGGAGCACATGCTTATATCTGCAGGATTCACTACTGCTACTGTTTTTATGTGTAGTTTTGCATCCATGGTCAGATTTTTGCTGCATTCCACTGCAGATATTCCCCAGACATACAATAACCCCATAACCGATGATCTCCTCTCATACATCACTTTCACTCTGTGTGGGATATTAACATTGTGCTTTTACTGTACAGTATGAGTGACCGCCTTTGAGGGATAATATCAGCGAGTGGAAAATGCCCTGCTGAGAACGAAAACAAAGCCTGTCTTCTGCTGAATCTTTGATGGTGTGTCAGATAATGACAGACCTGGTGGCCTTTTTTTCATTCTGAAGACATCTGTCATTTAAGTGAATATTGCCAGGTTTGTCATGAAAGAGAATTCACCGTGCCTTTGAGTATGGCTCAATGATTAATTCAGGCATGTCAGTTGGTGAGTAAATGCTTCTTTATTCTCGTGTAAGTGGTCAATATTAATAATGCACACGCGGGTCTAAGTTCAGCATCCGTCTTGGCAAAGTTCAATATGGGAGGTTTCACCAGCTGCGCACGCTTGTCACCACATTCTTACTGTTTCTTTCTTTCTCTGCCTCTCTCTTTTCCACTGCAGAGCTTGCCATTCCATCCTTTCTCTCTCTCGCTTTCTGTCCCTGGCTCTGAAAGGCACCGTATGACTCTGACACCTATTCTAATAGCAAGATGTGGCCCATCAGCAGTAATTGGAGGAGCTGTGGCGGTTGGGTTTCTCTAGGAGGCGGCGGCGTGATCGATCCCATGGAAGGTGGAGGTGGGCAGGCAGGCTGACAGCGCTGCATCCCCCACAGCTCCTGACAGCTCAATGAAGGCCAAGCCACAGAGCACAGGATGTCCTTTTACAAGAACAATCATCAAGCGTGCAGGTCAACCTCGAGCCCCCCGAACTCACAGCCATCCGGTTAAATCATAATTACCCATTTAGTCAGTTATCAGCTGGGTAGAAGCATGTTGAATTTAATGTTAGCCTTTCATTATACTCACATTAAAGAATAAAGGAAATGTCATTGGCCTAATCACGATGATGTGATGTAATTATCTCCAAGGTGATTTATTGGATAGATTTTACAGTGATAATCTCCAGACGGCCTCATACATTCAGCAAGGTATACAAATTTAATTGCACACTGCGTGCGATGACACAATGAAATATAACAAGATGTGGATGATGGATGCAGCAGAGACTTAACACAGGCAAGACAATTTGCATACACATGCTGATATCAATACTCATCACAGCTTTGGAGAACAGTCTTTGTTTGTCCTCCTGTTTATGGTTTTTCTCAAGACCAAAACTGTGCTATGCAGAGCTCAGCCTGACCATTGGTTGCCATGGTGACACACGCAGCTGGATTTGATGGCGTGTTAGAAAAGCTTGTCACAGGTTAACTCAGAAGAACTATTCATTTACCTTGCGCGGTTGTCTTTAGTCTAACCACTGTCACTGTTAAATGTGTTGAAAGGACTCTGTTTGGAACCTGCTGGCAAATACAACAATATCAAAATACACACAGGCCAGTCACGGTGGCTTTTAAAATATCACATTGTCCAATCACATTTTATCGACTTTTTATTGAACAAATGAGGAAATGTCCTTCATAAAAGCGGCCAAGATACTGTGTGTCCTTCCATATTTCTTGTGTTATGGCCTCGAATTTCATGGTATCCAACACTTCATCCACCAGTCCAAGCAGATAGTCCTGCTGATAACACACATAAATGCACGCAAAATATCAATGAATCGCTCCAGTGGCTGCCATTTCTTCTGCAATATCAGGCTGTGTTGCAGGGACTTAGCTTTGTGACCAATAATGTTGAAGCTGTAACAATTCATGTGGCTCTGATCGTGCCAAAACACTTACATGCTCTGGCTCAGAGCCAGATCTTTAAATCCACCCAGCTATGGTCACTACTACACTACTACACTACTACTATTAGCTTAGTTACATTTAGTCCTTAAATTGTCTTAATGCTGTTTCAAAGTTTTTATGGCAGGGTTAAGATTCTGGTGGAAAAATACTGACATTTTATTTATCTATTTCTGATTGCCCTACAAATGGTCAAAAACATACACTAAGAAGATTCAGCCTATATTAAACGCACCATTTGTTCTCTGAAAAAGTGCATTTATTAACTCTTGATTACAAGTCGTAATCTTTCTGCGGTTTGGTGGTTGCGAATTCCCTGAAAGAATATAGAGGACATGATCTCAGAGTCCTCACTAGTATAGCTACAGCTCTAGACATTGGCCTAGCATTTTCACTGACACAATTGAAAGTTGAATTACTCATTCAAATTTACATTTTTGCATTGCAACAGGAGTTAAGAGCAACCCTCATCCTCTAAGAGTTGGGCAAATACTTTTGAACTTTTGCCTCTCCTTGACACTACCTGCTGATCCCCCTAAGTGAGAACTTCTGACAGAGGCGGAGGACAGCAGAAGGTTTTGGCTTTACAGGCAATCCCCCTATAATATTACCTCTTTTCCCCCTGCCACACACACACACGCGCACGCACGCACTCACTCACGCATGCACTCACGCAGGCACACACACACACGCACATACACACAGGCACATACACACCAACACGCCACACACACCAAGTCTGGAATACACTGATCCCTGTGAAGAATTTCCAGCCTCAGCCAGAGCTGCAAAGCTGTACAGGAATAACATCAGCAGCCTGAAGGTGCTGCTGGGTGAAACAGCCAGGATCTTAGTTGGTCTCTGAGATATAAATAGATAATAGCTTCATGATGTGTCCTGTTGGGATGCAACACTGCTCTGAAATATTGTTTCCTGTATAAACAAGAGGTACTCTTTTTTAAAACAAAAAAAATCTATTCACTTACATTTTTAAACACAACATTTTGACCACCTAGATGAATGTGTGTGGGTCAAAAATATTGACTCACAGCTGCTGTGCACTTCACTGCATTGCTTCAGTACCTTTACCCTTGGAGTGGTTGATATGACAGGCCGGTGTCGGTGTTTTCAGCACCATTACACAAATGGCGCACTCACTTACAAAGTGCAGATGCAACCACAAGCTTTCACTAGTCACTCAATTGACTAGGGTCATTTTCAGCTTCTGCAAGAGTTCAATTGATCCCAGGGAGATGCAGACAAGTCAAGGGTAGGTAACTGCTGTTGTGTGGACTAGGCAGCTTGACCTCTCATGTTTGGTTTTGAGGCGTTAGACTGACAGAATGGGAAGAAAGGCACCAGACACTTAGTGAAAGTTTGGAGGTGACTCTACGCTTGCAGTTTGGTCGCTGTTCCTGTGATGAATGTTTGTGAGCTGCTAGTATGATAACTGTGGTAGTTGCTGTAAAAAGACAAAGAGCCTGTGCCACTTGAAATATTCATCACTTCATCTTACTAGTTTTGTCTTTTCACAGGATCGTACTGTACACTAAGTGATATTGTTTGTTCACCACAACTCTGCTGACCTCAGCGCTTAATCGAGCATCATAACGATTGTCAATGTATGACTGCAGGTTAGTTACTGACGTTAAAGAGCTATGTTGTTATTTATGTGTATAAAAAGAAGGCAGCCATTCATCACTCCCTATCCACACTCTTGACACACTCAGGAACAGATGTGCAGCGTACCTACGCAGGGTGCAGCAGGGTTTGTCACCAGCTACACGGATACCGTCGGTAGTGTGTGGATTCTGCCAGCTTCACTGTGTGCGATTGAGTTTTAATACAGTTGGTTCTGCAGGGTTTGGAAGGTATGTTGTCTCACATTGCCCACCGGTGTATGCGTCATAATCATTTTTAAACAGAGTATACACATTGTACAGAGTTCTATGTGTTTTTTACAGTTGTTGGAGGGACACATAGCCGTACGCAGAGTGAGAAAAATAGACAAGCTGCGTGGGCTGCGCGGCTTCTGTGGCCCATGTAGCTAATTTAATTGGATATAATGGGCACTCTCTGCTTTGGGCTTCTCGCAACAGTCATGTCGGGGAATTCTTGGCGCAATGTTATCTTGAGAGCCTACAAAAACCTTTTCTTAAGTCAAAGGAGCAGTATTTTTATTTAAAGGGCACATTATTCAGATAGTAACATTAGTGATGCACGGATTGCAGTTGTATACACATCCCCACAGTTAAAGGTTGAATATGTAGAATCTTCATTAAAAGCTACATTTAAAATAATAATAATAATAATAATAATAATAATAATAATAATATGCCCATGGGGCGTTTTGAGGGGTACAGAAGAAAGTATTGCTTTTACATAAAAAACATATATATTTAGTCAGGATAAATATTTTCTTTTCTTTTCTTAATATTATTTTTTTTACAGGTTTGACAATGACCTTCTATCATGTTCTGTTTACATTGTACCAGCCAATAGCGAAATAGTGTGAAACACATTTTTATGCAATACATCCAATAGTTGGCAAGAAGGTTTACTCTGAACCCAACATGTCAACCTCATGATGGCGCTAGAGGGAAAGTAGGTAGGATTCAACCTCCAGTGACCAAGAATGTGAAAAAGTTCTTGAGAATCCATCCCATAGTTCTTCAGATATTTATCAGTCTGGACCGAAATGGTAGACTGAGTAACCAACAGAACCCTCTGATGAACTTTACTGTAATGACTGTAGGACTTACATTGATAAATAACATTTGACTTATGTGTAAGTTCTGAAAATGTAATTATTTTGTCAAACATATGAAGTGCCTTAATACAGTCTATTGGCTACTGTTGGGACAATAAAGTGTGTTCCTACACTGCAATGAATGACTCTGCATATGAGCTGACCTCTAATCATATATCACATTACCTACAGTACATGTTTCACTCCACAGTCGCACACTGGCAGTCTGAACACGACCGTGGCCGCCAGTGCACTCAAGCAAACAATAAGAAAATCCGTCTAATGCGCTCTTTGAATTGAATCCTGTGCCAGCTGCAATTATAAGTTGCTCCCCGAGGTACTCTCCTTGACACTCTAAAAAGGTAATATACCTTCTGCTGTAGAACACAATCATATGGTTCATACTCCTAGTGTGCATAATTACAGGGGCTTGGGGAAATAGAAGGGCCCCAGCACCTGTAAAACATGGGGCTTAAGTAATCTTAGTGAGTGGGGAGGCATTAAGAAGAACATGGATGTCCTTGTTGGATCACTGCTACTGCATAGCATGGACAACCTGCCACATTTGGATAAAGACCTGGTTAACAGTTCCCTCACAACATTGCCTGAAAAGCAGTGGTGTGTGGTGTGCATGATGACTCCTACACCAGGTTTAAATATAACAATGGGCTTTATGTAATGCCCGCTACAAGAACAAGCTACATATGTTTATTTCAAGTCATTTATTTCCATTTCTATAAACAAAAATATATGTTCTTATCTATCTATCCATCCATCTGTCCATCAAGTCAAAGTTTTGAGACATGAGTACTTGTGACAGAAACTGTGTGAGCGGAAAGCGTATTTCTCATGAGATGAATCTCCGCTGATGGCTCCGATCAGAAGAGAGACAAATGACGAGGCAGCCGCCCCCATCTGCCATCAGCAGGTGTAACGGGGGATTCTGATGGGTCTAAGGAACTGATCAAGGAAATTCCACTCTTTCCAAGGTAAGATTGTTTACTTTTGTTTGTTACTCACTGCCTCATTTTATACGTATTTCCTTTGGTATGTCTATGTAATGTACATGCTTCCTTCTGCCTTTGGAAAATAAAATAATTGACAGTGGAGCTGTCTGTGTCTGTTTCTTCGCTGTCCTTGAGTCTAACTTTCAGCCGTTAGTCCACTGCCGTCATCACACACAACGCAGAGACTGTTGGCTGTCACAAATATCATATACTGTGTATAGTCAAGAGAAGTTAGACCCTGTTACACAGGCCTAACAGAGCACTGCCTAGTTCACAGTGCTCTTTCAGGCCTCACATTGAATCAGGGTATTTTGACCTCTGCGTTTTCTATTACATGATGTTTCTTCTGCAGTTACAACAACATATGGCGTCACTGGGGACTGGTGAAAAAGTTGCTGAGAGTTACAGAGGCAGCTCATCTTGATTTGATACAGTACTGTTGTCACTTGGCATCCACTGACGGAGGAGCAGGGGAAACAAATTGTGTTAAGGATGTTGCTGAATCCATGCTGAAAGATTTGGAAGACAGAGTACAAGTTAATTTATCTGATAGTTGATTAGACAGGGCTGGGAGAGGCTTTTTCCCACAAAACTTTATAAAATGTGGATTCCAGCATATTTTATGTTCCCCCGCAGGCTCTATTTGCTAAAAGTCTGCAAGCCACTCATACTGACCTTATATTTCATAATGAGGTTTCTACTCCATAGAATCTACAAATAATGAAAAAGAAAACCACTCTGTGATGACTGTTGACAGATCTTTTAATTGATTTGATACACTCCTGTGGCTGTCATTCCAGACCTTTGCACTTGGCTTTAACATAAAGGTTTTTGTCAGATGGAAGATCTCTAGAGTGCAAGCCATTACAGCCACAAACCTAAGGAGATCACACCATAATCTTGGCCTAAAGACGTCTTTCCTTTGCCAGTTTACTGGAAAGCCTGAGCCTGGAAATGACTCTGTATTGCTTTCTTTGTTCCTTCCACTTAATTGCTGCAAAGCTGCAAAATGTCAGCTCAGTCCACGAAAGAGATAACCTCTGTCTCACTTGCAGGATGGGATTTCCTGCCATTAAGATCCTCATTCTAATTGCAAATATTTTTTTAGATGGCAAATCTAATGAAGGGAAGGATATACCGTCATATCCGGTCACATCAGAGTGGGAGGTAGAAGTGTGGCCTAATTGTGAACTGGCCTGTTGGACGTATTCCAGACGTATAGAATCTAATTTGCAAACTGTCGATTTTAGAAAAGATAAATAATTTGATCTAGATATTTCCCTAAACAGATTAATGGCAGAGAGAGATTTGAATTGTGATTATCTTGCTGAATCCAATTACCTATCCTAAGCGCACTTCACAAGCGTGTTCCACCATTTAACCTTATCGCGATGGCTATTTTTCTGACACGTGGCATAGGCCTACAGTACATGCATGCACGTGCAGTATGCATTTCTAAGTCTGCTGTGTTAATGTAGGTATATAGGTATGTCGTCCGTGGTTAAGTGTTGTAGGAGTAACCTCTATTTGGGAACTGACCTGTCACACCGAGACTGCATGTTCACTGAGGCTCCCTGTGGACACTCAACCATGCGTAACACTTGCTCAAAGCAAAAGGAAAGGGAAAAACCGACTTTATGAAGTGACTGATAGGATGTACTGGAGCAGCGGGTATGAGACCTCGAATTCTCCACAGTGTTGCCACAGAAAAACTGTCCTTTGTGTAAGTGACTGACATTGAATTGGAGGGCATGGGGGTCTAAAGCTTCCCTTTTTATCTGATCTCAAAGGGGCAGCTGTGGTGTAAGACCTGCATTTCTGACATTTTTTGGCATGCAGCTCACAGCTGAAACATTTAATCAGCAGGTAAGGGGCACTGTCTCTCTTATTACACATGCATTTCCCGTAAGCTAGAAAAGTACATTCAATTTCTTGCAACTATCACATTCACACTTCCAAGGGCTTAGGAAAATGTTTTACTTTGAATACTACAGCATGTCTTGAACATTTTAAAAACTGACAGGCTGTGGTTGTAGGAGATTATAGTTATGAGTTATAATTCTCTCTGCAAAGTGTCTTGAGTCTGAATGGAAGTGAAAAGTAGAGGCATGCAGAGTTGTTCACAAGATCTCTCTGTATCTGAGCTCTAGTACATGCATACACAGCTACACTCCACAGTCCAAATCATCAGTGCATGTTGTTAGCTAAGTACAGCTATTTTACAGTGTTTGCGACTGCACTACAGTGGACAAAATTAAGTGAATGAATCAAAATCACAATTCAACTGAATACAACCTACTTTAAAATAACATATTTTTCACTTTAAATCTATGTAAGAAGTGGAGAAAGATACGCTCTTATCATTTTCCTCTGCCTTGACATTAGTATGGTTACACTTATACGACATTGCAGACAGTGTATTGTTGCAATATGAAAATGTGTAAATAATATCTACACTGTATTGTTTCCAAAACAATCTTTAAAATGGTAAAGGTGTTATACAAAATACTGAAAAAAACTTTGTTTCTGTTCCATAACTCAACAAATCCTGGAGTTTTGGGACACTCCTAGGCACCTGATAGTGATGACGCACACATACGTTAACAAACAAACAAAGAAAAACTCGGATCACAACGCACAGAGGGTGACTCCATTCTCTTCTCAAGATGCCAACTCCAATATATCTTTTCAAAGCAAATATTTGTCTATATTATTGCTCTGGATGTTGAGTACAGCCACTTAAAGGACTTAGGTTGACTCCAACGGGAATCATGATAACTGTGGTGTAGTTTACTGAGAAACTAAAGTGCATCATTATGGTCAGAGAGGTTATGTAATATGAAGTGTAATGCAGTGTTAATGATATTGCAGTTTCTTGATCATGTTTTTCTTACGAAATTCAGGCAAAAAACTGAACAAAATTCGCAAATCCAATAGATTTCCATATAAAGTGGCGCTGCTTTAAGCACTAAGCACATAGTGAAATTAAACAGCCCTTCCTTGGTAAACAAAGCTAAACTTGCATCAAAAGCAATTTATCCACTGTGATTATTTACCACCCTGAGCACTCAGCAAAAATCAATAACATGTGCTAACATCAAACCAAACAAGATTTGCAAATCAGACCTCATACAACAAATGCAGAGGGTAAAAAAATGAATAAAAAATCCTTTAAACTATGCAGATAAGAATTATCCTGGGAAGTTTAAGACTTTTAGGAATTCCTTTGCATTTGGGACATTGCTGCAAGCTGAAAGCAAAATGAATGTCAGAGTCAAAGTCAGTTAAGCCAACTCTAAGTGTGTGTGCCTGTGTATGTCCTTGAGTGTGTGCACGTACACACGCTTTCTCTCTCTTGTCGTGTAGCAAAAAAAAAGATTTACCCTTAACATATAGATTTAAACCTGTATTTATAAATGGTTGTAATACTGGCATTACATAAATGTAATGTAATGTGAAAGAGTCGGTCAAAGTGCCCAAGTAACTGAGAATTCAGCAGTGCTATGGAGCATCTTAGCCTCTTTGTCTTATTATTACCGCCCGTGACTGTGACGCGTATTGTTTTCATCTTGTGAGACTCTGTGTGCATGTGTGTGTGTGTGTGTGTGTGTGTGTGTGTGTATGTCATGAAAGAATGTGGTCCTGGACTGTAGAGGGAACTAACAGAAGCTGTTTTGCATATTTTGCCAGGTGTCTGTCTGTGGGAAGATTTTGCAAAATACAGTCGCGGAAAATTACAGGTGTGTAGTTGAGATCAAAATGAAGGCCGAGTATGAAAATGTGTGTGATCTGAGCAAGGGGAATGGATGTAGGGTGTGGCCCTAGCATGGGTGCCAGAAGTAGGCCATTGCCCCACCACTACACCCCTGGCCTGATTTGGCATCACAGCTGGTGTGATCCCACCATTACAGCCAGGCTCAAAGAGATCAAACCCAAGAGACACACACATCATTTGCCAGTTTCCTGAAGAGTCTGCATGGCAAAAGGACTCTATATTGGTTTCCCTGTTCCATCTACTTAATTGCTGCAGAGCTGCAATATGTCAGCTAGTTCCATGTGAAAAAAACAACCTGTGTCACACTTGCAGGATGGGGTTTCCTGCCATTAAGAAGATCCTCAGTCTAATTGCAAGTATTTTGTGAGACGGCGGTTTTAATGAAGCGATATGCCAACATAGCAGATCACATTTCAAATATTGGAGGAAGAAGTGTGGTCTAATTGCAGACTAGAATTTACAAGAAAAAACAGAGCTTGTTGGATGTGTTTCAGTTGTGCATAATCTATTTGCAAACTGTCGATGTTAGAAAAGATAAATCCTCTGATCTGCACATTTCACTGAAAAGATTAATTTCAGTAGAGAATGTTCATAGCGTCAAAATAATTGAGAACTCTCTTCTCAGCCTCTTTTATGTCTTTATTTAGTTTTCTTTTAACTCATTGTGTTCACATAACCCATATTTCCAGAAAAAATTCATTCAAGCTGTAATTGCCCGGCCTGTGTGACATTGTGACAAGGTGCTAACGATTTTCTCAGGCTACACGTTAGCAACTAGCTGGTGAACACAGCCAAGTATCTAGCAAACTATACCAAGAAATATTTCTCTGGCGTTGTTGGAGAACATAACACAGCTAAAAATAAAGTGAATAATATTCTTACATTCTTCAGGTAACCAGGGCTATGAAGCTACAAATGATGTGTGTGCTGAATATGAAAGAGGGCACTTTTCTAAAATATCAGTCGTAGCAACTTCTAAGCTAGTGATATGTGGTGGTTTTGTAGCTGTGTTAGCTTGTTTTAATGTTTTCTTACGTCCTAGTCGCCAAAGCATGCCACAAATTGATTAATATAGCTTTAAGATAACGACCAATAGCTAAGGTCTACACAAACCACTAAATAATTGAATAGATAGCTTATTGAATTGTAAAATTAAAGAGTCAGAGGATCTTAATTTTAAAGAGCATCATGGAAATGCTATCACAAGATACTGGGAAGACATCTAGGGAAGACGGCCAAGGACTGTCCAACAGGACAGCACAATAAATATTGTATTTATGCCTCAGAAATAGATAATGTTTTAATGTACAAGGCATGGATGATATACAATGTGACTGAAACATGACTGATGAGATTCCTTATAGTAGCTGTAACGATAATAATGATGATGATGAAGAAGACAAATAAACAGACTCTTCTCCCTCATCAATCACAGCCAATGTTGAACACGATATGTAACCCAATATGATAATGAAGTTGGTAGCCCTATTGCTGCTTTGTTCAGTATAATCCAAATACTAGGCCGACCAACATTATTCAAACTACACAGCTACACAAGATACTCTCTCTTTCTAGCTCTCTCTAAGCCCATCCCCACATAAAGGACAGCTGAATTGAACATCATACAATTCAGGCTTCATGATCTCATTCTCCATGTCGACCACTAATGCGCCGGAAAGAACTCAAGAGCACAGAGTCGAGCACTGAGGCAGTGTCGTGGTTGTGGAGAGCGTAATGCCTCGACTGTTCTGCTACTGTTTCACAACACTACACGCTGGCAGTAAAGAAAGCCATAAAGTGCTTTGAATGATCACCTATTTCCAAAATGTGTTAATGGGCTCTGTGAAGCTCTTACATAAATGTTAACATACTGTTTTACTAGGTTTAGCCGTTAATTTAATACAGTATGCTGTCTTCTGAGGGTATAAATTATTATGGCCTTTGAATGCATGTGATATGACAGGAAAGGTGAGAGAGAGAGAGAGGACGGCATGCATCAAAGAGCCCCAGATGGAATCGAACCTGGGCAGCTGCAGTTAGGACTCAGCATTCAGTGTATGGGCCACATGCTCTACCAGGTGAGCTACACTGCACCCAATTTTTTTCCATTTTTTTAGTGAATTTTAAAGTGGCTCGACTTCCATTCAAATATGTTACTGCTTAGTATACACACACACATAATGAGTGTCATAGGATTATAAGAAAAAGCAGTCATTTTTCAGAAGATTTGAAAGGAATGTTCCTATTTCTTGGCCGATACGTTAAGTCAATGTGTCTCTTCTCCCCTGCGACCAGCACACTCCCCTCCCATTTCAACAGACTTCTAACAATATGCATTGAAGTCTCCCGTTGATAAGGGGGTTCAAATAGAATCACTTCTCCCCTCTGCCTGGCTCCTCGCGGTTCCAAATGCAAAATGTGATTTACGTCTCTTCAAGTCTCCACAGCCTCCTTCAGCTGCATCTGTCTCATTCTCACTGCACACTTTTAAGTACCAATTTGGGGCCTTATTGAACCCAGCTTAAAGTGCAAAGAACGATTCGTCATGCAATTCATTGCTCGAGACAAAAATGTTCAGAGGCATTTTATGAACACTGGGCATAATAAGCGGCCAGGGGAGCACGTATGGATCAAATATAAGTGGTCTCTGTCCTTTTTCACCAAGCAGGGACATCCGCAAAAGCTCCTACCCTTTTCACAGCCCAGCAGGGGGTTTCAGTCCTCATTTGTCACCTGTGCCACCAGGCCCAAAGAGGGTTGTCTGGTTTTGATGAATGGAGCAAGGGCTTCTGTCCTTACTCTGCCATCCATCAACTTCTGTGGATGTACAACATTAAAGACAAACAACTCTTGCTGGGCATCTAGTTTGAGTTTGGTTGGACATGATTCTTAATAGCTTCAGGTTGGGATTTGGCAATAGGGCTTGTATTTCAGCTATGTTTTGTACTTTTGCCTAAATCTACATACATGGCAGTGTTCCCACAAGCTACTTGGTTTATTTTTGTGCACGACAAAGTGTAAGCATATTAGCTCCAAGTGATGCATTTCTTAGTGCTCACCTGCAAAAAAAAGCTAAAGCCAGGCTGTGCTTCAATGTCAATTATGACTCATCCTCCGGTGATGTTTATGGGGCAGGCATTCGGGACATTAAAATCCAATGAATTATAAACTGTATTATGTGAAATGTAAATCATGACACCTACACAAGGACAAACATATAGGTCAGTTGACATTTTCCCAGACACTTTCGTTTTGCAGGATGTATTTTTCACCAGCAGGTTTACAGGTTTTGTCACTTGTTTACATGCTGTGGAAGTATTTCATATCTTTGCTCAGCCTGTAGCAGCTCTAAACTTATGTTAGGTGTTGAGTGGAAAATGTTTTCCCAGGGAAATGTCACTCAAAATAACTATGAAGGCAATACTGTTTCTAGTGAAACATTTACAGAATGTCAGACATATGTCCTTGGATAGAAACTTTGTGACAGCTCAGGCTTGGATATTTCAAGAATGTGCAAACTTCTAGTCTCTTGGTCTTTCGACGCACTGGTCCTGCTCATTCAACCTCTCTTCAAGTGTCACAGATAAGTCAATACTTCGTTCTGTAGGTGCGCAGCTTTGACAGAGCATCTTCAATAAACAATGAATCCTAGATGTGTGTTTGCTGCTGCAGCTGCTTTTGCAGAAATCCCAACACATCTATTCTCTCAGGGCCAAGAGGAGCACAAATGAGGCTGGCATCTCCTCTCCCTCCTCCTAGCTTCTGTCTCACACCTTTGGGAAATAAATGCCTGTACTTTAAACGTAATGTGGATTAATGCATCATAAGCTATTGACAGTTTATCAATCCCCTAATAAAAAAAAAGCTGTGGAAAAAAGTACAAGTATATTCATTTTATGAGCTTGTTATTCGGAAACTTCAGAAAGAGGATTACTGTAGACTGCACTTCATTTTCAAGTTAAAATACATAAGCTTCCTTTGGGATTTCATGCATCTACAGTTAGCTATAAATCCTTAAACAAACTGCCTTATTTTCCAGATGGGCAGAGATACCATCTCTCCTCTATCTCCCAAATGAGACAGCAGAATGGACCCTGTACATCTCCCTGGCATGACATTGAATTAACCTCTCACATACCTGCAAAGGTTCATCTGGAGATAAGGTTACTATTACAGCAGGTTCTTCTCCTCCCTCTGCCTCTATCTCTATCTATCTCACCCTCTTCCCTTTATGTCATCCCCATCCCTCTTTCTTTCTCCACTTCAATTAAGAGTAATAGAATCTGAGCGTATTGCCTCTTGTCCGTTCATCCTGACAGCCCCATCCCCTGATTCAGCTCTGTCTCCACTAACACCGGGCTGTGTTGCAATTACATTACAGCCCAGTGGTATCAGGGGGTGCCTGAGTCAAGGTGATACCATGTGAGAAAACACCTGCGTGTTCCCAATGACCTCATACTGGTAGCAGAGCGAGTGGGGCTCTACAGCTGACACTAAGTTGACCTCAGTGCTTTCATGCGGAACCGTGGCCCATACAGATGGGTTCAGGCTGCTGGTTTCACTGGAAGGCTGGACGGAGATGTAGGTTAGTGCCCTTAAGGATAAGGTCTCCTTTCACAGAATAAAGACATCATGCATGGCTTCTCTTAACTTTGAGATATTACCTTGGGCCAATAGATTTGAGTTAACATTTCCTGTCATAATTCAGCTGTAGGAAAACTTACTGTTTGTAACTCTGCAGGCTACGTGCCGTGTGTGCTAAACTGAGAAAGAGGAAAATGTTCAGCCTTTGTCTCTTCTTCTTCCTTCATAACATCTGGGATTTTTGATAATGGCATATCCTCTCCTGCAATGCTTACACAATATGTCTGGACTGAGGCACTGCTGGCAAAATAATTACCATTATTAGTTTTATTGTCTTGATTATTTTCATTTCACATTTCACGGCATACTTTTATTATTGTTTTTGGTTTTTATCACTTTTATTTTAAGTGAATCAGGATTGCACAATTACAGAATAAGGAGAGTATACAACGTGATAACTGAACTATGCTTGATCACAGCAAACAGTAGACTAATTTAATTTTTAAAAGTCTACTCTCGTTTTGGCTCTCATTGCTCTCAACAGGAATTTCCTTTTGATAGGGTTTCATTGACACCACATATATCTATCTATATATCTATATACATGAAGTCAACTGAATCCGTGTTTTTCTTGAACATACAAGTGTTTGCACCATATTTTATGATTTAGATATATGATATTTTGGAGATAATCTTAACCTTTCCTTTGTGACCTCAGCGATAATAATCTTGAAAAATATTCCGTTGGTGGATCATAGTGAGGTCTCAACAATACTAATTTATCTCTCCCTGTTGCCAACAAGAAACTGTATGAAAGGGAATATTGATTTGGTGGTTAGCAAAGCTGCTGTTGCATGTCTCCAGTGATGGCAGGGTGTATTTAAACAGGCTTCTATAATATTGTACTGACTTATGCTCAATACTGTATTTAAATTTGAATGTCTTATGTGCTTGCTTGAGAAAATCATAGGACTTGACATCGTGCCGGCCTGCATGTTATCAGTTTATACGAAGCTACTTTGAGCACAGTGAATTTATCAGACTGGAGTGAAGCTTAACACCAGCCACACTTTAAAAGGCTCCCCATTGCATCTAAATAGCTTAAACCTTCTTAGATTTAGACCTTTGTCTGACATTATGTGCCACTATCGTTGTGTGCAGCCTCACTAAACTCTCATTACACAGCTTTCAGGACCAGCTGAAGCCCAGGACTCCAACGAAGTATTAATGTTGCTTAATTTAAACAGCTGCAACCTGATGACTTATACACTGTACCTTTAATATGACCATACTCTTTCTCTAGTCTGTAGTTTGAGGTATACAAAAGGTATACAAAAGAGACAGTGAAATCCCTAAAGGAGCTGCAATCAACATTCAGAACATTAATAAAGCAGTAACCAAATATTTTCTATGTAAAGATGCAGAGAAAGTCACTCTCTCTCTCTGTCTGTCATCTGGGTTTCTCTGTTGTTTGTTTGGAAAGCCAATTCAGCAGTTAGTCCCTAAATCTGGCTGATGTTCATCCATGCATTAGGCTATGAGAAAAAAAAACATCACTATTTGCATATTGCGGACTGAGAGCCGCATGAAGGCAATTTCAAGTTCACTCAAGTATTTCGAGTACAGCTCCTTTAAATTATATGTAAGATGATCCAAAAAGTTATATTCTTGTTCTATAAGCACTCGAGCCTGTGTGGGGTTTTTATTAAAGTGGCAATAGACAACTTTTTAACTTGTCTTTATGAAGTACACATAAATGTTGATTGCACAATGTAATGGCTGTGTGTGTAGATTGGTTCCCTGTAAGCCTGGCTTCAACTACAATTCTGCCACTGGGTACGATCTCCTGGGAAAATAATAATAATAATAATGGATTGGATTTATATAGTGCCTTTCTCAGTACTCAAGATGCTTCACAGAGTCCAGGTACAATTCATTCATACAGACATACATGGTGGTTGTAAACTACGATAGTAGTCACAGCTGCCCTGGGGCAGACTGACGGAAGCGTGGCAGCTAATCAGCGCCTACGGCCCTAGACATAGAGCAGTCATACACATTCACACGAGGCAAGGTGGGTGAAGTGCCCAAGGACACAACGACCATGACAAAAGTAGGGCGGGATCGAACTGCCGACCCTGCCGACCCGCTCTACCAACTGAGCCACAGTTGCGCCTATATTTATATCACATAGATTTATATATCTCTCTGTAGTCTGAACAGAAAAGGCAAATAGAGCAGAATAAAGACATAAAATATGTTCCACTGCATCTGCTTACCAGAGAGCATTTTGCTCAGAGTGAAATTTTAGAAAAATAGCTTCTCAACAAAATAACTTACAATTGCTGTCATCAGGTACAGAGTAAATGGCAAATGCTCCACCTCCATCCATTTTTGGATATTGCCATGAGTTAGAGTCAGGCACTGCCAAGATGACGCACATTACATATGTAAGGCTAACTCACATGTATTGAAAGGTTATAACAAACTTTAAATTAATTCATACTCAAGCCTTTGACAATGCAATGACAACATGTATCAAGATTATTAAAGGATTACAGTGCAATCTAAGAAAAATAAATATTTGTCTAAGTACTACTTTCCCCCTTCTTTGTCGGACCAGAATCACTGTCATTATGTGATAGCTTCGATGTCAATCACGTTTGTAACAGCATGCTAGTCAGCCACAAATACCACACAAGCTATTCACCAACACAAATATATAAAACAATGTGGGATAAAACAGTGCGACCCCCTCTCTCTCTCTCTCTATCTCTCTCACACACACACACACACATAAACACACTATGCTATGAAAGGCTCACACATACAAAGGCACCACAGGATGCCCGATACAGAGCGGGAGTCTGACTGATTACAAACAATGCCAGACATCTCAAGGCTGCTATCCCGCTTCTCTCAGCATGGTAAATATTGTAATGTTGCTCTTCCTCTCTTTATTCTTCGATGCATTTTTCCACACATTGTTTGACTTTCTCATTATGTCTCACCCACCGTTTAAACACAAGACTAAAGTTCATCAATATTCTCTCTTTACATAAGCCTCTGACAGCTGCAAATTATACAAGAGTAGCAGCAGGCAACTCTGACAGCGGCCTTTTAAACTTCAGAAAACCACATTTACAGTAGTGATGTAGTAGGTTCCACTCGAAAAAGTATATCCAAACCATGCAAAGTGTCTATTTCTCCGTACTTTACACATTGATTGAACGCGTTGTGGAATGGAAGTCACAATATGTAGAAATGCACTCCATGCCCAGTGCACTCATCAATCAATTTTTGCAGCACTAAAGATTTTAGAACTACATGGGAATAAAACATGAGCTACACACCCAGAAATCCATACCCATTATGGTGGTATGCATGATCTTCATTTGCAGTATGGCATGAATTGAGCCATATTGATTTTCATCCCTTTTCCTCGCTTTGTAGATGGTATAAAAGCTTGTTTCCCCCCCTCTGTATTTGAATTCAGCATGTTAGAAACCAAGATTGGACAGTATACCTATCAATAGGTGATTATCACCTATTATGCTGACGATCCCTACATTCAAAAATGTTTGTCTTATTTGCATCAAATTATCACCAAAGGTTGTTTGATCGATTGTTTCTTTTACTAACCAGAGAGGACATGGAAGTCCTTTTCACTGAAAAAATGAACAAAAAGAGTATTCTTGTTTGTTGTGCTCATTTAAACAGTAGATTTTACATTTTCCTTATATAGTTTTTTTTAAATAAAATCTCACAAATCCCCAAATATACACAACACAAGCAAATAAAGAAACATCTCCATGGTTTCGAAGAATATGAAGCATCATCACGCAATTTGACGACACAAAAAAACAGCAATATCATGACACAGTGGACAACAAAAAGTGATGCACGTGAATGGGATACGCAGCTTGTTTTCGAAATGTTTCGTGTCTGTTGTCACACGTGAATATGTGTCCTAATTTGCCTATGTTGTCTCTATGTGGATGTGTCTTCTTCATTTGCAGGGTGTTGAGTTCTCCCCTTTTCTCCATTAGCAAATGAATAACCTGGAGAAGTGCTGTGGGACTGATTGTACACCACTCCACCTGACTTTATGTGTGCAAATGTGCACTTTAGGGCTGAAAAAATGAAAGGCAGCACCTCTAAACTGTTGTGGTGTTATGATTATTTAACATATTTAATTTCGATTTAGCCTCATTTACAGCCAGGGATCGATCTTGCATATTAAATAAAATAATAATAATTAATTTTACAAATGGCGCAAAAAGGCATACCAAATATTAAAACTAATGGGCACACATGGCACATGCACGCACACACACACACACACACACACACACACTAAATCATTTGCAGCAAATGAAATGTCACCCTCATAGGGCAAATCTGGAATCATTAAAAAAAGAGGCCATCTTATTTCTTTGAAATGCTTGTCTGTGGAGGAACTATGATGACCCCACCACTCCCTTGATGCCTTCCCGCCCAAAGGCTTACGATCTATCACAGCAAATTAATTATTATGCAATTGGACACTAATGCCATTTTGTAGTTTCCCTCTAAGTCTTTAGTAGCACATAAACAACACAGACCCTCGTCCCTTTGTCTTCTGTTGAAAAAAAAGCCAATGCTGGCAGATTATCCTCTCTCCCCCTCCGTCTTCCATGGCTGATGACTCGCCCCCTCGTTTCTTTTGGTGTGCAGACAAGATTTGAGTGACACAATCATAAAACAACCAATTAAACACACCTCCTCTGAGTGTCCTTCCAGAGGCTGGTCGTATTTCCCTGCTGTTACGCTCATCAGAGAGCCTCAAAAGGCTTTAAACTTCACTGTAGTGATTCCTGGTTCAGAAAATGTCAGTGCTGGTAAAAATGAAGCTCCAGCATGATCCAAATAAAACAATCAACTCTTTTGTATTTTGTTGTGCTGTGCAAGTCTATGTCAAATTGTAAAGAGATCCTGAAACCCACATTTTAGTTGCCTTTCACAGTGCGAGTGGCAGCGAGATGAACACATAAGAACACAAATATTTTGAAGAACCCAGAGCACAAAATGATTGTACATTATCTGACAGCAGAACAAAATTGCATGTTGCAATGAAGTAGTAGAACAGTAATCTTAGGTGATGAGAAGAAGACCAGGTATTCACTTCTCCAAAACCCTGTGCTTACTCTGTCCATTAATTCTGAGTAACTGCGTGCAGCACAGACAACTTCACACCTAGTGTCGAGCCCTGCTCATCCTCCTAGAGTCATCTTGGTGAGGCAGGAAGGTTTTAATTGGTTAATGCACCACACCTGAAATATCAGTGAGGCTGTCATTTGCCAATGAGCCAATGCCTGCAGCTGTTTCGGCAGTTAGTCCCTAAATTAGTCTGACGGTCATCCATACTCGTACTGTAATGCACTTTGTTAATGCAAGAATTACCTGCTTCACAGCACATGTCTTGTTTGTCTTTGAATAGAAAAAGGTTTTCTTAGCAGTGATTGTTAAGTGGTAAGTACCCAGCATGTCAGATCCCATTGCTAACATTTGATTTGAGCAGCATTGACCCTGATTGCAATGGTGTGGGAAATGACTCCATGCAGCGGAAGAGGACAGAGCTCTGTTCTCAGCCAAAAGCGCAGTTTGGTCTCTTGCATTGGCTCTTTTGAATATGAGCGTGTCAATACAGCCATTGCACACGGCTGCATATACCCCTCTGGCATGATTCTTTTCCAACTGAATCGATTCAAGCTCTGTTTATCTCATTAGCTTGTAGCGTGTAATCAATCACACAAGGGCATTTGTTTCAGGCCTCCAACCCACTGCGTATTATAACTCAACTCCTATCGTCAGCATTGTTCTGTCTTTAGTTATCTTTAGCAATGACGCTACACTGAGCTGCATGTAACCGAGGACAGCCTTTTGGCATTCATTCAAATCAACCCATTTAAATAATGATAAATAATGTGGTGCATCGATGCATGCAAAGAATGGACTAGGCCCATATGTATGAAACTTATGCATGCATACACACTCATGATTACAAAATATTCTAAAATCCATTCACGGCTTGAAGAAATGTAATTACTGTAACTAGGTTCTCATTGTGTCTGTGTTTGCACTACTACAATGATGTGCTTTCATCATATTCATTAGTTCATATGAGTTTACATTTCCTCACAATGATGAGGTAATAAGCCCTCAAACTTAATCACTAAATATGTACTGAAATCAAAAGGAGGCATTAATGAGGTAAACTCGGGAAAATTCATCATTGCAGTTCATTCTGAAGTCAAATGTCCCAGACTTGATTGAAGTTGTTGTGTATGTCAACGGATGTGAGCGTTTCATGTTTCATGTGGTCAGTGCGGTCAGTGCAGTGCAAATGGCGCACACGTTCTAGTCGGCCATTATGATGCTGTCATTTAATGGAACTACCACTATATCGACTCAGCAACAGTTTGCATTAGTAATTTGCAACAAATATGTCAGGCAGCATACATTTGCTCCGTTTCTTCCATATTTAATAAACAGTACACATTCACTTGAGTCTCTCATGGGAACAAAAAGACTACAGTCCTGATCCACTCTCATTGAAATCCTCTAAAACTGTACTAGAGTTTTGAGATAATATGTTATTGGTAGCTCTGGGCAAAGTTAGACCGAGCCATTCCAAAATCACTGAAACACTCAACAACAATAGCTGACTGTTATGTCATAGTGTTAAGTTGGTCATAAGATGTGCGTGTTAAGATGACATAATGCCATATTCCAACTACACTTTGGAAATGATTTCCCTTAATATGAACATAAAGGACATGAAGGGGCACTAAACCCCAGTTGATACAAACCACTGCTTACATGGTATGATTGCACATGTCATTGCTCAGCTTCCGCTCTAATTCCCATGGACATTCTCAAAACGATAATATTATGGCCAACATATCTGTAGTCAGATGGTAGGGACAGGCTCCGTAGATGTTGCCTGAGGGTTCTCATGCTGCAGCCCTCAGGACTGTATATGTAAACTGCATAACAAACCTGCTGGTAAGCAAAAAGTGTGGAGGAATGCGGACGGGCATCTGTCTGTCCTCAAGCAATGTTGTGCGAACAAAAATGCATATGTCAGTAACTCTTAAATCACAACAATTAAAGTCCACCTTATTCATAACTTGCCAGTCTTCTTTGGTACACAGCGACATCACTAATAAAATGATTATGGAAGTGATTATGAGCATGAACAGTTTAAGCTCTTTATTTTGTATCTGTATTTTACAGCTTGTTCACGGTAATTAATTTTTATAGGCAAGAAGCTCAACAAATTAATGCTTGTGCAACGCAGGTCGGACTTGCTGCTCTTTGCTCTTATAAAACTATTAATTAAAGCCCAAAGCGGGGGGCGATACATGTGCACGGTAGATGCTTCAACAGGTCACCTTGTGCTTTAAAACTTTTAAAATTACATCAGTTTTTGGAAATTAGTTGGATTTCTTACAACGGCGTCAAAGAGGATTCCCCTCCTTGGGAGCTGGAGGGTTTGACAGGAATTATTTCATGTGAATAGAAGTGCCCACAACCCACATTTTATCTGTACATTAGTGACAACTTCTCATTATTCATCAGGGACACTTTGAGTGAGAGGTAATTGGCGCCTGCTGCACATGAAATGCCATGCGAGCAATGACAAAAGCTGAGCTATAGAAATGTTTCAATATTTCAGTAATTTCTGACCTTGACAGAAGTTGGATATTTGGAAATAATTTACATAAGATAAAGACGAAGTGTAATAAAAATATAATATCTCCCTGTACTGAAAAATTGAGCTACTCTACTGTGTTGGTCTGGAAATGTAAATATACCACACAAGGAAAAACAACCATCAATATTTAATCTAGAATGATTCCCCCGCTGCAAATGAGTGCTTATCCATCTCACTCAGTCAAAACAGTCACAACTGCTGCCTACATTACCTCTAGTAACTATGAATGGCAAAACCAGACAGCCTTCTCTGTGCCAATCCTATTTCATACTGTGTAACAAGGATGATTGCACCATAGCAGAAAATGAGTTCAGCACATTCAGCATCGATGGATGAAAAAAAAACTGTCATGGTTTTAATAGCGTGTTCATGGTGTAGATTAGTAAATCAGATTGGTCTCAGATCTAGAAAATCATTTAGAAAATGGAAGCCATAATGCGCTAACCCTGGCATTTCTTCTTATTTTGCACTCATCAGCTGTTTGCAGAGGTCCAGAGCAGCAGCTTACACAAAACTGCTGGACTGAGCTGTGGGGGTGGAAGGCGGTGCAGTCGTATTTGAATCTATCACGCTACAATAAAGTAAACTAACTACATGCCAAAAACAACCTCGTCAAGGCATTCATCAATTCTTTTGACCTTACAACTCAAAAAGATGGCAATGGTCACCCCCATGTTTGCTTGTGCATCAGGTTTGCACTGAGAATCTGCTAACACCCACTTTGATGAAATTAGAGGCCTTTATACATGATGCAATGACAGAAACACTCTTTCCAACTTCCTCCCAGTGTGAGATGGGGTGTAAGTCAATGGTGTGCTCTATAACCTCACTTGTTACTGTTACAATTAACTGTTAGTAGCAAATATGGTGGAAATATCACAAAACTTGACTTAAAAGAATTAAGTAGTCATTCAAGAGCCTAGATTTATGTTGGACTGATTCCTATTTGTGGGTACACCAGAGCAGTTCCTCTTATCAAGCGCAACAGAAATAAGTATATTCAGGAATTCTTATACTTTGGTAGCATCATTAGCACTCACTGGATTCAATACACATCAAGACCCTACCTATTAACAAGTGCAGTGTCTTTTTATTGACTGCTGTCCCCTGAAAGTCAAAGATTCAAAAAATGTGCACATTTCTGCTCCATTTTTAGTGTAGTTTTTGCACATTACCTTGGTGGGCTAACTTGGATTGTTCACTATATTTAGTGGACGTCACTGTCACCCTGAACACCGTAAAATATGACAGTTCTACCCTAATAATCTATCCTGCAATGTCAAGTCTGTGCTGCTGTAAGGTGAAATACCAAAAGTTGACACCTTCCATATAGAAAATATGTGCACGAGTTCTCTCTATTGTATCCAACAATGCAAGCCGACACAGCTTGAACACAGTATGGAGTCCACCTACAGTAGGAGTTGAGTATGGCCAATGATGACCATGAGAAACATGTTGATGTTTTTTGTTTTTTTTTGTCTATACACACTATAGCAGCCCTCAAATTCTTGAGTCAAGATTTACTTTTGAAAAAGTAAAATCATCTTGTTGCTTTTCTGTATAACAAAGGGGTCAAAAGATCCAAAGATCCCATTGGAAAGATGAGTATTGTTTACAGTGTAAACACGCTTTGACTACAGGCTAAAGCAAGAAACAAATGGTCTTGTTCACTTGTCCCTATACTGTCCACTTTACTCCTATTAGTGCTTTACCTAATCTATTTTGACCATCAGTATATGGTTTATTAGGTGCGAGAGAGATGTTCATCTATAAATGCCACTCACTTTGTGTTTATTGTTTGTGTGTAATGCTGTCTGTAACAGGAACACCTCTTCAGTATATGATCACTTTATTTAGATGTAGGGTTTGCTCTAATTTGTAAATGTAATTTTTCAGCTTTTGCAGGAAGGGTTTTGAGTAGTCACTGATTCAAATTATTGCATTTTACATTTGATACACTTACTTCCACTGCTGTTGCAACTAGGTGATGCTTACAGTATAAACCTGTGCATTGAGCAACACCAGGTAATGGTGATCACTGGCCAGTGTTGTGTTTAGGAGGATACTGAAATAAGTGTGTTCTTAAGGTGATCCCTTTCCCCCTGCAGAGGTGGAGGGACACTTCTTGTTAAAGCTGAGGGATTTACGACAAAGCCTAAAGGATTTTCTCAAGAGGGTAATTGAGTGAGCTTGTTTGTGCCTCAAAACCAGGAGTTTTTGTTGTGCCTTGTGTTTGCCATCGCTGTTGCCTAATCTGTGAGTAATTACCGCAGCTCTCCCCGGGAGGAAACTGGATGTTTATCAAACAGACAAAAAAAGTATTACATGGATTCACTTCCAAAATCTTTTTATATTTGATGGTCTTAGCTGCAAACAGACTCCACTCTGGTTAAGGATGTCGATATTAATGAGCGTCAGGTTGAAATAACAACTTTGGTAACTTTTGTAGACATTTCTCCTCACATCTGATTCCAACCTAAAGAAATTAGGAATTATGTAGTCACATTGCTTGATTTTTTAGGTCAGCATAGATCTATCACAACACATATGTATTTAGTATACCTGTTTAACAAACACCGTCAGGTCACACCATCATTGCATGGACAGAGTGATGACACAGGAAGCCCTCTGTCATTATGGGAAACGATCATGTCAGCCTCCTTCAGCTCAGATACCTACTATTAGGCACATATAGTATACTATAAGGCTAACATTTTGCTCTGAGCATCTCCTCCTCCTTCCAAGCTGAATGCTCTGCTGTACAGTAGACACGCTGATTATAGGTTAAGCTCATTTTGCCATAAAGGACAGTAGGGCTCTTCGTTTTCGCTCTATAATGTTATTATTACACTCAAAGAAAATATCTCGAGATACAAGTGAAGAAATAAGTGTTTTCCTCTTTGTTCTTGGTCACTGTGTGTGGCAGAATATGGTTTGACAGTGGGGGAGGTAAAGCTCGAGGGCTGGGTCAGAGGCTTTGCTTTGTGTTTGTGGGTATTAGTGTGGACTGTGTGTGTGTCTGTGTGTGTGTGTGTGTGTGTGTGTGTGTGTGTGTGTGTGTGTGTGTGTGTGTGTGTGTGTGTGTGTGTGTGTGTGTGTGTGTGTGTGTGTGTGTGTGTGTGTGTATGTGTGTGTGTGTTTGTGTGTGAACAGTACGCTGTGTGGCTGCACATACGATATGCCTCCAGTAGCATCTCCGCTCCGTCTTCTAATCTTCAGCAGGCCTGATGAATGTGAACACAACTGATACCACACTGCCAGCTGTCCCTAATACCTTATTTTTTTTCTAACACAGCAGTACTGCCCCCAGGGACCATGGGTAACCACAAATGCACATAATGAGATTATACCCAAAAAAAATCATTAAGAAAAGGGGAAACTTATTTGAAATGTGCAGTATTATCGATTGAACCAGTAAACAGCATTACAAGTCTTAGCAGCAAATCCCTGTGAAACAGAAATTATGCTGTTGCATTTCATTGACACTCAAAAAGAACGTATTCAGCAGATGCAAAAGGCGTCGCTTGTTAGAGGTCTTTGTTTGCAAAAAAAATTCCTCCTTGAGTTCTGAAAAAGGAAACATGCTCTAGTGTAGCTGTTCAAACTAGCACAATGTTTTCTGTGTTACACACAAGCTTTAGTTTGACAATGATGAAATAGAAGTGAAGTGGAGATCTGCGGACGGAATTAACTGAAACAGCATCAACATGAGAGCAATCAAACCCAGGGTCTCTACTCTTGACATGAGCAATAATGTAACATTTGAGAGGTTGACCGGGTTTTTAACCTGGTTCCCCATTGAATAAATTATGATCCTCAATGTACACATTTTCCGAAGTACCTCCAGTTTGACAAGGTTTACAAAAGGTGCCTTGGTCAGAGTCAAGAGCAATCATACATAGCTACCTCAGGGAGACACCGACAGACACATTAGGCAATAGACAAATAACCAAAAGCACAACATTCAGTCCACTCTGAAGACAAAAAAACGAATTAAAATCCAGCTTTCATCACACTTTAACTACTCCATTCCTTTGATTTCAATGCATTTGATTGTGACTCCTATTGCTTCCCAAGTTCAAGGATAGCGTTCCATCCTCCTCTCATAATCCTCAGTGTTCAAACCGGATTTCACATTTAAGTACGTGGTGATGTCGTGATTATCTTTGGCAACCTTTGGTGAAATTGCCGAAACAAGTCAAGATGAATTGTACAGCTACAGCAGTCTGGGGGAATTGAACATCTAATTATTCTGTGCTGCTGGTCACTCCGAGCTACTCTGATGTACCGCAAGCAAACAACTGCTGTCTCTGGAAGGAGAAAAGCTGCTGGAGAGAAGACAGAGAGCCTCTGCCAGCACAAGTCTGTGGAGCGCAGTTTATTCTAATTCCTCTGCAGGACATTAATGAGCCAGGATAGTGGCTGTCTTAATGGGCAGCCAGACAGATTTTAAGTGCCCCATGGAGTGTAATCCATAGAGGTACGACAGCACTGCTGCAAGGCCCAACAGATTGATCTTAGTTTCATTTTGCTATGACTTTGCTTCTAAGCTGTTCATTAAAAAAACGCATGTGTTTTAAGCCCCTGCCTTTGGTATCACCATTGTGAAACCATGCAACTGTTGTTTTTGACTGTTAACTAGACGGACTTATATTATTGAGCAAATGTCATTATTACAAGCAACCTGTACTTATTAATGTAGTTCTTGCTTTCCTCTTACCATTTGAACAAAATCAAGTAATATGCGAAAAAGAACATAGTGCATCATGAACATCCAGGACAATTATTTTGTTTTTTTCAAGACACAGCTTCTCTTTGCATACCATTACCAGAAGCGTTCTCTAAATTGCTCTTGTTGTTGATGCTGTCCGAAATACAACACACTTTGGATGCAGGAGGCCTAATCTAGTCCTTTTTAAAAAAAAATTGTGGTATTTTTCAGTAAACTGGAATGAGGAGTGTTACTTTTTTTGTTAATTCATTAACTTGGATTGAGAACTTCAGCCCTTTACTGAATGAAACATCCTGGTTCTTTTGGTATGAGCATATATATGTATACATACATACATATATATATGTATGTATATAAGTCATAGCTTGCTGATGAAAGAATACAACTGTAACATTGCTGGTATTTTTTACGGTACGAAAATGTAAACCTCACATAGGTATTCTAGTATGTCTGCAGCAGGTAGGTACATGCAAACTACAGTAGATGACACCTACATTCTACATGTGTCTTAGATTCAGACTTAATGATTGTCGTCAGTAAAAGATCAGACTATTGTGGCATCCCTCTTGGAAACAGTCATTAATATTCATCAGATAGAATCATCACTTCCAATGGCAATAATTACAAGAGCAGGGTGTGAGAGCCCATGTAGCTGTCTGTGTAAGTGTGTATAAGACCTGCTCATGTTCTATCTACCCATATGTACCTAAGCACATACTTTATGTACTGTATGTTGTTCAGCCATATACGTAGAGTATCTGTTGTATTTGTGATGTAAGCCATGTTTTATTCTCATGGCAGCAGCTTTGCTCCTCTGTTGCCTCAGGCCGGGTAGCTCCATGACTGAATCTGCAGAGAAGTTCAGCTACCTTCAAAGGGAAACCTACAGAACACACATCAAACATAAATGCCAGTGAAGTGGGGGTTCAAAAACCTTTATCCGTGGGCTTTTGGAGTAGGTTGACATACTTTACATGCACCCACAAATTTGCCTCTGTTTCTAAACATTTGCAGCCTTGTCCATGGCTTTCGAAACATTTGTGCAGAGTCTAATCCCTTCGTCTTGCTGTGCTTCATGCACTTTATTATGCTGTGTAACGATGTGTGAAATGCTGCTGAGCTATCGGTGACAAACACGTGTCCTCAACATATGGACATGCAACACCTGCAATACAAGATGATGTTTATATATTGTATAATTATTTATGATGACATTTATAGTACAATTTTCCCTATTTTTTTATTCTAAATGAAGAAAAAGGTCAAATTTGGTGCCATTTTACATTGAAGCATTGTTTATCAAGACTTAATGAGCTCTCCAATTAATATTGTTTGACCTTAGATAGGTCTTTTCCAAGTTGATTAAAGACATAAAATGCTTTAATAGCTCTATTCATGCTAGAAAAGCCTATAATTGTGGATTTACAAACCAAGCCAATTAAAGGTTAATTCCATTTATGAATTCTAAGGGTTATAACCCACAAATAAAGCATTGATACGATATTTGTTGACAATTAAAATGGAAATTAATAAATAAATGACTGATTTATAAATGTGTTATATTATTATAACACATTTATTATTATTGTCAGTATGCCTTATTCTATTTTTACATCATACTGTAAATCATGAGTTACAGTGACAGAACTCTGTGTGTGTGTGTGTGTGTGTGTGTGTGTGTGTGTGTGTGTGTGTGTGTGTGTGTGTCATTTTAGCCCCTCAGCACTTTGTGTATTGTATGACCAAGGAGAGGGGGCAACCATGAACACTGAGAATGAAATGACAAGCCGTCCGCTTCCATAAATGAGAACTGGATAGTATTTGCTGACTTTGCCAGACTGAGCAGAAACTAAATATATACACGGTCAGAGAGTGCAGCACTATAGAAGCATGCTAACACCCATGTCAGGAGCAGCTGGTTTCACACACAGCTTCAATGCATGTGAGTATACTGTACAGGCTGAGAAATGGGCGCCAGGTGTTGCTGCCGTAGGACAGATGAGGAGGAATATAAGAGGTCATATAAGTCATTGTGTGTTTCATTGTATTTCCGAGTATGGATAAATACATACACAGACCTGCAGTGACCAGTTTGGGTTCCCCATGTAATGTCACAAATAGACACCCGCAGGTGCACACACAATTCCACAAAGAGTGAATGCATCAATATTGCCTCTGTTCTCCTGTCTTTTTGGGATGCCATTTTTCTCAGACACAGTGGCTTCATTGGGAAAATATGAGCTTGAAAACAACATATTTACCCAATATGCCTGATGTCATGCTGGGTGTCAGTGTGCTATGACTGGACCAGTCAGAACTTCCAGTGACAGTTGGGTTGATGTTCGGGTAAGGACTTAGGACAGAAGCCCAGACCTTTGGCACTGTAACCGCACCGTGCAATATTTTCCACCATGACTACAGAGAGTCACTGCTGAGCACAAACACACATATAATTAAGCACTGAACCCTGCAATATTGATTTTGCCAACGTACATTTCACATGCACACTAGACTGCTACCCCTGACTGTCTTTTTTTCTAGTTCATGATCATCACAGCAAAAATGATGCCTCATTGGAGGACAGAAGTGGAACAGGAATTGAAACAATGCACTGTTGTTTCTTCTCCCCAGGATCAGGGAGCACCTGTGCTGGTCAGCAGAACAACCACATCTTTTCACAGCCAGGGCTAGGTGTCAGAAATGAGAACGTACAGCCCACTTAACTTCAACTCAAGCTTTCCTTTTCTAAAGCCAATGCCCCTTTTTCGTTCGCTTCTGTGGACAAGTTGTTATTTTCTGACTTGAAGACTACAAAAGTCTACAGCTCCCCAGAGTCACCAGTGAAATGCTCTGTCAGACTTTGCTTTAATAAAACATCCACTGTATTTTGTTCCCTTTAACCTCCCCCTTTTTCGTGTGTTTTATTTCTTTCACATGATTTTTAATGTGTATCAAAGGTGACGGATTTCACATTTTTTCATTTGCATTTATCAGCTGAACTTACTGAATCCAAACTCTAACTGGACCTTGTGCATCAGCAGCTCTGCTGATCAGTTTAAAGAAAATCTCTCCATCCTCCTCTCAGCACCCAAATGCTCATCATGAGGATTATCAGCAATTCTTTTCATCAGGCCAACACTACTCTTCTCTCTACCCCCGACTCACACTGCCTCTCTGCGGCATGCAACATGCATAGATTTTCCGTCTCACTTCCACCATGCTGCTGCACGCAGCGACCCAGGGACAAAGATGGCAATCTCCTCCGCTGCTGTTCCAAACCTGATCAGCATGGAAATTGATTAATCTCTATCAAGCTTATATACATGCTTTCAAGTGCTCATTAGATGTATATCTGACCCCACCAACCAATCAGGCACAGAGAAAAGGGGAGATAAAGTGTTATCATTATTTTTACCTCATTCAGTGACTTCAGTGTGAGACTGCTATTCCCAGTGCGTGCGGTAGAAGGACTCCCATTCATTCTAGAAATCCTGTTTTTGTCCTCGATGTGAGTTGTCCCCCCCTTCCTCTTCCTTGTCCCTTGTCGAAAGAGAGGCAGCAGTCAAAGCATCCCTTTCTTTTATTCTGCCGTGCCAGCTGACACCCGCCTTCATGCCTTGGATGATGGAGATGGGAAAAAAAGAAGGCAATAGGCAAAGAGAGGACACGCTTTATTTTCCTCCCTTCCCTCTCTCTCCTCTTCTTGCGCTCACACAGGCTGAAACAGGCGCATGAGGGGGAGACGTCAGAGTAGCAACGATGTATTTGTTTTTGCTCCGTGGCTCTTCACCTCTTCTTTCTCTTGCTCTGTCTCCCTCCCTCCCTTATCCACTCACTCTACCTCTCTTTGTATCTCTCTGCCCCACTCTGTTCCTCTCTGTCCGTGGCTCGTTGGTTCACAGAGAACAGGCTGCTCTGTCGTGACGGGTGGGACACGGCTCTACGCGTGCAGAGACATCTGTGAATGTGCTTATGTTGGGGGACTTAAAGTAGCCTCTTAGCAGAGATTGAGACCACCCTCCCCTCCTCCCTTCCAGAGACGGGCTTTCTAATGGCATGTACCATTAACGCTCGGAGCAGGGTGGGCTGCAGCACTGAAAGGAGAGAGGGGGAGAGAGGAAAAAGGAGAGGGGGGTTGCTGCTCAGAGAGAGGGAGAGGCAGAGGGGAGCAGAAAGAGAGAGAGGACGGAGATGGAGAAGAGGTGTTGAAGAAGAAGATTTGATCAAAGATGGAGAGACTGAGTCCTAAGATCACTGTTCTTTTCATTGTGTAATAAAAACTAACTAAGTAAGCTAAGTGACAAGATGTGTCAGTTTTCTTTGTAGTATGCAGATGCACAAATGACCTCACTGTACAGATCATTCATCCCTGATGAAGACGTAAAAAGACATCAGCTTGGGACATATGCAGAATCACTGTATAAAACAAGACATATGTTGGTTTTGGTTTTGGCGAATGATGAATTAATTCTGGAAGAGCTGCAATTGTGTCACAGATAAAGCATTCCCTCATGCATGACTGGCTGCACAATAGCACACATGCAGAAACATATTGCGGAAATTGAGCAGAATGAACCAAATTTTGAATGCACATACAAAAGTGTTCTGGATGATAGAAAGTCTTCCGTGTATATCTCCAGACACTAGTTTAAGTGATTGGCAGGGACTACCTCTTTGCCAATTCCACCACAACATTTCCATCCCCATTTAAAGAGCACCATCTTGTTTCAGGCGTCACTGAATTAAGAGCCTGTCTGCTGTGGAGGTGAGACAGCGTCTGGTGTGAGGATCAAAAACCACCACCTCGGCCAGCTCACCTCCTCTGAGCCCGGGGACTAAGAATTGGCTCTCCGAGGAGCTCAGCCTAGCCAGAGAGAGGAGAGGAGGGACGGAACACTGAGGTGGGCCTGCTCAAGGGAACCACAGTCTTGGACATTACACAGTGAAAGACAAAACTACGGGGAAGGGGACAGAGAGAAAGAGAGACTCAAGTGTATCACATGCATGAAAATGAAAATCACACAGGCATCCGTACACATTTGTGTTTTTAATTACGTCTTCTACATGAAACCTCACAGGCTATTCATTTTGCCCTTACAGTAGGATGAAAAAAATGAGGCAGCAGCCAAGGGGGAATTGAAATCACTAAATTGCTGCACACACCACCACTAATGTGATGCTGTGTGTAAGCCTGGATGGCCTGAAGAAAAGCCGTGAGATGATCTTGCGACTGCTTGCTACATTTCTCTGCAAAGTGTCATGTGGTATTCTGAGCTGCAGTCCGGCAGTCGGCTCGGACTCTCATGAGTTGAGTTGCTGAATCAAAAATCATGAGAGTGTGACAAGGGCGTTCGACAGAACAATTTACTGGAAAGGATGAGTGAGTGTTTCAGGGTGGCCTCATTATGTAGAGAAAAACAAGGGGGAGGAGGGCTGTTTGAGGATTCAGGGAGCATTTAGAAACACATCTGATCAGGCTGTTGTATTTAGAAAGTAGACTTTTTTGTATGTATACCTGATCGTCCCATGGCTTGTTTATATATTTTGCGTATGTCTCTTTAACGCTGCACGTACCTGAGAGATGGAGGGCTGAACTGATACTTTGTTGATCATTGTAGTTGGAAACACCAGGGCCCGGTGCTCTCTACAAGACTGCCTGAGAAGATCTCTCCTCCTGTGTATTGTAGTTTTGTTGTCAGACATCCAACTGCTTTTCACACTTGACACGGTACACACACATTGACACACCCTAACCACCAACAATATTTACTGACAATCACATCTGATCGTTTCACTTATTTACTATTATCATTATAAGTCAATAAATTATATTATGGCTTGATAGCCAGATTGTGGCAGAATATGATTTTGTCAATTGCTTGTGTGCTGTGAAGCTAAAATCAGTGAAAAATGGAAGTTGCCATTATTGTTATTATGAAAGTGTAGTAAAGTATCCTTAGATTTGTATGGCAAAGTATTCTGTGCATTTCACTTTTGGCTTAAGCATATCCCAGTGGCACTGTGTTCTTATTTCTACAGTAAATATGTCTTTCTGAATTTCATGAAACAATGTAAATATGGGAAAAGCCTCAACAGCAGAGAGCAACAAACCAATCAAACAAATTTTGAGCTTAAGAGGTGCTGGTAACTTGACTTTGATTGAAACTTTCAGACACAGAACCAAGCTAGTATTTTCCTGTTTCCAGTATTTGCGCCAAGCTTAGCTAAGATAACTATTTCTCCAAAATGTCAAATTATTCCTTTCAGACCGTTGCCTTTATAACAGAAAAGAAACTAGAATTCATTATCAGCCTCCATGCTGTGTGGAGTTTTCATGTTAAAGGTATACCGGAGACTCCAAATGACCCATCAGTGTGAATGTGAGCTTGAGTGTGTTTGATATATGAATCCTGTGAAACATGCTTGTGTTAAGGACTATAAATAAACTTGACTTGACTCTTCAGTTTGCGAACAGAACATGATTATGCATAGAGTGCCTGTTCTGACATTGTGCAGCCACAGAGTCAAGGTCATATGTGTTGGGTCAATACATCAAGAATCCATCTTGATCGTCTGATTTATGTGCTGCCATCAATCCTTCCTTGGGAAATAATGCTGTTCGTAAACTCACCATCAACCAATGAGCTTATGTATGTGTGTGTTTAAAGTATGCCACACATGTCTTAAATCTTTCAGAGCTCCACCATGGCTGTCGGTAGTGGCTCTTGCCCTTTTGGAGGAGTATGATTTTTTGTCTTTCCCACGAGCCATCTGGTGCATCTTTTCAGGCCTAATAAGAGGGAAAGAGAAAGGCATTGGAGTTGCAGCAGATGATAGAAATGGGAACTGAGTAGGCCAGCACACACACACACACACACACCCACACAAACACACACACACAGACACACACAAACACACACACACAGGACAAGGGCAACAGATGGAAGGGCCTCGATATGCTGCCGGTGCTGGAGCCAGGCCCGGTGGGCAGGCCCCTCTGGCCTCACTGGGGATCCATTGATTTCTAATGTTCAGACAGACTTTGAAGTTAGGAGTTACATCGAGGAAATGTAATTTTTTTGTTGCCTGAAAAAACTAGATTTTAGACACTTGGGAATTGTAACACAAATGCATTTATTTGATGGATGACAAGTAGAGTTATCGAAATTCTGTTTTGAAATAAAAGTGTTCATCAGTCAGTAGAAGTGAAATGTAGTAGGCTACGCTTTGCTCAAGTGTTATCAGTGAGCTAGACACAGGCTGATGTTACATACCATTTCAGCTACAACAATTTCTTTGAGGAATGTGCTCTGAATTATTTATGTGAAGGCTGATGCCACTACTGCATTATATTGTCACATGCAGTCTTCATTAAGTAAGTTGTTTTTCTGTCTTGCCAAACCAATCTCCCATCATCCCATCATACTGTACATACCTATATCCCGTTGAATGTACAAAACTAACAATTTAATTCCAACACGCAATCAGGGGCTTAATGCTCAAATACATTTTATCCTGCCTTTTTAGTTCTGCCTCACAAAAACTGACAACATACATGTCAATTTGAAAGGAAACACCTCTAACACCTTTTATGCACCTGTAACATGCATCTATATTGCATTATGGGGGCCTTTGTAGTAGATTATAATGTATTCATAATTATTCAGGACTACAGTAATTAACACATCTAATGCCTTCTGATACAACATATCAACATTTATAAAATATTATAGATCTGACTTGTGACGTATAACTTCAAGTGTCTTATGGTTGCTCTTGACTAAAGCATCTGAACTAGAAGTTGGCTGATATAATATACATTGTGACATCATATACTCATCTATACACACCTCAGCAATCAGCTGTAGTAAGGACTCAGTATGCTATAATAGTCTATGCAATAAAATAAGTTATTATTGTTTGTGTTCAATAAAGTGAAGTACATACTGGTGTATTTAAAATAATACATGCTTTATTGTAGCATTGCATTGTTATTGGTAAGTAAAGTGTAATACATTTTCAAACATTTATTAGTATTTATGCTGCATCGTAAGTGATTGAGATGTGAAGAGAACTGTACGTATAGGAGAGGAAGAAGACAGGGGAAATTATATTTTTCTGTTTTTTTTGTTTTTTTTACATTATTACGCAGCATCGAGCAGTTGGGTGTTTGGTGCCTTGTTCAAGGGTACCTCGGCAGTGCCTAGGAGGTGAACTGACACCAGCTCCAGGTACCAGTCCACCTCCATGCTTGGTCCGTACAGACAGTATGTGGAGCTTCAACAAATGACTCGCCAAGCCAAGTCCCCACAGACAGTCCCCATTACAGCTGATTGTTGAGACGTGTATAGGCAGTAATAATGCATCACAACCGCTATCAGTCAATCTCTTGTTCATAACTAGTCAAGAGCATCCAGAAGACACTTGAACTTATAAATCATTATAAGTCATATCTATAATGTTTTATGACTGTTGATACAGTGATTCAGAAAGCATGATGTGTGTGTTTATCCCTAGTAATGAAGCATTATGACTCACTATGAATACCCTCATAATGCATTATAGATGTGGTCTTAATAGAAAGTGTTACGAAACATCTTTCAAATTCTCCTTGTCGTGTCTAAACCATTACAGTGATCATCATTGTTTAAAAGTCATCATTTATTCAAATGCAGATGTAAAAAGCCTTTCATTCTGAAAACCTTTGCACAACTGTGTTTTTTATGTCTTGCAGGATTGCCTGGAGGCACACAGTTACTAGGGAATATGAACGACAGTGTTAGAATGGAAAATGAAAAGGGTAGTAGTGTCAGGACTGTGTCAGGCACAGTTATGCTATTTCTCTGAGCAGCACACACGAGAGTGCAAATACGACCAATAAACAACTGAGTATACTCAGACTGTGGCAGCTTGTCACTGTTTTTCAAAATGTCTTATCTATATGTGTCTCTGAACCAGACACCTCTACAATAAACTATCCCTATAGCGTGGATGAATGACACTAGCTTGTATGTGATGGTTATAAAGAACATTAAACTGATACATGGGCAGGTGGCCGGACCAATAACAGCCTGTGTTATAGCTTACCTGCGTCTACGACCTTGGGCTGTATCATTACTTGGAGGTGAATGTGTTGCCAGGTGACCCCCTCAAACAGTCCCCAAGACTGATAGATAGTAAAGGTGCACTGGCCCTATTTCCTGATAAGAAACGAGTAGTCTTCCTAGAGCCAGAATCAGGCAGCAGCTGTGGAAATGAGAGATCATTTGATTAAAATATTGAAAGAAATAGCTGCTCTGACCTCTATATTGTGAAAAGGTTCATTAGCAGCAGCCGATGAAAGCAGATTATTTAAAGCTACATTTCTAGTGGTCTACTTCTTGCCTGAGCAGGGAATTGTTGAGTCGTCCTCCCAGTGTTTGTCCAGACGGGTGTAGTGCATCTGTGGGCAGCTGGATGGTTGACGTCATATTTACTTCACCATTATGTAGGAAATGATGTCAAATGGGTGTGTGGTTATGAGATTGTCCCTTGGCAGCATTAGCTTTGGGTGCACACTTGGTACTGTGTTGTTTTTTTTACTAGGTAATTCCCCAATCATAGTATGTCATTGAAACATTAAAACAGCAACAGGTGTTTATGACAGCAATTCTATCAGGCTTTGCCGACATTATTCATTTATTAATTCAGTTTGAAATCAAGTTAATCACTGATGTGTTCAATTTTATTTGTTTTAACATGAATACATTTTATTCTTCACTGGTAAACATTTATATGTCACGCTCCTGCCAAGCTCCTGTCCAGATGAATGACTTACAATTAGATCAAGACAAGATAATAATTACCACCATCACTGAAAAGCAACAAATACAGCATTAGTAGTATTAACAGATCAAGAATCAGACTGCAGGGCAAGGAAACAAGATAAATAAATGTTATATATTGTATTTGACATAGTTTAGGCATTTATATTGGTTAGATTATCCACTAAAACAGAAATGAATTATACATCCAATGTGGCATGCACCGGATACATTTTTCTACTAGAAATATAAGCTGCAAATTTTAGCCTGCCTGGCTAACGTAGCTTACTGCCTGACCCAACATTACTTCCAAGCCAGCGGCAACTTCCGGGGCTGAAAAGTGAAGCCAATGTGGAAGAGCTGACAAAACCGCAGTTACTTGAATGACCACTTGCGGCTGGCTCCAAAAGTGAGTCAATCCCAATTAACCCCCATGTTAAAATGCCTTTTTTTTTACAGCCTGGTACATAAAAAAAGTCTTGGTCTCTCAAGCTAATTTCCTCATTCATTTGATATGGATTCATTCATCTGGACTTAATTCACTGGATTTTTAGAAAACTCTGTTTCAGTTCTACATAACTAAGAGAATGCAGCTTTGAGCGACAGGCGGGTGCAGTCACAGAGACTCGGAGGCTTCATACAGCCCGCTTCAGCTCCATCCACGCACCACCTCGTTGTCCATTTTTTTTTTATCAGCCAGGAGTCAAGCGGCGTCAGAAAATGACTAGACGGCTTTGGACGCAGTCGCTGAGAGCCACCGGCTTTGAGCTCCCTCAGAAACCTACATGTATGGATGTCGTCACAGAGACTACTTTTATACTATATATGCTTCCAAGACCAGGACTCTGTCTTTCTGTGGGGTTACTGGTTACGTATTCACGACTAGCACAACCACTTTGAAGTATTCCCTAACTGCAGTTACACTCAACTCAAGAGGGCTGACGTATTTTTAATTCACAATGAAAAAGGATTCACACTACAACTCACTCCAGCTAAACTTTTTATCTAGAACAATTCATGAGGCTGATGCTAGCTTACTGTAAGTAGCGTGTGGATTAACCTGCTAGTGACAGTTCTCCCTGTCTACAAATAGTTTTAGCCATCATTATTAATTATGTCAAATTCAGTGGATAAAAGCGAGAACAATTGAGACCAAGAGACTAAAACACATCATCAGAGTTATTTATGAATTATCTTACCACACTTGTTACAGTGTTGCAACGTGTTACAGCATACCGTTTATATTACACTATATATGACATGAGTAGATTTATTAGCAGTCTATTTGTGGATTGATACGTTTTTTCAATTGAAGTTGGATGTGCCAAACTAGAGGTTTATGAAGCTCCACTATAAAATAAATTATAACCTTTTGACCACAATCAAATGACTGGAGAACATGAGAAAAAAATAGCCTGATTCATCCTTTTCAATGAACAAACGTGGTTTAGAGGGTTTTCAAAAGCTCAGAGGGGAGTGGCGGGAGGCCAAGTCTGCCCGATGAACAGCTGTCTTTGGCAACAGCAGGGAGGCTGAGGAGGGACTGTATTTACATTGAATTAGGCCATCAGTTGGACAGGGTCCTCGGCATACAAGTGACTCAGACAAATAAACAAACAGCTGTCTGATGCCTGTGATTCAAGGGCAAATCCTCAGATACCTACAAATCACAGATTGACACTCTGACATCTATAAGAGGGCTGTACTCCTGACACCAGATAAAGATAAAAAGTAATGTGTCTGTTATTCTTGCTCACAGTAGACCAGATATGTCGTTACTCACCTGTAGAAGGTTATTTCAAGCCATCCTAAAGTCCAAGGATAGAGACAGCTAGTCTCCAAAACACTTTAACAGTTTTAAATTGTTATTAAACATTTTGTTTATTGGACAAATAAATTATATCAGTAGAAGTCAAGGAAGCTGGAAAATCTCAGCTCTGGATGTCTGATAACAAATTAATAAAGTGTGGCCAAGTTTTCCTGACCAACAAACTGGTTAGTTTTATGGTTCTAAGTTCTCTGTGGGGAGTCTTTAGATTTCCAAAAACGTGGATAACGGTAAGTGCATAGCCTTACATTACTAGAAGCGATGGTTATGTAATAGAAAATATGGAATTAGAATTTGAAGCAAGATTTTCAGATTGCTTTTTTCCTAGTGACTGTAACCCCCAAAGCAATTTCAGTCAAAAGCAACTGGACTTGGTTGAGCCAACTTGTCATGTTCCCGAACCATTTTAAGGGTTGTCGACCCAAAATGGTGTGCAATAAGCCTGTGAATGTTTTCATTTGTCCAGGTCATTGTTATCCCCAAAGCAATTTCAGTCAAAAGCTACTGGACTTGGTGGCTTTTGACTGAAATGGCTTTGGGGATAACGATGACCTGGACAAATGAGAACATTCACAAGCCCTAGTGACTGTATTTTGTAACCAACTCCCTTTTTATGTGTCATGTTTCTCTCACTGGTTTGATATTAACTCTGATAAATCAGACTTTATGAATCATTTTAAGTCGGTGATGCTTTCCTGAAGAAAGGGAACAATGTAATTAACAACTCTTCCCAAGTAATGAGGCCATTGCTTTTGTTCTGAATGCATTGCCTTCTATCCATGCAAAAAATATATGCTCTAAGGATATAAACAGTTGGGCTCTTTGTTAATTATGGTTGAGCATATCGGGGGAAAAAAACTCCTTAAAAATTTGATTGCATTGTTTTTGACAAACTTGATACTTGATGATGGAGTCAAGGATACCAACAAATGTGCGTATTAATTATACTTCCAATGACTGATAGTAGGTGATGTGGGCAGATTAAGGCTAGGCAATTAAAAAAATAGAAAAGTGGGATTTCTCTTCATACACCAAATTGGATGGCTTTTGCTGGTTCTTTTAGTTATTTGAGTCATGGGACCATGATTTGTGGGTGTTCAGTGGCAAAATCAGGGCTATCTCCTGCACTTGATGTTGAAGTGTGTTTCCAGATGAAAGCTGCTCTTTTAACATAGTTTATCCTGTTGTCATTACTGTAGTTATTGGATCTCAAGAGTAGAAATTTACTATTTAGCTACAACAGATTGCTAAATAGATTTGAGTTGGCACATTTGTAGAATAACCTAGTCTCCAGTATAGAACTTTGCATACACACAAGCATATTCAAAACTCTCGGTTGCTGCAGGTATTTGACCCTGAATACTTTGACAGAGAATAATGTCAACTATTCAGATTCCAGTATTACGTCCACTAGCAGATGCAGAAGCCTTTAAGGGACCGGGTGTTCCATGAGCTAAAATCACAACAAACACAAGAATATGTGACTAGAACATTTCAAATCCTGCTGGCATCCTATATTGATAGCTGACTTAACCCTTCCCCTTTCTCTTACAGGTTTCTAGGCAGATGCACACTCTGATCTGATCTCACCTTTGATAAAATCTGATCCTATAAATCATTCACTTGTGTGTGTGTGTGTGTGTGTGTGTGTGTGTGTGTGTGTGTGTGTGTGTGTGTGTGTGTGTGTGTGTGTGTGTGTGTGTGTGTGTGTGTGTCTGTGTGTGTAACCTCAGGCCCTTCTGAAAGAATGTATTCGGTGTAGCAGACAGGTATGACTTAGTAAAGAGGATATTCTTTTTGTTCACACTGGTAAACCTTTTTAAATGGTTAAGGTGACTCACCACCACCAGCTTCATTGCTGCTTTTGGTGAAGCTGTGAACTGCTATTTGCCCATGAGTTACAGAGATAAAACTTAAGGTTGAATAAGATCTAGCTAAATGATTGATCAGGCCCTCCTTGCTTTAGTCCAATTGTCCGAGGTCTCCCTGGAAGAGCTATTTATGAGCAGTAGTGGGTCAATATTACACCAGCACAGACTGTTCTGCATTCTTTTGAGATCTGAGAAAGATCATCTAATGTATGCAACAATGTGTTCCGTGGGAGTTTGTTTTGTGTTTGTAGCATGTTATTAATCAATGAAAAGCTAAATCTGCAGTTATCACTGCAATTTTTCCCCTGTGATTGTACACATCTAGCCTTTTATTATTAGAACACAATCAAAAAGGGTTTCCTTAACTAATTGCCTTCTATTTAATTTTACCATGACTCGAATATATGTCTCGGTTTCACAGTCTGTTTTTATAAGCTTCATCATTAATGAGGACAAAAACAGATATGTCTCATGTCAGATTCAAACACTACACTTCCTGGAATTATGCATCGCTACACTAAAAGGTGTTTACTTGCAACTGTGCTCACCCAGTGCTGTTTTTTGATGCTGCAGCCTACTGCTTTATGTGTGAGATCTCAGAAGTGGTGAAAGGTGTGATGTCAGGTTGGTATATATGACACGATCACATTGTTTCTATCCACTGAATAGATGTTGTTTCATTAGTATGCATTGGCAAATGGTTAGACTCAAAGAAAAATATGATAATCTGTGGCTGGCAGTTTGGAAGTGGAGCTGTAAACAGGCAAAATGACTTAAAACTGAACTCAACAACAGCTGCATATATAAGATGATCTTTTCAGTGACCCACAGCTCTGCTTTCCTGAAAAATCCAACACACATCGCTTTCTTCTGAGAAAGCAATATCTCTTTAGTGTCAGTATAACAATCTCCCTCCCTGATAGATGAAAACCAAAGGTAGCACTTTTTCATCCGAGATTGTCAGCGAACCTGTCCATTTTTTCTTATTCATAAGTGAGTCTCCTGTTTGAGAGGTGTGGTGTGCAGAAAACAGATGGGCTGGAATTAATCATCTAAATCCATCCAAACTATGAAAGCTACATTATGTGAACAGTTGTGTCCTCATGTTAGTTCTTCTAACAGCTGATTACAAAAATAATGGAAGCCTGATTAAAAACGTTAAAAAAAAAATGAATTTGCAGGGATCCTGGGCTTTGGATCATGGGCAGACATACTGATATGAAACTTTTTTGGCACCCTCTAGCATCTGTATGGCCCGCACCAGGCTTTTAAATGACAGCAATTGCCCTGGAAGTCAGGTGATCTAGTTTAACAAGCCTCAAACTCAGTTTAGGGAGGAGATCAGGGTGGATGGTTGGGTCATTCACACACTAGACTTTCACCTGGTTACATGTGAAAGTGAACCTTAATTATATAGCTTATTTATATAGCTTATTTTAAGCTAAAGTATGAGCTGTTCCTAAACCAAAAATGTAGTTTTCATTAAGCTCATACTAATTAACGTAAATAATTTTTGACGACACTTTTTAAACTGCAACTGAGGAGCGAGCATCCAAAAATGTCAGTTTGTGATGAGCAGCCAAAGTTAACGTGTTACAGCATTTTAGAAAGATTAACATTAAATATATATGTGGTTTGCAGAAACGCACAATGCAAGTGTTGTTTGTTTTTTTTGTTGGTGACGTGGGTAAATTTTCTTGTTGGGCCAATGTGCCATTATACATTTTTACAGTGCAGTTTACAAAATGCTTCAGGGGATCGATGTCTATTTAGTCTCTTTATTTAATAGTTGGTTGATGTTAACATTGGTATTTTTTGCAGGTGCTGCAGTAATAAAGTGATTACCTTAAATTATAAAAGACATTTCAGTTAAGTTGAATATCTGAGCCTCTTTATGTCACAGATTAATTATACAGCACATTCTATGTATTACTGTATACGCATGTTTATTACATTCATTACTGCCGAGAGCAAAAGTAGCATAAAAACAACATTCAGCCTCTGCATTTGAATAGAGTTTGCAGTTTTGCCTTGCAAACCCGTGATTTGCTTGCGAGGCAGGTTTGTTTCAAATTTATGGATGAGGCTACTGGAGTGCACTCAGAGACCTAAACAAAGCTCTGTGAGAAAATGCAGGAAAAAGGAAAATCCTCAGCTACCTTGAAACAGGTGAGGTAATCAATGAAGCATTGGCTTCAAACAAAGACAAAGGCTCTTTTTTTAGCCCTCTCCATTCCCACCAGTGTTTCATACACACACGGATAGATTCATAAACAAAATATGAAATTGAATTTGGCCGTTTTTTTTGCTTCATCTCGAGATCAAAGCTCAACTCACTTCAGATCTTCAATAAATGCAGCGGAGGGAAATGCTCTGGGGACAGATGAGGAATTATTTGTGTCGCCAATGCCTGATTAAAGGACTCTCTCAACACTAATCCAGCACTGTCCTTGAATAGTTTGGGATTTTTGCACTAATATTTCACCTCAGAAGTAAGACCTATTTTCAAAATAGCTTGTTTGATGGGTTTCCAGCATGAACAGAAGCAGGAAATAGCATAAAAAATAAAGAATACACTTTCTGTTTTAGGTCGCTGGGTTGAATGCATGAAATAACTGGGGATATTATTGTGAGGAACTCTTCCTCAGCAGGCATTTACCCCAAACGTCTGCTGAGTGACAGCACTGTAAGAATGTGGTTGAATGAATGCAGCTCCCAAGCGTAAAGATGTGTTAACTGGAAATGCCTTCCAGTGTGTTGCTGAGCTCCTTTTTTTCTGTAGATTTACTGATGGCAAGGATGACAAGGTTAAATAGGTAATTCAATCCACTTTATTGATGTGAAGATCAATTGTTCAGATGGAGATATTCATGTTTCAGCACTTAAATAAATGATGCGTCTGACTGTACATTAAATACGATACATTATTGACGTCCAGCCAAGTTTCACATAAAGTAATTTCACTAAAGAGCCTGTTTGTGTCTAAACAGTTCACAACATAGAGTTTGCTGAAATAAATTCCACATCAAGGAGCATTTGAAAATCATTTCATAACACATGCATAACACATGCATGACACAGTCATGAATAAATCAATTCTCTGTTCATTTCATTTTCTGACCTTTATCCGAGTCAGTGAGTGACGGTGCAAGCTCTTTTCCTGCCATTCTCTGCTTCATATTTGCAGAATTACATGTATTCAACATGTCTGGGGGGTGCCCAGTGCAACCACAGTCATCCACTCAGCAGCTCCACTGGAGCGGATGGCCGTTTCCTGTCTTTATCAAGGGCACCTAGCAGTTCATCCGAGAGACAATTTTTTTTTTTTAAATCAGACTTCTGTTTTCTCTGGTGGTACAGGAATTGAAATATGTTACCCTCTGATAATGAGTCCTGCTTTACAATACGACCTCTAACGATAATGTAATGCAAGGCACGATTCTCCCGGCTTTTAGATGACTTGTTTGTGAGGTTTTTATGGCACCAATCAATTGTACATATCCTTTTTGTCACTGGCGCTTAAGCTAAACACTTTAGATGCAGCATCCCCTGAGAGGCCAAAATGTACAAAAAGCTTCTTACATTTTCCTTTATTAATACAGTGTTGACCAACAAGCTGCTTATCTGTTAAGTAGTTGTGCTGTACAGTATGCTGTGGGAGAACCAGAATACATGCACACTAGATGCACAAACTGTTGGCTATGCTGCTGGTTAACCCCTATGTTGTATACAGTACAACATTTTCAACAGTGTCTTGTGTTTTGGACACATGCATTTTAGAAATGGATTTCAATATGACTATATGGCCTTTGTGCGCTGCATTCCAAAACAATGGTGGTTATATCACACTTGAAACATGTAGCTTATCTTTTTATGGAAGCTGGAAATATAAAAATGACAGATGCCGAGACATATAACCAATGATCTCTTGACCTTTACAGACCCAGACAACAACAACAATGACTTAGCCATCAGTGCTGAAAAAAAAGTTTGAATAAAAAATTAAACCTTAAGGCGCCTACACATGATAAGCACTAAAAATGCTTCACGCAGCCCGTTCCATTCATTGTCTATGGAGGAGGCGGCAGCGCCCAATGCATCGACAGTGCCCAAGGTAGCGGCGCACACTGATTTGCTCTGATTTGCATCTCTGCCACTGCACTCAAAGTTCAACCACTGACCGTTCAAAAGCGCAACCAATGAAATAGAAGCTTTGAGTATGACATTTACGTTTCCTAGGCAAACAGACAGCGACATCAAGCCTTCTAGAAAGATGGAGGGAAAACATGTTATTTGTGTGTCCGTATCATGATCTCGGAAGAAAACGTAATGTTTGGAGGTTTATAAGCAGTCACACCAAGCCTCCTATTTCTAATTACTAATAATAATAATAATCACTCACTCACACTCATTTTCAACTGCTTATCCGGGGTCGGGTCGTGGGGGCAGCAGCTTTAGCAGAGGACCCCAACCTTCCCTTTCCGGGGCCACAATAACCAGCTCTTACTGGGGTATCCCGAGGCTTTCCCAGGCCAGTGTGGAGATATAATCTCTCCTCCTAGTCCTGGGTCTTCCCCGAGGTCTCCTCCCAGCTGGACGTGCCTGGAACACCTCCCTAGGGAGGCGCCAAGTAAGGGGGCATCCTTACTAGATGCCCGAACCATCTCAACTGGCTCCTGTCAACGCAAAGGAGCAGCGACTCTACTCCGAGTTCCTCACGGATGGCTGACCTTCTCACCCTATGTCTAAGGGAGACTCCAGCCACCCTCCTGAGAAAATCCATTTCGGCCGCTTGTACCCGCGACCTTGTTCTTTCGGTCATGACCCATCTTTCATGACCATAGGTGAGGGTAGGAATGAAGATTGACCGGTAGATCGAGAGCTTTGCCCTCCGGCTCAGCTCTCTTCTCGTCACAGTGTTGCGGCGGTAATAATAATAATAATAGTAATAATGGTAGGGACCTACAAAAATACGGCTAAATAAATAAAAACAGTGTTTCATTTCATATGTAAGTAAATTCAATGAAAACTAATTTTCCCATAATCCTTTGTTTCGTGGTGTCTTGTAATGTATTGGACTTGTAAAGGTGTTTAAGTGGAGTAAATAACATTTTATCTGCAGTTATTCTTTTCTTTAAGGTATTTTCTAGTTTAGTGGTACTGATTGAGTTTTTTTTAAACTGTAAAGCAGCAGAAAGGAGAGTTGTGTTGAACATAACCTGATATCTCAAGACAAAACCAACATAGAAAGCCTTTGGGCTGTCTAAAACACTGTAATGTGTTATTGTACATTATTATAAAACAAGACAGGTTCAACTGTTTTATATCTACAAATATAGTGTTGGCACACACTTTGACCATGTATTTACTATATTATTGTGCCCTGAAAAATTATTTTTATGGGTGTGTGTGCTTGTGAGAGCATATATCCAAAACCTCAGTGGTGCCAAATCAGCGATGAAATGCTGTGCCGTCCAGCAAAACAAATCAACCTGCAGCTGTGCCCAACTTTTTATTTATTCATACTGCACAGATGTTTGCGGCAAACACAATAATGCTCCCAGTATGTGGTATGTTGGGCAACAGATTAGAAAAACTGGCTTTTGATGAAGTGATCACCAGTTGTTATTGTCAAACCAACTAGAAAAGCAAGACAAAGAATGAGTATTTCTCTATAGTGTCTCAAGAATACGGTGACAGGAATAAAGCCACAGTTGCTTCACTGGGGGACAGCTCATCATATCTTTATATGTGAACCAAAAAAATCAAATCTACAACTAATCAGTTCAGTGGGGATTTTGTTCGGGTTGACGTACAGGTGGAGAGGTGTGGAGCAATGAAGAGACCACACCACAGAGCTAAAGGACAAACCACATTTCCTCACTTGTGAGGGGGTGAAATGCTTCAATAGACTGTGGAAAGGAAAAAAACACCCATCTCAGACTAACATTGATTTGGTCAAGGAGTGAAGCGGGTGCTGTTATTCCATTGATTTCTCTGCTTCTTTGCCACTGATCAAGTCCTAAGCACGGGCGTTGCCTTGAAGGTGGACAGTGTCAAAGCTTTTACCGTCACCCGAAGTGCCTACTGTTAAGTACAAGAAATTACACAGCCAAAACACTAAATAATTCCACTCATCTAACCATCCATCTTTAACCCATTATGCAGGTTCAGGTCATTGCGGTAACAGGGTAAGTGAATGGTCCAGACATCCTTCTTCCCAGGCACTTCCTCCAGCAACATGTAGGTGAACCTGAGGCACAAAGCCAGATGGAATATCCCATGAACATGCTCTGGGTCTGCCCTGGGGGCTTCTCCCCGTTGGAAGTTGTTATTTTCAGTTTTAGGATGGTAATAGTACAAATTCTGTAAGGATAGCATTGTGGTCTGGGTGTGTTGTCAGCACTAGCTACTTGAATTTATGTAGAAAAGTTGTAGTAGAAGAGATTTATGGATTAGAAGCAAGACGGTGCGTCTCATAGTAATTTCCTGTATCAGTGTCACATTTGTTTTGTGTGTCCCGCCTTTAGAAGTCTAGCGGCAGGTTCTGAGTCTGTTGATTCGAATGGGATAAGTGAACGTGAACACATACTGTATTATGACCCTGCCCTAAGCCTCATAATCACCCAAGAAATGATTTGACCCATTTTCACAAGCCACATACCTCCTACACATTCTGACACCAAAATTGTATTTTTCAGAGGGACAAATCAGGAGAAAACCTACTTTGTTTGAGATCGTTTTTTGTCTCAGCAACAAACTCTTGCGAGATCTGGGAACACAGCCCAGCTAACGTCAGCTAATGTCCATGAATGCCTCAGAGGAATATGTTTTGTAATGCACAGATATGGCTAACTTGACTCGTCAGATGTTTTTTTACGTAGATAACTGTTTGGTTAAGCACAGGCACTTTCAAAATTTTACCTGGCAGGTGTTTAGATGAAACATCAAACTCTCGCCAAAGTCAGTCAGGAGAAGAGAGAAAACATGTTTTCCATTGAGAAAAGCCCTCAGTGCTGTTCTCTTCTTTGAGTCAAGAAAAACTCCAGTTTGGATCAAATGTATGTTATTGCAGCATCTAAGCTAACCTCTTTAGGAGCTGCCATTGTTTTTTTTTAATGAGTTGTATCCTTTCTTGTCGTGGTCACCCCCTGCTCCCCCATCACTTTCCAGTAGCTCCTCCTATCTTCTCCCTGAGGTTGATGAGCAGGTCCGAGGAGAAAGAACAGCATGCATTAGGAGGACCAAACACATTGGTGGGAATCAGCTATAGGCCTGTATGTTTGAGCCATCTTCAGACAAGAGGCAGCGGAGTAGCCCCTCCTCATGGACTCATGGAGCCCTGTATGTGGATGCTGTGGGTGGATGGACGAACACGGAGCCTCGGCTGCTCACCCATGGACTTAAGGTTAGCGATCTGCAACTAAATTATAGTTTTGGCAGTCAGACCCAGACCCAGGAAATTCTTGTGCACTAAAATTGGTGACAAGCAGATGTTTCAGAATGGTAGTGTTTATGATGTTATGTTTTATGTTTTATATATTTATCTTGTAACTGACAGCTTTGATGGCAGTGTGCTTTCTCTCTCCCGGGAGTTTCATTTTTCTTTGCCCGTGTTGTGTCGTTCCCCGTATCGCATAGACAGCGATTGGTTTACGGATTAGTGATGTTTCAACTATAGTTTGCCCATGATACATTTGACATCTCTTCCTTCACGAGAGGAATGTGAAAACACCCCTCAAGTGGCAGACTTTACAAGTCAGTTGAGTCAATGTCAGACATTTTAGAGCTCATTAACATAGGAAAAACACATTTTTGGTGTCTTTCATTTAACCTTTTCTGATTAAAATATGATGTTCTAAGCTGACTTGCTCCCATGGTATTACTGTGCCATGTCCTTTATGGTTGGTTTCTTTTTACAACCATATACACTATATATAATACCAAGCTACAAAGTAAAACATTCCACTGTATTCAGGGAAGGGTACAATAAAGTCAAATGAACCGTATGTGTTCTCTAATAAAGATCACATTGTAGGCCTACAGACCCGCTGCACTTAGGAGATATTTCTGGGTGAAGGCTTTGACTGGACAAAAGCATATCATGTAGGAAATACTGAAGGGTATTTATCTTTGTAGAGCTTGAGGGACATTGCTCGACTGGCAGAGGAGACAAAGGCAGTGTAAGATTTGTTGATCAAGTGATTTCATGCAGTCACATGTGTTGTCTCGGGAGGTCACCGGTTTTGTCCTCTATGCCCTCTCTTCTCTTGTCCTATGTATTTTTAAACAGAGAATACGACTGTTGTTTATACACTTCACTTTTGTTTACTTTACCCTTTAGCCAAGAGTTGCCCAACTCTATGAATTGTTTATGGACATTTGTTCCCTGCAGCTATTACCAAATGGTTGGCTTTTGTACACAGGATAATATGCTGGTTAGCATGCAAACAGAACAAGATAAAAGATAATTTATGGAAGAAGTGGAAGTGTAATTTAGAGTGATTGCATGATTTGCAGTCCTCTCCACACCTTGTAGTTGTACTTCTTGCAATAAGTGTTTTTTTATAATAGCAAAAAAGTAAAAAATGATGTCTCTAAAAATGACAAAACCTATAACAAAGATGAGGACTATTTTTGCTATTAGCTCTTTTCACCATTACTAGTGAAATGCAGTATTGTAGCTGAACCAGGAAATATCAGCCGTGTGATGTTTTTGTTGACTCTTATTTCTGTCTCAGCTTCATTTTTCCAGAACAGTGTATGCCTTCTCACTGTCAATGTCCCCCTGTGGAAGCAATCTCCCTTGCAGTCCTTTAGAAGGACAGAAGGCTAAACCTCCCAGGCCCTCTTTACCTCACCTTTGTTCCAAGCCTCAAAGTGCATTTATACAGTGTGTGAGTGTACGATAGGTGCACATTAATTTATGAGCTTGTATGTGGGGATATCATGCTGTACACACAGTGAGCGTGTCAGAGCCTGTACCTCAATTTAGCTGTTTATCTTTTAACTGCATCTCCCTTTTTATTGGCAACTCTTAACTTTTTAATGCTGTTATTTTTCCGTTTTTTTATCATAATATACAGTTTCCATCAGATTTATTTTTCTTACTTTGAGACATCTGTTTCGAAGTGTTTCTATTTCAATGGAACTAGTTTTAAAGGAATTGTTCAACATTTTGAGAAATATGATTATTCACTTTGCCAAGAGAAGATAAATATCACAGTTAATATTGAACTGGTCATCTTAGCTTATCATAAGCACAATGATGCAAACAGCTAGCAAGTTCTGTCCAAAAGCAATAAAATCTCAGCAAGTCCTCCTAACCAATACGACATAATGGGTTGTTTGTTCCTACTAGTGACAGACCGATACATCGGCTGGTATTTGCGTTTTTTTATGTGGATCGTATCGGCCGATGTGGGCTGTTGCGTTTACCGATTTTTCCCAGCATTATTTACAGACAGGCGTCCACAGGCAGCTCCGTGTTGCTGGAGACACCTTTTTAAAGTTCAATAAACTTTTATCTTTAAATTAAAAAAAATATTTTTAAAATTGAGAATTTGTTAACATCATTGTGTCATTTTTTATGTAAATGAGGTAGCGAAAGTAGTATCGGATCCAAACATCTGCTCAAGAAAATCGGCATTCCCTATCGGTCATCGGCTAAGCCTGATGAAAGAAAAATGGGGATCTGCAACAGCCCTAAAAAAACCATATCGGTCGATCCCTAGTTCCTAGCCTCTTACACCCCACCCCTACTGGTCAACACGTCGTCGTACCTAAACAAAACAATTGCAGTTTTTAGCTTGTGGTTAACATTGTCACAGTTAAGTTGGTTTGGACAACAAAATACTTGGTTAGGTTTAGGAAGAGAACATTATTTGGGTTAAAATAAGTATATTTATTATGTAACTTCCTGCAGTCTCCACTAGTTGGTGATTACAAACCTCTAATTTTGTTACCTCTCGATGGAGCCAGACCAGGCTTTTTTCCCCTGTTTTCTGTCTCTGTGCCAAGCTTAGCTAACGTCAATCTTGACATCAAACTCTCAGCACAAATCAAGCTCTTGTCACATCAATTGCTACTCATCTTGATTAGCTGGCTACATTTAAACAGCTTTAGTCTGAAACTCAAGTAAGTAGACATTTGTTGTCTCCAGGAACAGAAGGAGCCGAACGAATAGCACAGTTACAAGTTCGTTACAAAGAGAGATGCAGATGTTCATCTGTGCTTTCTTAATGGGTTTTATCTGCTGCAGTAAACATGCAGACAAGTTCCTTGCTTTCATCTCTCCATACATTCTGTTACTGCGACTGTGGTTTCATAACTAAAAACAGTCCAGTCTTGAAATATCTCAGATGCTACTGAAAATACTTTCATACAAACAAGGAATTTAGTCATGCAGAAAGGTCTACATAAAAAAGTTGCATGCTGAAGCTTTCAGCAAATGTGGAGTCTTTAAAAGAAAGTTTATATGCACAAAGCTGCCCATTATTAATGCACATCTCGTTTCGTAACTCCATCCTGAAAAGCATTTTAAAGTGTTCATACAGCTTGATAATTTCCCACATATTGCCTTCAGGCCCAACACTTTATTCCTTCTTTCCAGAAAGTGCTGCAGAAGCGCTGACACAGCCAACCTGGGCCTCTCGTATCTCACTTTCCTCAATCTTCAAAGAGGTCAGTCTGTCCTGCCCTCTCCTCTCGTCCCAAAGCATCGCTGACTGCCCCCCCTCCCGTTCATTCATTAGTCTAATGAGTTCAGCTACCGTCCGCTCAGCCAATGTCAGCCGACAGTCACACTTATCAGCCTTGCAGCCCTTATCCAAACAGCCACTCATTCAGAATGTGATCTGCATCTCTGATCAGATCGATACAGCAAGAACAAATCCCCATCATCACTTTCAAGGTGAAAAACAGAGATAAATAGTTTTTTACTCCAGATGCAAATGCCTAGGCTTGCTATAGCTCATATTAAGACTCCGCTATAACTAAATAACTATCTCCATCTTTAATTTACCACTTCATCAAGTGATGCGATTAGCTAAAGCTTATTTTGGGCTTTAATTCCTTTTCCTGGTTCTCGCTGAGCTTTCAAGGACTTCGGTAGTTGGGTTTCCACAGACAACCCAGTTTGGTTATGATCCGTCTGGTGAGGAGAGAGAGATGATTGTGGGTCGCCTCTATTGGGATTCTGCTTTCACAGATAAGATAGCCCTCTGAGACATGCTGCCTGCACGCTTATTGTATTCTAGTTCCAAATCCAGTCGATGATATCTGGGTCAGAATATTTGGCTAATTACAGGGTAAAACCGTTTTTCGTAATTCCACAACAAGTGGATGAGGCACACTGAGCACATTTTTCAAAGACAATAAGACTGCGACTGCAGATCCCTGATGGGCTTTTATACTTCCATTTATACCGACGTATCTCCTGCTCATCAGCACTATAATTTCCTGCAGAAATTGCGTTTAGACACTTGGTATTCAATAGAGGATGTTTATCAGATCATATGAGTCTGTGAAGTCTAATTTGCATGTTTCTGAGGGGGTAGTGTCATGACTTCAGTGCCCGTATCAGAAAGCAGGAAAGAGTAGGCAAAGATTTAATTTTGTCTTTCAGCTATAAGACAGAGCCCGGGTTCAAGATGTTTGATTTCTGCACCCCATCATATATCTCCTTGGTGCAAATGAGATTAACACACATCCCACAAAAGACATCGAGACAGCATTATTAGAGCACAGCACTGCTCCCTTCTAGGGCTGCAGCTATTGAATCTTTTTGTAATCGAGTATTCTACTGATTATTCCATTGATTAATCGAGTAATCGGATCAAAATATAATAATCATTTTGTGAAAAAATGTATTATTATGTCTGGGGCAGGCCTCTGTGTGTGAGGGGGAGAGAGAGAGAGAAGATGTATGTGTGTTGAAGGCTATACACTCGCAATTTCCCAAGAATAAGTTTACTATTTAAACATTTCAAAGTGGCGCATAAAATTCTACCTGACACACATGTTTATTCAAACAGGTTTCAAAGATAAATAGATAATTTAGAAAATTAATTAACGATAGATATTATCAGGAAGAGCGAGTGACTCTCTTTTTTACCGTAACAACAAGCAACGTACAAAACGTGACTGACACATTTTCTCAAACAAAACTATAAAGACTGATCAGGTAGGTAACGTTATGTTTAACATTGTAATGAAAAACTAAACATAGAGGCATTCACAAGGACAGTTAACGTTACGCATTCTCTTCCTGTTTATCCGTCACTACAGCAACCGCCCTCCTTAAACCGGATTAGCCGCGCTCGTTGAAGTGGCGTTAACAACGGGCTGCTTTGGGCTCAGACGCTGAAACATCGATGTCGGGCTGTTGTGGTGAAACAGTTCTAGTTAAAAAAATTGTCTGTGTGGAACAATGATCCCTGCTCTTAACAGGCTGCATAACGCGTTAGATAGGAATTAAACGAGGCAGAGATTTTGCCTTGATGATTCGTTGATTTTTTTTTCAATTATTCAAGTAACTTGAGTAACTCAATAATTGTTTTAGCCCTACTCCCCCTCTTTTCCAACAGCCCAACTGTATTCTATGAAATAAAACAGTAGACTCAAGCTTGATGTAATTCTGTCAACTCTAGCAGGGCAGGTTGTTATATGAGAAAAAATATTCCATACTAAAAAAGCAGATAACAGATCATTAAAAAAAAAAAAAAAAGTCAGTCTGCCTTACCCAATTACTTTAGTATACAGGGCTATACTACTTGACTCATGGTGTCCAAAACAGGACTGTATGATGCAGGAACTTAAAGGCTCTGTTGTGAAAATATCAGGATTAGGCCCTCATTTCCTAATAGCAGCAGAGGTCATGTGCCAAAACCACACTCGGCTGACAGAGATGCAATCAACAGGAAGCAAAGGGCTGTGTCCTCTCTGGTTCCTTGATGCTTATCCACCTCTTTTATTATTGTTTTTTTCCCCATCAGGTATGGTCATGTAATTTGATAAAGGAAAACCTGTCACAGGGATTTGATGTTAGGGGAGCTGGGCTTCAAGCGTTGCTGTCTGCTCTTAGAGTGAATCACTTCTGTATGAGCGCCCTGAGGATCCCAGATGGATGTTGTTTCAGACTGGACACCTTCAGTTATATCACAGCTGTGGAAAATGAGGATGACAAACATTAACATACTTGCAAAACGAATGTCGGACAGAATGTAAAACTTGGCTTTGCCTTCTGTCTGAACACACAGTAAGAAATCAATCATGCCCGCAGCTTAGGTTCTTAGACCTAAATGGTAACACTGATCACATGCTGATGTTTAGCAGGTAACATTCACCAACTCACTTTTGCATTTTAGGAAGTTAACATTTGCCAGTTAGCTTTAATCATTATTTTGCATGCATATGGCCATGAAACCACTCGTTCTTCCTCTCTTTGGTCATACAGAAAGAACTGAAGGTAAATCTAATAAGGTAGAAGATTTTGCTGTCCCCATGGCACAATATTGGCAGTGGAAACACTGATGTATGGACTCTCCGCAGCTGGGGATATGATTTTTAATCACACAATAGACTACCACTAAGAAAAATAACGATGCACTATGGATTCTCCTCACTCACAAATAAGCCCTCACCTCACACAAAGAAGGCTTTGTCTCACACATAGCAAAACTATGTTTCATGGGTTCTACTGCTGTTATTTCATTCAGCGCCCAAGGACACTCGGCCAAGCATATTCAAGAATTCAATTTTTTGCTTGGTATGTGAATCCTCCAACAAAGACGGATAACAAAACTGTTCATGACTTCTATGCTCTCCTCTCACCAGGAAATGACTGAGATTCATTTATCCATTACACTGAAGGGATGGAAAAAAGCGAGAATCCAACTGATTTGCAGCTCACTCTCCTCTTCACCCTGGCATCCGTGGAGAATACGGCGACTACACTCTGGAAGGACTGAATGCAGGAGCTGCACGTTTCCATCAAAGTTCAACAGATAGAAAAGAGACAAGCGAACTCATCGTTTAGCAACTCAAATGACGGAATAGGCTCTGTGAATGTGGCTACTGTTTACGGACGTACCAAGGGTGTGTGTGATGAATGGAAACCTTCAATGAATGAACAACCATCTGTGAGGCTTTGTCAGCCATACTCTGTTTAAATTTTAGTTTTTAACAAATTCATGGGACATGACACATCCCCCACTCATACAAACCCATGATTCAGTTTTAAGCAACACATGTGAAAATGAAAATATGTTGGTTGGCTGTTGATTTTTGCACCGTCTGAAAAATGTTTCTGTTGCAATATTCCCAGACAGGCTCTGAGGGAACAAAATTAATATTTAATCAGCGTTACCTAGTCTTTTTGCAAAGTTGCAGTTTGGGATTTCATTTCTACTAGCACAGCAAAATAAAAAATTAAGCCATTTGTGTGGATTTGATTGAATATTGCTTGTCATTTTAGGAGCGAATCTCAAAATATCACTGTCCTCAAAACAACATGAGTCAGAAGACTTTTTATACACTCGCCTGTGTCAGGACTTATGTAATCATTGACTGAAGCAACAAAAGGAAACAGACAGCTGCAAAAATCAAAGAAATGCAGAGAACATAACTAAAACAGTGCTGCATATCTATGTTTAATTACATAGCTGTTTGATTATAGAAGTTCCAAATATGCTGCCTAGAAATCAATGGCTCTAAAAACACTGATGTGATTATGTTCACAAAAACACAAGACTTGACTCTGTTATTTCTTTAAACCAGTTATGAAAAGCAGAATATGCTTTAATACTGCATTGCCAAGATGACTATTTCTGACCATGCAGCACCTTCTGACCCATAAAGCGTTGCCAGTGTTAGCTCTGTAGTTGTTGTGCAATACATATCCTTTGGTCCATAAAGAGGTACAGAAATGTCCTCTATTTTCTGGCAACATCAGACAGATGGCGTGTTTCTTCTGGGAAGCATAATCTCCCAGCAAAGCTGAGATAAAACAAGTTTAATACTGTAAAATCCCATGGTTTTATCCCTGCTCTGGTGATAACACACATATGGCTCAACATCTGGGAGAGGGTGAACAGCGGCCGGCCAGACGTCATGTGACCATTTAACTTCAATGCAACGACCACTACAGTTAATAATATTATACTGAAGGTAGAGCGGTCCTAATTCTAACACCATTCTGCTATAAGGGATGCACTGATTAATAACATTTAATAACATGGCTAGACACAGGGTTCTATCTTACGCATGGGACAAAGCCTCGCAAAATGAAGCGGTCATTCGGTCATTGCTAGTTTCAGGCTGATGTAGTCGACCTTTTTAAGCGCAACACTTAAAATAAGGTGTGGTTTCCTCCATTGTTGCCGTATTGTTATCTTGAGGCAACAAAATGTGATTGTGCCATTGACCAATGAAAAGAGCTAAAGTCAGTGACACGGTATTTTCTTGCTATTTACAGGGTGGATTGTTCAGATAGTAAGATAAGTGATGCTCATACTGAAGTTCTATCCATGGCCCAAAATGTTAAGCCCCCCATCGGGCTGGTTCGGTCATAAACAATAACATTTTGATTGCTGGGATGGGTGAAAAAATGGAGTTTATAACTAATGAGGACGATATTAATAACGTTCTCTGAAATGTGAGCAGAGAGCTCCACTGTGTGCATTCAGCTCGAGGAACAGTGACTTAATTAAGCATTTCACAAGCTGAAAGTTTAGTTCTGTTTCCTCTGTCAAGTGTTTAACTACAGTTTTTGGTTTTGCTGCCTAAATGTCCCTTGTGATATAACTGCATGCATGGAAGCATTTATAATTACTGAAAGCAGCCTCCGATCATGGAGTTAATTTTTAACGAAAACTGTTATGTATCAATAAATTACTTAATTTAAAAAAACCTACTGGGGGAGTCAGTCATTCAGGGATGGGTTCAGTGATGGCACCACCGCAGCACTGTATGCATGTATTGTATATGGTCAGGCTGTAAGATTCTATAATTGTATTACCCTCAGCAACTGTGTTAATATTGTTTAATTCAATGTGTGAATCGACTGACGGGTAGCAGGATCCTCGCCGTTTTCATTACAGAATAGAAAACTAATCTGTCCAATTGCAGTCATTAGCAGAGGTCATGGTGAGCAGAGGGTTTGAAGTGGAAATGGCTTTGCTAGATATGTCTTATTGGAAATGAGTAATTCCAGATTTCTTCAACTTTCTAATGTTTTCTTCACTCTAAGCAATTCTCACAGGCGTTAGAAAATTGCAGGAGCAAACAGAAGCAGCCCAAACTGATCAATAACAGTTCCTGCAGTCCTAGTGTGGTATGTCCGTAGCTGCTGTATAGTGTAGTGTAGTTTTTTTTTTGAGTGACAGCCAAAGCGCATCTGTAAACCCAGCTTAACGGTTCCATGTGGAGTTTTTTATGAGTAGGTTCCCATTTTGTTTGTCTTGTGCACACGCAAGGGCTCACATGCATGTGCATAGTACACTGTCGGTGACGATGAAATTCAGTCATGGTTTCAACAAATCCACATAAGCGAAATTGGAGGAATATTCTGCAACAAGTAATCCGTCTCAAGTTAAATGTTTACTTAATGATTCTATTATATGTATAACCTGTCGTGAAACATGTTTCCTCTGTGGCTCTCTGTGTGTTGTTTAGCAAAGAGCACAAACATGTTTTCTGGTTCATCGTCCTTGAAGAAAATCTTGTGGGATGATGGGCTTTTAAAAGCAGTTAGTACCCTGAATATTGAAGTGCAATCAGTACAAATACTGGAATAAACATTTATCTCTGGTGAGACATTCTCAGTGTTGTTGCTGCTGCTGCATGTTTGTTCACATTCACTCACCTTATAGCTTTATAAATTATTTCAATATTCCATAACAAACATAAGGTCAAGAGTGCTTTAAAACCCTTTGGGTATTGCATGTGCATGCTGAGCATATTGCTTTATACTGTGCATTATGCGCATGACTCCCAAACAGTAAATATTGTAGATGAATGTTTTGGAACAAGCTTATACTGGGGACAGGCCTTCATTTCTAATTTATTGTCTTTTACATGATTAGATATTTTATTTTTTAAGCCTCCCTGTTACCCGATTCACTGTTCAAAACATCCTCCATGTTTACTTTTGGTGTTGACAACTCCAGGACAATGTACATTTCCACAGCACTAATTCTATCAGTACACACATTGCATTCCTGTACCATACTACCATACTATTAGTAAGCCCAAAAAGATTTACTATGTCCTAAAACATATTATTTCAAATGCAGTATGCCAAAAATATCAGGATGTCCTACTGAATCTGATCCGATTTTGCAGTATGCAAGCCAGCCTTCTTTTCTGGCAACTCTGACCTATAATCCTTTGCACAGTATAAATGAGTCAGAGGGGTCAAAGTTGAAGGTGCAAAGTGGTGAAGCAGTATGTCCCAATTGTATGCATACTGCATTCAACAGTTGCAGTACTGTACATACTATCACTGAAACTGAAATGCATGCATTTTGGAGCTCAGTCCCTCCCTTATCATCCCTCTCTTTCCTGGTAAGCTTTTAATTTGAAATAAATACAGGAAGTTAATTTGTTTCATTCATGATAGCGATGACAAAATAAATAAACAGAAAGGAGAAGCCAATGAAGATAATTAATGGATAAAAACAGTCTTCTGCCAAAAAGCGAATATGACATTATATAAGCAATAACGTGACTATTGTACTGATGAAAACTGCTGTAGAAAAGTGACACTTTCTGCCAACAAAATGATGAATCAATATTTTTGTTTGCGTTGGGACTATAAAATTTAGTTTTGAATGTCTCTATATGTATGTCTACTCTTGTGCTTTTGGCCAATGTTCCTGTAAAGATAAAGTGCAGGAGGAAACGAGTCACTGAGCGACATCCAGAGTCACAGCAGAAAGTGCGGTCCATGACATTCATCCAAACTGACCGTGATGTAGTGATGTCAGAGGTGACGATCATATAGAAGCATGTAACTCAGCAGCAAACATCCCCAGATGAGAGATGAATTATGGGAAGAAGCTTCTAGAGCTGGAAAGTAGAAGACATTTATAGCTCTATTATAGAAATGGATTCCACTACTCATTACCCTGAGGACTGATGACATGAGTTTTAATGCTGAATCATTGTACCATGACTTATCCCATCCATCTCGCCTCTCAATACTCTACGGCAACGAGATGTCTTGCATGTCTTGCGTTACAGTATCTTTGTCACACTAAGTGTACACGTTAACAGTATGATAACATATCAACGTTAGCTGTTACTTGACATCTTAACTTTCAGACAGCAGCATTAACCTGCCACAGAAATCAGCTGTAAAATATGATTAGCAAATCACCTCATTATCTTCTCGGTTGTACTTGTCAGCTGTCTGTGGATCTTTCAAGTAATTCATTTAAGTAGTGTATCCTCCCTCTCTTTAGCCTCCTCAGCAACTGAGACCACTATCCAAAATGTGTTAGTTAGTGAAAGGATGCTGTGAAATGACATGCCCAGAAAGGTTGGTGTGGAAGCGACAGATGGATATGACGGTGAATCAGAACTGGTGGCGGTGAGAGGAGGAGGGTGGGCGCAACATTACACAGAGGGAAACAGAGAGGATGCGGAGGATAAGAAAAGGAAGACATGAGAAACTGAAAAGGGTGAGAGGAAGATATGTGGGTGTCAAGTGCAGCGACATGAGAAAGACTGATTCACACGGAAAAGGGCATGTTAAATGAAAGCCGGGTCTGTGACAGCTCCGGGGGCAAGGATTGCACTCAAACCCATTTCCTCAAAGGCAACACACACACACACACACACACACACACACACACACACATATATATATATATGAGCCAGCGCTATCCCCTCTCCGCTCCAGAAGTTGCTAGTTTGTTGCTAGAGTTTTTGTTTTTCCTGTTCATGGCTGTAAACTTTGTCTCCGGCAGCTGCGGTAAAATGTTTTTCTACCGCGCTGTGACTTGACTTTGTACTCTGGTGTTTAAAGCCAAGCTTGGTGCTCACAAACAGTTCCAGAAGTAACCTTGCCATGGCATAGCACACTCGTACTGTTGTTTTGATTTAGTTCCATTAAAAACTGATGTACTACTGTGCTGTTATCAGTGGCTTTTGTGGACCCCCTTAGAAGCACAGTTTCTGTTCAAACAAGAGGTTGATTTTCTTGGGAAGAAAATCAGATTTGATGCTTTAATGTTTAATTCAAATCATATTTCACCAGAAATGCATGGCGACATAGTGACGCAAATGTATTTAAGACAAAGAAAAACTTTATTCAGCTCTCATTTCTTTTGTTGGGAACATAATTTATCAAATTCAACATGTACCAGCTGGCAAATTATGCACCAATTACACTGTAAATCACAGATGACTCTGCAGCATGACAGTGACTGCACACCACTGTTAAACTCTTTCCCAATCACTGCACCGCAGGAGTGAGCGAGTATCCTTTCACACAACGACTGACTCGATTTAAACTTGAAACACACGCCTCCATCTTCAAAGCCCCACTGCAAGTATTAGTACCCCAGAGCCCAGACGTCCCTATTCCCAAGTCTACGCTTTACTCTGCTTGGCTGGGTTTTATTAATGCAACCCTTCCACATGATCCATCATTTCTCTCGGGCAAAGCTCTGACAGTTAATTAGATGCCACATTTGCTAGAACTATATTAAGCATTAAATGTAAAAAAAAGAAAAGAAGCAGAAAAAATACAGCAATCATGACCCATGACAGTAACAACAGACAGATATAAACGTGAGAATCAACACATATAAATGTTATAAACTTTTAAATTTAAAAGAGGAGGGACATCAAATGGGCTCCATACATCACTATTTCTGACTGTCCACACTCACCGAGGTCAGACACTGATGAATGATTCTCTTTTTCAAAACCCACGGCTTTTTCTCAGTATATTTGTACACAAACCACGGTACTGTCTGAAACAATACTGCGCTACAGCAGCTAACAATAAAGGGTGACTTTTAATTCAACCTTTGGACTGCATCCCGCACAGTAGTGGTATACTGTATAGCCATGTTGAATACATAAATAATATGGATATGTGATAATGAGGTTAATGGATGGGTAAAAATTTCAATTCGATATTCACCTTGTTGACTGTCAACGGCCTATTAGCAAAGAAGAGGGCTGTCAGACTCGACGGCAGTCATAGCATTAAGGTGCTACTGCAGCTGCAGTGAAAGAAAATGTCGGCTGTGTGGGAGTGTTATACACCGCGTTTGAGAGGGATCAGCGACCATAAACCTCCACCAGCAAGAGTCAGTCCTTGATAACCACAGCATTTAAGAGAGGGCGAAAATTCCCCGGGGACAGCACCAAAGCTAACGGGATAACTAACAATGAGATGGATCTCATTGCATAAGATGACCAGCCTCTTCATTGTGGAGTACAGTTTTTAGCATTTGGAACTTTTTAAACAAAACAGTCGCTTGAATATCAACTGCGCAAATGCCGCTGGACTCAATTAGATAGACCTTCAACCAATCACAGCAACAAAACGGCATAATACTGTGCGACACATGCAAGTTGGGGCAGTGCTTGGTCCGTTTTACAGCAGGAAAAAAATCTGGGTGATGAACTTTTTCACATTACAGCTAAACAGAACTCTGAAAAGTCTTTCTGAAAACATTTTATTGTTTAAGGCGATACAGTAACATGGTCTATATTCATATTTAATCAGTGCTGCCTAGTTTGACAGTTCGATCTGAATTTTTTTGTGAGCCTTGTGTGTCCCACTGGATGGAGAATGACAATTATGTTCCATGCCTACATTCAAGCATGACACTATTCTGTCAGTCATCCTCTCTTATATTTTGTCTTACTATAGAGAAGTTCCAGAAGGGGAACCAGTGGCGGAGAAGCCCTACCTTCCCCTGAGAACATGATTAATGGCAGATCTTCCCAGAAGTATAAATAGTGGCCCACATAGCGCAGGATTGTGATTCTAGTTATAGGCAGTATATGTCTTGAGTGACACTGTCCGACTAACAATACACAATCGTTGCTTGTTTGCATTGGAGTCTGCATGTTCTCCCTGTGTCTGCGTGTGTTTTCTCCGGGTTCTCCGGTTTCCTCCCACAATCCAAAGACATGCTCGTGTTAGGTTAATTGATGACTCTAAATCGCCCATAAGATGTGAATGGTTGTCTGTCTCTGTTCGTCTCTATGTGCCCTGCGATAGACTGGCGTCCTGTCCAGGGTGTACCCCGCCTCACACCCAATGTCAGCTCCAGCTTGCTAAGCTAATCGCTAGCCGCTCAGAGATGAGAGGGAGAGGGAGTAGGAGGGGACAAGGCGGGATGACGCGAAGCAGGTGAGACAAGGTGGGGCGTGGTGAGACGAGGGGGAGACAAGAAGATTGGACAGAGGGTACGAGCCAATAATTAATTTCTGTGCATGCCTACGGCTGATAGACTGAATTAATTTGGGTTCTTTTTGCTGTTATATATATATTACGTGGATCGGACTACAGGACCATAATCGCTGTAAAAACAATGTTAATAATAATTACCAATATTCCAAATCGTAGACCATAGCTTTAATTGACTGATCATTGTTTGCTCATCAGAATTTCCCAGGAGCCCAGGGTGACCCATTCAAATAGCTTGGTCGAAAACTCAAAGATATTAAATGCACAGAGAAAAGCAACACATTGCCACACTGGAGAACCTGGGACCAGTGAATGCTGTGGCATTTTCAAGAATCAATTATCTAAACGAATCTTATAAACGGCCTACTAATTTCTGTTGCTCTCTGTTATGGATAGTTGTACTCACTCACCTTCTTGTACAGCCTTACAGTCTCCGGGCATTTGCATTTGTTCACCACGTAGAGGTATTTGCAGAGCTGTCGGGTACAAACAGTTTTCAAGTATTTGCTGTGGGGGCCGATCAATAAAGAAGTTTGCGTCAAATGTAATTATAAGTACATTTCTTTCAGGATGTGCAATGATCATAATCTATATCTCTGTTAATGCCCTTGAAAATTTTAAATCCAACAAGTTTGTTTTCCTTCACAGAAGTCTCGTCAGCCAAGATAAAACCTCTTACTGAAGCCATTTATTGAATTTCCTTCTTACTGTGTTATGCTTTAATGCACTGTTTACTATTTTACACCTGGTATTTTTCACACACATAATGTAGACATAAATGTAATGGGCAGTCTAGCACACTTCCAAATAATGGAAACAGATGAAATTTAACACAACGCCTTCCAAGGGTACAATTTCACGAAAAAGGACTGAAGGTCCTTATTTCCGGTCCTGAGCAGAGAGTAATCACTGCTTGATAGTGACCTTTTTTAGTTCACTTTGACATGGGTCATATTTGATGGGTACGGGTCGTTTAATTTGTGTGCAACTTTATTCAACACTGCACTTACAACTCTTCCACTGAACTCTAATACAGGAAGAACGCTGTCTCAGACTCCCACCGCTGCCTTTGTGCAGTGCTATTGTCAGAATGTGTATTCATGAGCTCAGCGGGCCCTATGCACTATATGTGTGCATGCAAACATGCACACACACGCACACAGTGTTTGTGTCATGGCCTGTGATTTAGTCGCTCCCTGTGAGACGCAATGACGTGCAATGCTGCTTTAGAACATGAACATTATGGAAATAAACAAGCCGTGGCCCAAGCTGAGGTTTTAAAACCCAGTTGAACTTTGATTTTCTTCAAAGTAAAGACGGCAGCTTCATAGAGCTCAAATTAGCATCCCAAATTTAGATATCTGCTTGCATATTCATGTTCTTATCCGGAGCGATTTCAATTCCCTTGCATGCAGCACACCTCAGATGACAATACGCTCCAGCTTCCTGGCTTCTTATTGTTAGGCTTTTACCAATTTCAGTTATATTTCGTAACTTTGGAAGCAACTTTTCCACCTCTAAGTGTGAATTAGGATTCGAGGGGCTGACGCCTTCTTATTTTTTTGTTCCATTTTTATTCTTCACATCACAGGAAATGAGGGTGTCGGATTTTTTCAAATGTCTTTCAATTCTTATGTGGGAAAAAAATGTGATGATCTAAGAGTAGACACGAGCCAAATAGTCAGGAAATCTGTTTAATTGCTGACTTGTATGCAGATTGGACAGTCTTATTTTTGTACGCTGTCTTCTGTTGAGTCGCTTGTTTTCGGACGGACAGAAACAGGGATGTACATACAGTTGTTGAGACACAGAAAAAAGTCAAAACAAGCTGCATTATTGCATGGATCCTTTTGACGTTTGCAAGGCATCACTTATCACAATCTTTTTTTCTTTTTTCAGTTTTTATCCTTTCATTGTTATGAAAATTCAATCGGTTCATTTACGTGAGCCACACAAAGGCCCTCTGAAATGTAAATGCCGGGCGACTCAGCCTTAATCAAAGTGAATAATTATCCGCAGCCTGCCAAGATTCATTGATCTGATTTCAGCCTAGATGTTCCGACAATGTTTTAGCGTGATGTACGTTGGACATAGAGGCTTTTTTATTACACATACACTGCACAATGTAAAATGATGGTGTATTATATATATCATATTATAATATACAGTAGCTCACTGGTGAGCATGATTCAACTCAAAATCTGAAAGGGGCTTTGAATTAACATATCTAAATAGCATTACTGCTAACAAAAAATGTGCATTTGTTACACTACAAATACGACGGAAAAGGCTACAGAGCATTTGGAAACACACACACACACACACGGACACATACACACACACACACACACACACACACACACACACACACACACACACACACACACACACACACACACCCATTCTCTCTGGGGTGAAAGTTGCATGTGTGTTCCTGCCCCTACAGAAACATTCAATTTCTTAACATGCCTTTCATTCCTGTCATCAAACTGGAAAATGTGTTACCATGGCAACAGTGGTTCGGGCAAAGCCTCTGGTGACAGCCTCTAGCCAGTCCCTGCACTCTCTCTCTCTCTCTCTCTCTCTCTCTCTCTCTCTCTCTCTCTCTCTCTCTCTCTCTCTCTCTCTCTCTCTCTCTCTCTCTCTCTCTCACACACACACACACACACACACACATGCACACACACACACACACACACACACACACACACACACACACACACACACACACACACTCACATCCACACACACACAAACACACACACATGCAAACACATACACAAGCATGAACAGGTGAAATATCTGCACATCAAAGAGAACCTCACTGACCTGCCTACTGCCGTTTTAAAGCACCAATAAATTCCCCACTGATCCGTCTACAGGTGGGGGAAAAGGGAGCAACTTCAAATGCCTTCTCAAAGAACAAAAGGTGAACACATCTGACGCCTGTTATATTGCCTTTTTCTGGCAAACAGAAAACACAGGATGAATGATTAGAATGGCATTCCTGAAAAGTGCCACACTAAGCCATAAGCCATCTAAAGGCGAGAGCTTCCTGAGATGACTCACTTAACATTTATATCACATTGGTATATTTAACATTAAAAGGTCCAAAATGATACCCAAGTCCACTTTGCAGTTTCTTTTTGTACATACGTTGCCTGAAATAAGCTCATATTCAAGGTTCATAAATCCTGAACCATTTGCCTCAAGATTCTTTGATTCAAGCTATTTATTTTTGCTATAGGCCCATTTAGAAATCTTCAGTTTCATCCAGTTACCCTGAATTTCCCTTAATTCCTTTTGGTGGAGCCTGTTTTTCATAAATTGACGCAGCTCCAAAATGCAGTGTGTAATTGCAACTCCATTTAGATGACAGGTCCATATATCTTCACTTGAGCGACCCTTCAAATATGCTATACTGTAGCTCAGTGGTCATGACTCACTTGAAATTGTCCACTGTTGTGCAAAGCTGCAAGGTCCTCGGCATTTGTGTGATAATCTAGTGCTGAGCATATTTGATGAAGCTCCTGAGTCCTTATTCTGATTCAGAAACTTTGCAACTTTAAAATGTTTTTTTTTATTATTATTCAGAGGATTGAGCAGCCTTGTTGGAGGGAGACCATCATCATTATCATCATCATCATCATAATCATTTATTTCAGGCAGCATTCATTACAATAGCATTTGCAGTGTGCTCACTGAGTGATTCCTAGGTTTGTTATGCTTTTTGAATTTCACACTTGACTGTAAGGCACTCTGCTTTCTAGAGTAACTTGGCTTTTGAAGACTGCAGGTTGGCATCATGCAACAAATTGAAAGGTCAACAGTATCTCAGGTGTCTGTTTCACCAGACTTCAGAAGGGTTCTCTTTTAATTGTCGAACAGTATGATATCGTCAGTTTTACTAACAAAAGACCTTTTCCTCATGTGCATGCTGTGTAGCATAGCCTATCAGGCAGTCACAATGAACTCTTTAGCTGTTGCCGATTAAATCTTTTTTCCATTTATATGCTAAGTCTGCCGCAGAATGGGTTTATGCCAACATCATCTTCAATGATCATAATCTTTCTGACACAAAATGGAAATCCGGCCTGCGTGGTCCTGAACTGCCTGCACGACTTAGATCTCAGCCACAGCATGTAGGTGAGGGGTCAAGACATGCCAGTGTGGCACCAGGCTCCCTGTCATGTGACTGCTGGAGAGAGTATATGGAACGTTTGGATGAGGATTGTTTCCGACAAGGACCTTGAGGCCCTGAAAAGTATTACAGCCCTGAGGGTTGCTGAGAGAAAAATAACAGAAGGACAAATGAGAATGTAGAAACTCAGAGCCGCAGGACAAAACAGTCATACAAGTGCCCAAGTGTCTGAGGACAAACTATTGTCCCATCCCTTCTTTTATAAAAAAGGCCCAAGGCTGGTAAACTTGACAGATGGTGGCTGTTATTTGTAGTGCCCTTTATTTCTTTTGTCTGTATCTTCAACCTTGAGAAATCATGTAAAATACATGTAATCAGCGAAGTTTCGTGACAGATTTTCTTCAGGGTTTGCAAAGGTGCTTGAAATGCTTGACAAATGCTAGAATTTTAATGTTGTGTTTTCAAGGTTTGAAAAGTGCTGGAATATTGGATAAAGTGCTTAAAAATGTTGCATTTCTTCCACAACAAATAGCAATAGAATATAAATTTAATTTCTTATCCTTGTGGTATTACAAATCACAATTTTGATTGTTTTTAGCACAATATCATCTCTTTTAATGTGATGCAAAATGGTGAAATAATGATTTTCAATATGTATTTGTAGAAAAATGTAATTTATAACAGCCCGACGGTGCTGTAAATGCTGGAAATAGACCTTAAAAGTGCTTGAATTGGACCTTGGAAATTGTGTATGAATCAGAATTTCAAGGTATTCTCAAGCTGACATTTACACAGAAACAGAATTTAAGTTGTACTCCGTAAGATTTTTATATATTTATTGCCTTTTAAGTTACTATCTATCAGAGTGAATTAAAACAATGGTGATTGATCATATGACCCACTAATGGAAGCACTTCTATTTGCCTTTTTGAGTATCACAATATCTGTGTCTGTGGCGACATTCCTGACCTTGATGTAAATAAGCCGCCATGTTAGTGACACTGCTGACAGCGGTTGGTCTGCCGCCCGGATTGTCACCAACAGTTATGCTGCGTTCACTTGTAATCGGAAATCGGAAATTCCAACTTCTGGGTCAGGCTTGTAGTAAGGGCAAAGTAAAGGGTAAAGTGTAATAGGAACGTGTGTGTATGGATTTAAGAGGGTAATATATAGGGGACGGACTGGAAGTAGATAGGTGAATGTGTTTCAATAAATAAAAAAAAAATTGTGAACACACAGTAACAACGTACCTCAAATCTTATGGAGTACATCTAGTTCCCTGACTTTCTCTACCTGTCTCTCCAGAAACTTATGTTTTATGTTTGGGGGGGGGGGGGGGGGCACAATGACAATGCACATTCATTTTAAATATCTGTAATATCTGTCTCAAATTTAGCAAATATAGGATGGGAAGATTTCTAACCATCTGTCCAACTGTCCCCCATTTTTTTTAGGCTGCATGCTTTTTTAATGGTGATTTTATCAGTTCATGTAATCATTCCAGTGTTTCAGAATGAATGTGAAAATGATTTTTTCATGTTAAAAAGCTGCAACAGCGCCTCAAAAGATGCGCCGACATCCAAACATGTTAACATTGCATTGATAAGCTAGCAGCAATGGATGCTAGTGCTGTAGCTTATGATGCTGCTGATGCTGCTATTCTATTATTCCCTGGACATCCAGATAAACAAAAAGTGGAAGTACTTTTTGGGGATGGAGGAGGCTTGGTTCATCATTATTTTCTGCATGCCAACACTGGAAACCTTAATGAAATATTCAGTGCTGCGCTGGAATGTCTAAAGCTTTCTTCTGCTTCAACAAGATTACTTTAATTTATTAGGACACAACAATGGGGGAGGCAGATGAAAAGCCTGTACAAGCTCCCTGTGTATTTATGAGGACTCATTTCTATCATTTTTAAAAAGACAAAACACATGTTTCATGATTCATATTTCATATTCTGCACTTGTGCGTTACAAGCTATATATTCAGTCCACTGAACTTCTTGTTCCATGTGGTAAAGCTGGTTTGGATCATGCACCAATGAACATCGCTAAAAGGAAAGTTTTTACTTCATTTGAAACAGGAGGGAAAAGCCGTGGCATGCTACAGTCCTCTCTCTCTCTCTCTATCATGATCGTCTGCTGTTGCATTTCTTAATTCATTCAATATTCTTTAATTTTCTATTTTCAGTTAAAACAGTAAGAATACACCTTGGCACAATATACACTTTGCTGTTTATCATTCCTCTAATAAAACTATCATTGTGCTGTTGTTTTAAGGTGCACCTGTGGTACAAGAGAACTGTCATGATATATTCTTAAACATTTAAGCTGTGTCACCTTAACAGGGCTCCGCTTCTTGACTCTCACGTTGAAAAAGTCCAAATCCAAATACTGCAACCGCTGAATCCGTGGCATTGTTGTTGTTTTTTGGCTCATTCATTCTCATTTTCAACAAATATACAAACCCACTATCAAGTCTAACATTGGATCCAACGTGAGGTCAAAGACTTTGTTTGTTTGTTCGACCCCTCCACCCCCCACCCCCATGTAGTGTCATTACGTTGGTTGGGTCTCATTATGAAGCAGACACAGATTTGCAGGACTGAATGATGAGCAGCAGCAGCAGACTGAGAGACTAAACTACTGACTCAAACTGAGAAGCTTGTGTATGGATGGAGACAAAGAAGACACTTCTATGTAGAGTTGAACAAAGCTCCAGATCCGATGTTATAATCTAAATCTGAATCACATAGATTAGAAAGAACACATTTGTGATTGCCTTTGCATTTTTGTAGCAGCTGCCTGATTGAAGCACATAAACTAAATTAGTGAAGAGGCTTTGCTACTCTGAATCTAAAAGCTAAATCTGTCAAGCCTTGAGTATGTCTTTGTAACAGATCAAAATGTTCCAAAGATGGAAAGAAGACCACATTAAGTCATGCAACATGCTGCCTTCTCCCCATGTCTACTTTGGGCAAATGAAATTGTGCAGCTCCGTCGGACAGAGGAAACACTGAAACAATGTGACAAACGTCATGTAGAGGGCTGATTTTTATTTATTTATTTTGAAGAAGCGGGCCTGGGGTTGAAATAGGGATCAAAGTCATTCTTGTCATAAAAAATATATGTATTTTCCAAAAAATAAGTTTGAGCCAGTCGATGTATGTCAAAAAATTCCATATCCAAGCACAACTTAGACAACTCAGATGACGTCATGTGATATTTGCATATCAAATAAGCACCGCCCCGTACTTTGCTGCATTCCCTCCTCGTGCCTGTTCTCCATCTCACTCAGTGGAGTAGCAAAGGAGGAGCTTGTGTGCATGTGTAGCGTTTAAAAAAAAATAGATCAATAGATTCGGTTCGTTTGTGAACATGACAACTCCACCATCCAGTACGTTCCGTCTTCGTGTGGACCAGTGCATCCCTTTGTGTTCAGTTACTGAATACTCTTTGGGTGCGTTATCATCTGATGTCGAAAGCAAAAACAAAACAAAAATAAATAAGCATATTCTTATCATACAGCTTACTGCATTTTATCCTATACTGTAACTATACTTTTTAATATATCCTATGTCGCAGATTGCACATTGTGCGTAGTTATACTGTATTTTATCAATCTAAAGTCTCCACTGTACTAAACTCACAAATTAGTTTATAAAGGTCAATTTCTAAGGAATTCTCCCCAGAACGCCTCTGCATTTCTATGGAAGTGCCTTTTTTAAAAATGTATTTTCACAATATCTGTTTTATTAATTGCGCGCTGCACAGATTTGTAAATGAATGACAAATAAAGTTGATTGAAAAAAAAAAGTGTGCAACAGGCGGGAACCAGCAACAGAATCAAAACAAACATGGAGGAGAGCCGTGAAGCAGGTGGCCAGTGGTGGGATAGTGAAGTTTTAGACCTGTGGTGGCCACACTGCCGCCACACCCTGTTTTTAGCATTAAGCCAAAAAGTCCTAAAATGCAGGTTGCTGTTGCCATGTTTCGCTTCCATAAACACCGTTGTGGCGTGATGTCATGATCAACTGCGCATGCGGCTCACTTCAGAAGCGTGAGCTTTTCACACAGCAATCCATAGACAGGCCACATTTAAAGAAGTATTGTGAACAGCCAAACAAAAAATGGGATTTGAGCAATAAATCGGAATTGTGCAGTAAGACCTACAGTGAGAAAGTAGCCTATGCCAGAAATGTGCCCGTGGTCCTCTCAGTCTGTGGCAGTCAATGTCTTGTTAAGAATGGAATACAAAGAGGTAACACCAGCTCCCAGTGGATAAACATTTTCCTAATTAAAGACTAGTTTATGAAACATTCGCTGTAAGCCCACACGTTCCCAAAACGCCCCCATCCACCTGCAGTGGAGCACACACAGGTTTTGGCTTCCTGTTTGTCATAGCTGCAGGTGGATGAGTCTGGCAATGCATTGCACAATTATATCTCTAAAAGCGTGAGTACATCCCGTGCCAGTTGGCATCAGTTATTTCAGTAATAGCCTTTACATTGACTAAACCTATATATCTCCAAAATGACCACATTACTTTCATTTTTATCCAAAGTTAATGTAGATTAAGTGCACAAACTTTTATTGCTTTTTCGAAATTGAAAAATGACATGAAACCTGGTGGTCCATGTTAGTGGAAAATTGTGTTCATATTGCAAACACAGAAAGTGTGAGGATGGACATCTGGTGCAGTAAACAAAAAGCCCTGAGTGACGTATATGAAACTTTCCAGTGTTCAATGGCTTTGCCAGAGAAATTAAGCAAATAGAGAATATTTATGATTTATTATCCAATATAATGAAGTTATTCATGTACATTTAATAACCCCTCTTTATTAATCATTGTCATTCTAATCTAATTTATTTTGCGTGTAATTTTACATATTATATTCACAATGTTTTCTCATCAGTCCATTGTAAATTCATTACTGTATGTTCCTATGTACTCTACTGCTGTGTTTGGTAAACACTGACATCCCTCAGGGTGGGAGGCTGAAACTCCTTTCTCAGCGTGTTTACGAGGCCAGCTGTGTGACTTTTCTCACTTGACTGCTTTGTCTTAATGGAATTAATGGGAGACCAAGGTGGTTCACTCACTCCATTAATTAGGTATCATGAAACCGCAACTTTGAACAAACCCTAAAGTAATATATACCAGACAACCATACACTTGTTTGGCTTTGGCCATGAGAGACTGACATCCATATTAATGTTCTGTGGTGGGAGGCAGGTACTGTTTTGCTCTCTGATTTAAATGAGACTTCAACCTTGCAAATCGATGAGCCTCACCCCCTCCCAACACCAGAAAATCAGCACTGTGTCCTGAAATGCATCATGGTTTAAATTCATGGTGCATGAGTCAATAAGCAATTTAAGATTAGGCTCCAGTGCTGTCCTCACAGGGTAAAAGATGCAGTAGACAGACTGCAAAGCAATGTCAGTTCACTTGGATACACCACAGTCTCTATCTTTCACCACTGCTGAAAGTGAATTGAGGATAATCAAATCCCCACACTGACATAACAAAGACAGCAACTCCCTCCACACCTATATACATTTTTTATGGAGCAGTGTATAAATCTAAACATAAGAGGTCTTATTGAACAGTATTTCTCAGTATGAGGACAATCTGGCCTGATGACCGGTAAAATGTCTTCAGCTGTAGTGTAGTGAACCTTTAAATCATCAGATCACTTAATATGACACCATATTTAATTCTTTATCAGATCATGAAATGTTATTATGAATGGATTTTCTGAAATAAATCTGCACATTTGACAAAAGCATGTATTCCTTTGTGAAGAAAATAAACAAATCCAATTTTGGTTTATTTTATATTTCTTTACATAGCCGCCCCGCTAAACAAAATACTAATCAAGGACAAACAAAAACGAACGAACAATACCCCCAGCTGGGGACAAGCATGACAAAAGTGAAGTGAAGCACACAGTGATGTTAGCATTTGTCTCTCTGTGAGGCATCAATAATTCTCACCCTCAGGATCAGGGTCATCTATCAGCCGGTCTCACTCCCGGGCCATCATCACTTTACTAGCAAACATGCAGTAATTGAATTTGCTTGGATTGCATTTGTAAAATGAATGGATATTCATTGTCCATTGTCAATAAACTCAAGAGCGCTGTTTATAGGGAATACAAGTTCTATCATTATGGCTTCTTTGGAAAACAGTCTAAATTTAGAGGAACAGCAATTTGAGCACATGACGAATCACAATCAAAATCAGTGGGGCAAGAGAATCTAAAGATGTTGATTAGGTGGAATAGCCCTAGGTGTTACAATTAACACTAAACAAAGCCAATGAAATTAAAAAAGAACACAACAATGTCTCTACCACTTCGACACGCCTGCTCCTTTCTTGCTGTCCTTGTGCAACAGCGTAAATAATATATTCAGTTATTTATGAGGGGAAATTCTCTTCAGGCGTTTTTTTTTTTTTATTTCTAACTTGAAACAATTTGAGGTGTGATTTCACTGTCACAAACACTGAAGACAAGAGCACGTATACAGATTCTTCCTGCTTTTATTAGGAGTGCTTCTGCTTTTATTTTCATCCCAGGGGCTCCTCAATCCTGTTCTCTAATTTAACACTTTAAATCTTATTATATCTATAAGTTACTTTTGGAAATCACGTGACCCCCCTTCACATCCACAAAACAGCACTTATTTAAACATAAAATGTGTCACTTAAAAAGCTGGTTTGCCTGTTACTCCTCTTACAACATTTCCTTCTTCCAAAAACTGTGGTAAGAACATGAGGAGCGAACGCCAGGAGTTTTCATTAAAACAAAATTATAATTGTCGTGTTAACTGCATGCCAAATTATTCAGAGCACACAAGGCCAAATTGCCTCCTAAGTTATGTTTGGATGCTGACAAGCATTTAAAAGGCTACATTATAAAGAGAGTCCGGAGCAGTGCTCGCTCCACATGAAACACGCTGGGGCTACATGGCATCACTTCCAGCAAACTTTAGGGAGAACAATGCAAATCAGCATCACCTGTTTTAACTGAACATTATCTGGCCGAGCTCAGCTAAAAACACAGAAATATTATATTCACTTCACCTGTTCAGCTGACTTTAGCAGTTTAGATGTCCTGTTGTCCTGCTGTTACAGACAGGTGAACCACACACAAGACTCGCAGCAGTGACACTCCACTGCAGAATGAAACACTGATGTATGAAACTGCTAATCACATTAATGTACTTAATAAGCATTGCAGCCCACGTCTGGTTGTTGTGTGCTGAATGTATTTTGTGCATTATTCTTGAATTGCCTGTCCTTGAGCTACATTTTCAGTAACAGGAAGGATGGATGAGATGTGATCATATCCAGCCAGATTCAGAGCCACATTTTCAAGGCTACAAACACCTTTAAAAAAAAACAAGGCAGTAAAGATGTGTCAATGAAAACAGAAAGGACAAGCCAGCTTGTTTCCACTGACTGTCTAATACTGACGCACATGCCCTACACATTGTACATGTAAATGTGCATGTTTGTGTCTTTGTTTTATATATTATACACTCCCCACGCAGCATGTCGGCTGCAGTCACACATGTACAAATGTGAAACTCAAGTGGACCAATTCGGTCAGTATGTAAAGCTGTACTCCATTTGCTGGTTCCATTCCATTAGTTCTATCCCCCATACTAGAAAGCCCTTTTTTGCATTAACCAACTATGTATAATTGAATCACTGTTGTTGTCATTTCACGCATTTGTGTACTTGTAATGTGAAATACAGTTAGAGAATGATTGTCACCAGCTTTGCGTGTGAAGCCAGTTTTACTCGACAGCTGGCTCTTCTGTGGCCTTGTCCATTAGTTACAGTGCAGCAAAACACAACAGCATTTGAACTAGTAATTCGATTTGTCTGGTCATTTAGTTTTTAATTATTTTGAACATAATATGTTAAAGGTTTTGTTTCAGGATAATATTTGTATACTTTTAGTCATTGTTTCTGTCAGTTACCTCTAAACAAAGGTAATTTTTGTTATTAAAATTCCATATGGAAATTGAACTTTGATTTGGTTTTTAAATTGAATAAAATTTAAAAGAATCTGTGTTAAAGTTCAGGTTTATTTTCAATGCGTCTATTACTCTAAGCCATGTCTACTAGAAATTCAATTTATATACTAAGTTTTTATGTTTTGAGGGAAATAAACATTTTGCAAAAACTATTAACATTTGGCAACTTGTCATATACTTTATTTATGTAGTTTTTTTCCTTTGTTTTGTTGTTGTTCTTTGTAAAGCATCTGCGTGTCCAGGAAAGTACCATATGAGTCCAACGTATTATTATTATTATTATTATAAAATACTGTGTGTGCAATAATATATTTATATATAATTAAAATATATTACATACAGATTCCACTGTCCATATATCCAGAATTATTTTCTCCCATATGAGGGACACATGACTGGATTCAAAGCTGGGAACAAACTGAAAAGGATCCATGAGCCCATGGTAAACTTAACCTCCCTCTACCTGACTACTGCATTTCCATTTTGGAAACTACACAACAGGCTTGCAAATTGGATGAGCAAAAAAAAAAAAAAAAAAAGCCCTCAAATGAAATTCAAGGCTTCACCGCAGCACTCGACTTGCTTCCCTTGATGAAGAAACATCCTCCGATGGGGAGGCGACATAATGAGAGCTTGGATGCCTGAGAGGTACAACGTAATTGGGATGGGCATATTCAATCAAAACACACTTCTATTCAATTTCCACTCTTTAGGCTTACCTCGACTGTAATTTGTTTTGATTGGCAGCGGTCTGAAAAGGCGGAGGCTGCAGACTATTTTTTCCCTCGTCAGGGAGTGATGGCCAGTCTGTATCAGCATGAATATGATTAGCCAGACCACCTCAGTGACCTCTGAAAGTCATTTCATGTTTGGACAAAATGTGATGGGCTAGAAATTACATGTGCAGTTATATTGATGGGAGCAAGCCTCTCTGCACACGATTATATGGTACGTTATTCGTCCTCAGATGATCATCTTCTTTTTATAGCTGCCAAAGTCCATAATTTCCGTTGGACAGAGTCGAAATTGTATTTTCAAAAACATCCTGTGTGCAGGACGCATCTTGACACTTCAAATAGTCTCTGTATGAGCCCGAAATGGCATCCAAAACAACAACAATGCAAACAAGGCCTCAGATATAACAACAGATCAACTGAACTTTATAAACCTTACAGAGGCTGTCAAGCTATTTTACAGTACTGGAGTAGTTGCCACCCAAGAAGGGAAAAATAAACCATGATCGACATGATTTATAATTACTGTTTGACCCTCATCCCCATCTGTTAAAGGACATTTCTATACAATACTCTGTTTTTGCTTTCTGTCTAGACATACCATCTCCATTTGCCTTTCATACATTTATCACTGATGGCCAACATTAAAACTGGCTCAAGGACACAGAAGCCCTCGAGACAAATGTAATGCACTAATTTTTATCTAACTAAAAACTGGATTTATTGCTGACTGTGTCTGTTAGGGTCGATATACATAGCAGTGACCGAGGGAAGAATTTAGGCAAGGCAAGGCAGCTTTATTTGTATAGCACTTTTCATACACAAGGCAGACTCAAAGTGCTTCACAGCACAACATGTCATGAATTCAAATGCATTACAGAAAGACAAAGAGAATAAAAACATAGACAATAATCAAAACAGTGCGGACGTTAAAAGTGCGAAGATTTAGCAGAAAGCTAAGGTGAACATAAAAGTTTTCAGTCTAGTTTTAAAAGTGGTCAGAGTGGCTGAAAGTCTCACATCTTCAGGAAGTTTATTCCAGCTGTTTGTTGCATAATGACTGAAAGATGCTTTCCCTTGATTTGAGTTTACTCTGTGAACCACTAACAGATTGGTCTCAGAGGATCTTAGTGATCTAGAAGGCTTATGTAGTGGGAGCATATCAGTGATATACCTCGGCCCTAGACCATGTAGTGATTTATATGTGAGCAGGAGGATTTTGAAATCAATTCTCTGACGTACAGGAAGCCAGTGTAATGATTTAAGAATTGGTGTAATGTGCTCACATTTTTTGGTCTTTGTTAGAACTCGAGCAGCAGCGTTCTGAACAAGCTGTAGCTGCCTGACAGTTTTGGCGCTTTTAGCGCTGGATAACGACGCTGCATCACTCTTTAGGACTTAGGATATAGAAAAGTAATGAAATATATGTCTGTATAATATCCACAGAGGGTGCACATAGGTGAAATAAAATAGAATGTAATGCAACAGCCATGCAATAAATACCCAGGAAACAAAACAACACATTCATATAATGCAATCTCATATTACCACTTGAAACAAGGACAGGAGATGGTGCTTGAGTTGAATGTACAGCCCTCTGACAGTCTCAGAGAAAGCCTACTATTATAAACCTAACTAACCAAACGTATCACTGTATTACTTCTGTAC